>NC_135308.1:160709710-161009710 GCF_048772815.1 Callospermophilus lateralis
GAATCTCCCACTAAGCTCCACTTAAAGCATTCTAAAGCTTTTCCAGCTTGCATCTCTAAACTTGTCAAAACGCCTCCCTCAAATTCCAAAAGGTCCCAAAGCTTCTGAACTACATGGTGAGGTTAGACAGCATACTATGCTTGGTATCAATGTCTGTTTTAATCAGTCTTTTCATGGCTGTGACCAAAAGACCTGATGAGAAAAACAGAGGAGGGCAAATTTATTTGGGGTTCATGGTTTTGGAGGTCTTGGTCTATTAGTAGCTGACTTCATTGCTTTGACCCAGAGGTGAGGCAGAACATGATGGTGGAAGGGTATGGAGGAGGAAAGTAGCTCACAACATGGCAATGAGGAAGGAGGGGGGTGCTTTGCTCACAGGGACAAAATGTTAAACTCCCAAAGGCATGTCCCAGTCCGCTACCTCCTCCAGCCACACCCTACCTGCCTGTGGTTACCACCTAGTTAATTCATATCAGTTAATTAATCCACTGATTAGGTTCCAACTCTTATAATCTAATCATCATACATCTGAACGTTCTTTCATTGTCTCACGTGAGATTTTTGGGGAACACTACCTATCCAAACCACAATACTCCTCTTCCTCCATCTCCTGTTTCTGTGAATGAGATATGTTTCCTGATTTCTTTCTTAGTTCATTACTAGTGTATTTAAAAAACTACTGATTTTTATGTTGATTTTATATTCTATAATTTATTGAATTAATCTATTATTTATAAAAGTTTTTAGGATTTCTTTTACTTTCTCCTTAATTATATGTCTTTTATTTCTTTTTCTTTCCTGACTGCTCTGGCCAGAATTTCTAGTTTATTGAATGAAAGTGGAGAGAGTGGACACCTTTGTCTTGTTGCTAATCTTAAAAGAAATGCTTCATTTTTCCCCATTCAGTATGATGTTGGCTAGGGGCTTATATTATATAGCCTTTATTATATAGAGATATGACCCTTCTGTATATAATTTAATCAGAGAATTTTTTTCATGAAGGGGTGTTGAATTTTATCAAAGACTTCTTATGCATCTGAGATGATCGTGTGCCTTTTATCCTTCATTCTGTCTTTGTACTGTTTTACGTTTATTGATCTGCATGTGTTCAACCATTCTTGCATCCCTGGAATGAAATCAGTTTGATCATGGTCTATGCTCTTTTTATTGTGCTTTTGAAATTCAGTTTGCAAGAGTTTTGTGTCTGTGTTCCTCAGAGATGTTGGTCTGTTATTTTCTTTTGTTGTTGTGTCCTTGTCAGCTTTTGGTAGCAGGATAGTACTTGCTTTATGAATGAGTTTGAAAGGATTCCTTCACTTTCTATTTTATGGAATAGTTTTAGAAACATTGGTTTTAGTCTTTAAGTCTGATAAAATTCAGCTGTGAATCCATTTGGTCCTAGGTTTTTTTGTTGGGAAACTTCTTATTACTCTTTCAGTATACTTGCTTGCTCTTGATCTATTTAGCATTTTTATATCCTCTTTATTCAATTTTGTTATGTAATATGAGTCCAGAAATTTGTCATTTCTTCTAGATCTTCCAATTTATTGGCATATGGCCTTAAAAATATTCCCCAATGGTCATTTGTGTTTCAGTGTATTTGTTATAAAGTCTTTTTATTTTCACCTCTAATTTTATTTATTTGGGTCTCTCTCTCTCTCTCTCTCTCTCTCTCTCTCTCTCGGTTAGTTTAGTTAAAGATTTGTTAATTTGTTTGTCTTTTCAAAGAACTAACTCTTAGTTTCATTGATCCTTTGTACTGTTCTTTTAGCCTATATATCATTTATTATTACTCTGATGTTTATTGCTTCTTTCCTTGTACTGATTTTTTCTTTTCTTTCTTCTTTTACTGTTTTTTTTTCCTGTTATTGTTGTTTTGATATTAGAGATCAAACCCAGGGCCTAACACATGCTAGGCAAGTGTTCTACCTCTGAGCTACATCCTTGACCCTTAAATTTTTTTTTTTTTGAGACAGGGTCTTACTAATTTGCCCATGAACTTGTGAGCTTCCTGCCTCAGCCTCCTCAGTAGCTGGTGTCACAGGCATGTACCACCACGCCTGTCTTGTTCATTTTCCCCCTAGACCTTGAGATACATCATTATGCTATTTATTTTTAAAAATGTATGTATATTCTGCAGCTGTTGGATGGACTATAGATGTTTGTTCATTTGATCTGTAGTGTAATTTAACTCTGACATTTCTTTTTTTGGAGGAATCTGGATATATCTATTGGTGAGAGTGGGGTATTGAAGTCACCCACTGTTATAGTGGGATCTGTCTCACCTCTTATGTCTAGTAGTGTTTTATAAAGCTGGTTGCTCCAATATTTGGTACATATATACTTGTATGTCTTCTTGATGTATTGTTCCCTTGATCAATATATGGTGACTTTTCTTGTCCTTTTTTAACTGATTCTTTTGTCTTAAACTCTGTTTTGGCAAACAAGTATAGGTATTTCTGCTTGTTTTTAGATTCCATTTGCTTTGAATATCTTTCTTCAAAGATATTAATTTAATTCTATATATGTCTTTGCAGGTGAAGTGAGTTCCTTGTTTTTTTTTAATATTTATTTTTTAGTTATGGGTGGACACAATATATTTTATTTTCATGTGTTGCTGAGGATCGAATCCAGTGTCTCACGCATGCTAGGCGAGCACTCTACCTCTGAGCCACAACCTGAGCCCGAGTTCCTTGTTTGTAGCATATTTTTTGGTTTTGTTTTTTAATTCACTCAGCCAGTCTGTGTCTTTTAATTGGAGAATTAAGACCATTTTCATACATAGTTATAATTAAAAGGTATGTGCTTGTTCTTGTTATTTTGTTGCTTTTCTTCTTGTTGTTTTGAATATTCAGTGTTCATTTCTTACTGTCTTACTCATTTTAGAAATCTGATGGTGTACTGTATTGAAATGTTTGATTCTTGCCTATTTTTCATCTGTATTTTTACCCTTTTAGAGGGATTTATTCTTTCACATGTTCTCTTGATTATGTTTGTCTTACTACTTCCTCTGGGTGTAGAACTCCTTTAAGAATTTTCTCTAAAGCTGATCTAGTGGTCATGAATTCCCTTAATTTATGCTTATCTGGAAGGTCTCTATTTCTTCTTCAATTCTGAAGAATTATCTTGCTAGTTATAGTAATCTTGGTTGGCATTTTTTTTGGGGGGGGGTACATGAAATATGTTATTCCATGCCTTCTGGGTCATTAGAGTTTTTGTTGAGAAATATGCTATTAGTTTATAAGTTTGCCTTTAAATGACTCGGTGATTCTCTCTTGAGACTTTAATATTTTCCTTTGTTCTGTACTTTGGGCATTTTAACTATATAATATGTTATGGAGAGGTTCTTTTCTTTCTATTTGGTTCTGAATACCTCCTGTGCTGGTTGTCTAGCCTTTTCTAGGATTTGGGAACTTTTCTGCTATTGTTTCATTGAATAAGTTTTGTATATTCTCAGCATGTTATTCGTCTTCCTCTGTATGATGATTGTTTAGGTGTTTGGTCTTTTAATGATGTTCCAGATATCTTGCATGCTCTCTTCATTCTTCATTTTCTTTTCTTCATTGTTGTCTGAAAGTACTGTATTGGCAGAGTCATCATCAAGCTCTGATACTCTTTCTTCTGCTTGAATTAGTCAGCTATTGAGGCTTTCAACTGATTTTTTAATTTGACCTTGAACTTTTTATTTCCAAGGTTTTTGTTTGTTTCTTTTCAAAATCCCTATCTCTATTGAATTGCTCATTCATATACTATATTGGTTCCTTCATTCATCAAACTGTATTTTTTCAATTTCTTGGACTTCATTGAACTTTAAAAAATCAATCTTTTGAATTCTTTGGGTGACATTTTATACACTTTGTTATCTTTGGAATTTGTTACTATGCAGTTGTGAACTTTAAGAGGTGAAATATTACCTTGTTTTTTCATATTTCTTGTGTTTCTATGTTGGGATTTATATATCTTTTGGAAGAATCTCTCTTCTTTTAGTGGTGGCCTTATGTGGCTTTATAATGCTGATGTGACTTGGGGTGTTGGTTTATTGTGTAATGTTGAGTCCATTTTCAACTGGACTCCATGGTATAATAACCTTTTTTGGTTGTGATTTATGAGTTTGGGCTTGTAGTGTACTGTATTAGGGTCAGAGTAACCTACTGCCTCTGCAAGCCTTGCAAGATAGGGAAAACTCTTGTACTTCAGGTAGATGTGCTGTAGGCAGCAGAGTATGTGGGATGTGCCTTCTGTGGTTACTCCTATTATGGAAGTGGTAGTCCTTATCAGGACTTGGGGATTTCCATAGGCACTATTTTTTTTTTTTTTTTTGTACCTGGGATTGAACTCGGAGTACTCGACCACTGAGCAACATCTCCAACCCTATTTTATATTTTATTTAGAGACAGGGTCTCACTGAGTTCTGTTGCTAAGGCTGTCTTTGAACTTTCAATCTTCCTGTCTCAGCCTCCCCAAGCTGGGATTACAGAAGTGTGCTATCATGCCTGGCCCTCCACAGGGCCCATCATACCTGGCCCTCCTTGTTATTTGAAAGTGATTCAGAGGAAGTTCAAGATGGTGGTATAACTCAGGATGGTGACACAAATCTGTAATCCCAGCTTGGAAGGCTGAGACAGGATTGTGAGTTCACAGCAACTCAGTGAGACCTTGTCTCTAAATAACGTACAAAAAGGGATGGGGATGTGGCTCAGTGGTTAAGCATCCCTGGGTTCAATCCTTGGTACTAAAAAAAAAAAAAAAAAAAAGATGGCAGTATAGAGAAGGTCGCTTTCCTGGCTGCTCTGTGGCGTGAAACCAAGAAAGCAGTTAGGCAGTTTCTCAGCAAGGAGGGTGAACAAAAAGAAAAAGGGCCAAGGGGGACTTTACTGGAATTTAATATTCAACATTCAAGAAAATCTTGAACACATTTGGCAAATTTGACAAATCTTGACAAATTTCTAGAGACATATGACCTACCCAGATTGAATCAGGAGGACATAGAAAATTAAACAGATCAATTTCAAGCAATAAAATTGAAAACACCATCAAAAGCCGACCATTAAAAACACCCAGGATCAGATGGGTTCTCAGCTGAGTTTTACTAGACCTTCAAAAAAGAAATAATTCTAATCCTTCTCAAATTATTCTATGAAATAGAAAAGGAGGGAACCCTTCCATACTCATTCTATGAAGCTAATATCACTTTCAGACAAAATCAGACAAAGACACATCAAGGAAAGAAAACTTAAGACCAATATCCCTGATGAACATGCAAAAATTCTTAATAAAATACTGGCAAATTGTAAGCATATTAAAAAGATAGTTCACCATGATCAAGTGGGGTTCATCCCAGAGATGCAAGGTTGGTTCAATATTTCAAAATAAAAAAACGTAATTTTTAAATAAAAAAAAGTAATTCATCACATCAGTAGACTTAAAGACAAGAGTCACATGATTATCTCAATAGATTCAGAAAAAGGCAAAATATTTTAAAAAATAATAGCATCCATTTATGTTCAAAACACTAGAAAAACTAAGGATAGACCTCAACATTGTAAAAGCTATATATGTTAAACCCAAGGCCATCATCATTCTAAATGGAGAACAATTGAAAGCATTGCCTCTAAAAACTGGAACAAGACAAAGATGACCTTTTTCACCATTTCTAATCAATATAGTCCTTGAAACTCTAGCCAGAGCAATCAAATAGAAGAAATAAATTAAAGAGATACAAATAGGAAAAGAAGAAATCAAACTATCCCTATTTGCTGATAACATGATTCTATATTTAGAAGACACAAAAACTCAACCAGAAAACTTCTAGAACTCATAAATGAATTCAGCAAAGTAGCAGGATACAAAAATAACATTTATAAATCAATTGCATTCCTATATATCAGTGATGAATCAACTGAAAGAGAAATTAGGAAAACTACCCCATTCACAATAGCCTCAAAGAAAATATTTGGGAATCAATCTAACAGAAGAGGTGAAAGATCTCTGCAATGAAAACTACAGAACACTAAAGAAAGAAATTGGAGAAGACCTCAGAAGTTGGAAAGATCTCCCATGTTCTTAGATAGGCAGAATTAATATTGTCAAAATGCCATACTACAAAAGCGCTATACAGATTTAATGCAATTGCTATTAAAATTCCAATGGCATTCTTCATAGAAATAAAAAAAAGCAGTCATGAAATTCATTTGGTATACAATTAATCAACAAACATATGAAAAAATGTTCAACATCTCTAGCAATTAGAGAAATGCAAATCAAAACTACTCTAAGATTTCACCTCACTCCAGTCAGAATGGCAGCTATTAAGAGTAAAAACAACAATAAGTGTTGTCGAAGATGTGGGGAAAAAGGCACACTCATACATTGCTGGTGGGACTGCAAATTGGTGCAGCCAATAGGGAAAGCAGTATGGAGATTCCTTGGAAAACTTGGAATGGAACCACCATTTGACCCAGTTATACCACTCCTCAGTTTATACTCTAGGACTTAAAAATAGCATATTAGAGGGACACAGCCATATCAATGTTTATAGCAACACAATTCACAATAGCTAAATTATGGAACCATACTAGATGCCCTTCAGTAGATGAATGGATAGGGAAACTTTGGTATATATACACAATGGAACATTCCTCAGCATTAAAAGAGAATAAAATCATGGCATTTGAGGTAAATGAATGAAGTTTAAGAATATAGTGCTAAGTGAAGCAAGCCAAACCCCCCCAAAACAAAGGCCAAATGTTTTCTTTTATATGAGGATGCTAACTCATAATGGCGATGGCGGGGAGCGGGGAGCATGGGAGAAATGGAGGAACTTTAGATAGGGAAAAGGGGAGGGAGGGGAAAGGAGGGGGTAACGGGGTAGGAATGATGGTGTAATGAGTTAGACATCATTTCCCTAAGTACATGTATGAAGACACAAATGGTGTGAAAATACTTTGTGTACAATCAGTGACTTGAAAAATTGTGCTCTATATGTGTAATATGAAATGAATTGCATTCTGCCATCATGTATAAATTAGAATAAATAAATAATTTAATAAAAAGAGGAAAGGTTAAAAAAAAAAGGATGAGCACCTCTGACTTGTGTTTTCTTTCCACCTGTTATAGTAGCAGGTCGTCCTTCTTCAAATCTATTCTCCTCTAGTTTTAAGAGAAATATAAGGAACTGAGTGTCGACTCCGTCCAGCAGAGTCGAACAAAAGAAAGACAAGGACCCGGCGGAACTGTGACAGGTTTTATTGAAGGCGCAACAAGAGGAACCCCGTTCCAAGAAAGTAAGTAGTATATATAGGACTTAGGAGCCAATCACAGAGGAGGTCACATCTCAACCTTGTGGACACATAATAGGAAAGACAGGAAGCATTTACTGGGCCCGAGCTCTTGTGGTTTCTACTGGCCAATGGGGTGGACTTCCTGGTATAGGCACAAACTTGTTTTCACCAAAGGCGGCTGATTTGGCCCAAAATTAAGCCCCATCTTTCCTTGGGCAGGGGACAGCACTAGGCCACAGGAACTGTCCCCAACAGCTCCCCCTTCTTTCTTTTAAAAGAAAAAACAGGAGCTACGGGATGGTGCCTGTCTTAGGTTGCCAGTGGCGCTCGCAAGCCTTACCCATCGTTGGTACAACAGGCAGCATGGTGCATTGGTCTGTTGCCCTGTCTTAGGTTGACAAGCGAGCCCACCAGTCTTACCCGTCTCTGGCTACCCATCCAGCATCAGTAGCCAAACCTGTGGGGAAGTGCCAGCCTCAAGGGCCATAAAGGCCTGCACCATGGCCTGGCGATGACGCTGGTTTTGTTGATGTAAGTGGCAAGCAGCGAAGAATGCCTAGAAATCCTAAGCATATAAATCTTCCCATGGCGATAAAGCCAAACCAGGATTGTCCAGATGAAAAAATCCCACATTTAACCAGCAGAAAGCACTTGGACTCGAGTATTATTAACGTTAACAATTTTTAACCGAAGTTGTTGGGTAAGATCTTTTAACTGTGTAGACCAAGTTTATAAAGGTATGTGGATTACTCTTTGGAAAGATTGGCAGTTTGGGAAAGGTTTACAAATTTGGAGCTAGTGACACAAGATCCTGGGTAGGAGTGAATGTAGCTGAAGACTAAGACATCAGCCAATATGTCCACTTGTTCTTGAAGGAGATTTGTTTTTTGGTTGAGCTAAATTAGGACTTATCGGAAGAGGGTGAGTCCAAAGCAGAGTCATCTTTGTGAGCATCAGGAACATCAGGAGCGTTAACTTCTTGGGAGGTATCATGGTGATATTTGTGAGTCAATCTTTCTGGTATCCAGATCGGTGATTGTTGGTCCTGGGGAAAAACACAAACAGCGCCTCGGTTCCACACTAAAACTGGATCCGGGCCGAACCATTTGCCAGTTAGAACATCTTTCCACATCACTTGAGGGCGCTTTGTAAGATCAGGGGAGGCATGCCGTTCGGCAGCCGAGTGTCTATGTTTGTCTAAATTTAAAAAATTTAGGGTAAATAAAGCAATAGAGAGAAGGTCTTTAGGGGAGCGGAAGGACTCCCGCCGTTTTAATGAGGCGGTCCACAAAATCTGAATATGGCTCATTAGGCCCCTGTACTATTTTAGATAAATGTCCCTGAACATCACCCGGTTCAGGTACTGCCTTCCAGGCTTTAACTGAGGTAGAACCAATCTGTAAATAAACGGCAGGATCATAGCCCACTTGATTAGCAACTCCTGCATATTGACCTTGACCAGTCATCATATCTACATTCCAATGAAGGTTCCCGGCCCTGGCATTACGTCTTGCAACGCCTGTACAGATTTCATGCCATGCTGCTTTCCATCTTTCCATAATAAATATTGTCCTCCAGATAGGATTGCCCTAGTTATAGAGACCCAATCATCTGGTGCATAATATTGACTTCCCATGGATTCAACCATGGCCAAGGTAAATGGAGCTTGAGGCCCATATTGACTAGTGGCCTCTTTAAGTTGCTTAACTAATTTGAAATCCAGCTGTTGATGGTATCTTGCATTATTTTGGTCTTGGAGAACGGGGAATGTTGCCGCTAGATTATGAAAATCAGTCCATCCTTTACTACTCTCGCGACAGCATTCAGGAACTTCCCGTCCTCTGCAAGGAGGTGGTGTCAGAGGTGGGGCAGAGGGATGAGCCTTATTAACATTACAATCCTCCATTTGCCAGACCACTTCCTCTAGTTCGTCTCCGGACATTTCACTATCACTCTCTTTATTACCTCCTAAGGAGGCTTGAGACCGTTTCTCTTTAATCTCTTCTAAGATTTTGTCCCCTTCCTTAATAGCTGTATGATTTTGTAAAGTTTCTGAATTTAAGCAAGTTTGTACAAGACTCCATATCGCTAGGATGCCGGCAGGCAATGCCTTTTGTGTGTCTGCCTTTTTTAAACTTTCCCCAAGATGCTGCCACTGGGGAATACTGAAGATTCCTTCATCTAAAAACCATGGGGCGCAT
Organism: Callospermophilus lateralis; assembly: GCF_048772815.1. Taxonomy (NCBI): domain Eukaryota; kingdom Metazoa; phylum Chordata; class Mammalia; order Rodentia; family Sciuridae; genus Callospermophilus; species Callospermophilus lateralis. The sequence continues at coordinate 160,719,192 of NC_135308.1, forward strand.
TGCTCTACTGTCTTAAGGAATTTGCGAGCAGTATCGGCTTTTAATGGTGTACCATTAGCCTTCAGTAATACTCTCAGAGGAGTTTCCATTCTCTGCCTCAATATTTCTGATCCCATGGTTACTAGCTAAATATACTTGATAACCCACAAAACACAAATAAACAAGAAACAGAAACAAAATACACGCAATACACAACCACGAATTAGACTTGAATACGGACACATAGATATGCTCCGACGCTTACCTCGTACTTTCGATTCGTCGCACTTCCGCGAGCCTTTGATCGTCACTTTTCCACGAACTTGAATTGTCGCCTTTGGCGAGCTTTCTCTGATCATCGCTTTGCCGTGAACTTGAATTGTCGCCTTCCGTGAGCTTTTCTCGTTTCACTCTTGTGCGAGAGGTTCCCGGGTTTCGGCACCACTTGTCGACTCCGTCCAGCAGAGTCGAACAAAAGAAAGACAAGGACCCAGTGGAACTGTGACAGGTTTTATTGAAGGCGCAACAAGAGGAACCCCGTTCCAAGAAAGAAGGTAGTATATATAGGACTTAGGAGCCAATCACAGAGGAGGTCACATCTCAACCTTGTGGACACATAATAGGAAAGACAGGAAGCATTTACTGGGCCCGAGCTCTTGTGGTTTCTACTGGCCAATGGGGTGGACTTCCTGGTACAGGCACAAACTTGTTTACGCCAAAGGCGGCTGATTTGGCCCAAAATTAAGCCCCATCTTTCCTTGGGCAGGGGACAGCCCTAGGCCACAGGAACTGTCCCCGACACTGAGCACCATGGTAATTCCAGCTACTTGGGAGACAGAGGCAGGAAGATTTCGAATTCAAGCCTAGCATGCAACAGAACAAGATCTTGTTTCAAAAATTAATTTAAAAAAAGGAATGAATTTATCACAGAACATTTAGAAAATACAAAATATTATTTTCTAATTTTTATTTGCATCTTATTTTGTTTCCTTTTATTTTCTCTTCTACATAAATACACATGTTTAACATATTTGGTATATTACCATATACACAGTTTGGGATCTTTTTTTTTTTTTTCTAATTCACGTTATGTATAAGAATGTGCTGGGGGCTGGGGTTGTAGCTCAGTGGTTGAGCGCTTGCCTTGCATGTGTGAGGCACTGGGTTCGATCCTCAGAACCACATAATAATAAATAAATAAATAAACAAAGATATTGTGTCCATCTAAAATTTTTAAAAAATTTTAAAAAGATTAAAAAAAGAGATTCATTTGGGAAAATAAGAGGCCCAGAATAGCCAAAGCAATACTTAATGAGGAAAGTGAAGCAGGAGGCATCACAATACCAGAAATTAAATTATACTACAGAGTTATAGTAACAAAAACATCATGGTATTGGCACCAAAACAGGCATAAAAAACAATGGTATAAAATAGAAGACACAGATAAAACCAATATAGTTATTTCATACTAGACCAAGGCACCATAAATATCCATTGTAGAAAAGATAATGTCTTCAACAAACGGTGCTGGGAAAACTGAAAATCCATATGGAGTAAAATGAAATTAGACCCCTATCTCTCATCCTGCACAAAACTCAAAGTGGATCAAGCATGTAGGCATTAGACCAGAGACTCTGTACTTACTAGAAGAAAAAGTAGGCCCAAATCTCTATCACATCGGTTTAGGAACTGACTTCCTTAACAAGACTCCTAAAGTGCAAGAAGTAAAATCAAGAATCAATAAGTGGGATGGTATCAAACTAAAAAGCTTCTTCACAGCAAAGGAAGCAAGAATGTGAAGAGAGGGTCTGGGGTTGCGGCTCAGTGGTAGAGCGCTTGCCTAGCATGTACGAGGCCCTGGGTTCCATCCACAGCACCACAAAAAAATAAATAAAACAAAGGTATCGTGTCCAACTACAACTCAAAAATAAATATTTTTTAAAAGAAAAAAGAATGTGAAGAGAGAGCCTAGAGAATGGGAGAAAATCTTTTCCACCTGCACCTAAAATAGAGCATTAATCTTCAGGATATAAAAGGACTCAAAAAACTTAACACCAAAACCAAATAAACCAATCCATAAGTGGGCAAAGGAACTGAATGGACATTTCATAGCAGAAGAAATACGAATGATCAACAAATATATGAAAAAATCTCTAGCAACTAGAGAAATGCAAATTAAAACTACATTGAGATTCCATCTCACTCCAGTCAGAATGGCAAGTATCAAGAATACAAGTGATGCCAGGTATGGTGGCGAATACCTGAAATCCCAGAGGCTTGGGAGGCTGATCAGGAGGATTGCAAATTCAAAGCCAGACTCAGTTATGGCAAGGCACTAAGGAACTCAGTGAGACCCTGTCTCTCTGTAAAACACAAAATAGGGCTGGGGATGTGGCTCAGTGGATGAGTGCCCCTGAGTACAATCCTTGGTACCCCCATCCCCCATAACAAGAATACAAGTAACAATAAATGTTGGTGAGGATGTGGGAGAAAAGTTACGTTCATACATTGCTGGTGGGACTGCAAATTGGTGCAAACACTCTGGAAAGCAGTATGGAGTTTCCTTAGAAAACTTGGAATGGACCCACCATTTGACCCAGTTATACCACTACTCAGCATATAGCCAAAGGACTTAAAACGAGCATACTATAGTAATGTGACCACATCAATGTTTATAGCCCCTCAATTCATAATAACTAAGGTATGGAATCAACCTAGGTGCCCTTCAGCAGATGAATGGATGAATAAAATGTGGTACATATAGACAATGGAATATTTCTTAGCCATAAAGAAGAATGAAATTATGGCATTTCTCAGTAAATGGATGTATCTGGAGACTATTATGGTAAGTGAAACAAGCCAATTCCCAAAAAGCAAAGGCTGAATGTTCCCTCTGATATGTGGATGCTAACTCACATTAAGGAAGGAATGGGCGGGGGAGAATAGAGGTTCACTGGATTAGACAAAGGGGAATGAAGAGAATGAGTGGGGGATGGAAATAAGAAAGACAGAATGAATTGGATGTCACTTCCCTATGTTCCTATGTGAATACATGGCCAGTGTAACTCCACATCATGTACAACCATAAAAATGGGAAGTTATACTCTGTGTGTGTATGATATGTCAAAATACGTTCTACTGTCATTTATAACTAGAAAGAACAAATAAGTAATTTTTAAAAAGAAGTGATTCAGATGCTGGTTGCTCCAATTGCACTGAAGGGCCTGAAGTGCTTACCTTCAGATTGGGGACTGGTGAAGATCCAGGTGCTTCATGGGGGGAGGTCGGGGCTGAAATCACAGCTCTCCTCCATGATTCTTACCTTCAAACTTATCTCTCTGCCATCTGACCTGGTATGGCTGTGTAAGGAAACTGTGAAGATGAAGTATCATCTACTGTTAAGTTTTTCTCTTTGCTGTTGTTTTGTGCATATCTTCCCAGGAGCTGGACCTCGGCCTCACCCATATGTGCTTACCTAGGAATGGGTCAACAGCTGGAAGCATATGTCCCCCATTTTCCTTCAGTAGAAGTGTGTGCCAGGGTTCAAGTGGACTGGGTTGTGGTCAAAACTAGGCTTAACTCCTCTCTGCTGAGCTGGGAATCAGGCAGAGCACCTGCCCAATGTACATGAGACCCTGGGCTCAATCCTAGTACCAGAAGGAAAAAAAGAGTGAGAGAGGACTAAAAAAATAAAGAATAAAAATATATATTATGAATAGAAATAAAAAGGGAAAAGTGAGAAAGGAGAAAAATCCAACTAAAGAATAAAAACATAGGGTAAGCCAGTCACTGTGGCACATGCCTGTAAAACCAGCAGCTCGGAAGCCTGAGGCAGGAGGATTGCAAGTTCAAAGCCAGCCTCAGGCTTAGTGGTTGAGTTCAATCCCTGGTAGCCTCCCCCCCAAAAAAGGTAAAATAAAATAAGGAAAATATTAATGAGAAATGAATAATAATAAAAGATCGAATAGATGGAGAAAAAAATATCAAAAGAACCTCCTCGTTGGTGTTCTTGGAAATACTGGGATTCTTCTAAGGTAAGAATATGCCAGGTATGTGGCAGGTGGGTAGTGGGTAGCATTTGCAAGTCCTCTCAACTCTAACCAAGTGAGTTGGGATGGAGTACAGGCTGCACCCCTTGTTTCTTGTTGAATAGGTTAAGATAATGTTGACTGTGCCAGGTGTGTATTCTCTCTGGAAGATTTTAGTTTGCATAAGCAGGGGCATGGCAATGTCTAGGCCAAGTTGGCCCCGGGATTCCTCTGAGGGTGAGGGGAGCAATTGAACCACTGAGCTCTGTGCTGGGGTGGGGATCTGTGGCGTGGGGGCAGGTGAGCAAGAGCTGAACAATTTGCTATCCTCAGCCCCAGGGCCTTCAGATCTAGCCCCCCCCACCAGAAACCACATGTGAGTAGTGTTGCTTCCCAACACAGAGGGCAGGATTATTGAATCACGATGGCCTCCCTGTCCTTCCCCATCCTAGCTTATGCTCTCACTGCATAAACTTCTGAGCAAGTTTGTGTCAGAATACTGAAAGCCACCACTGGGTTGTGTGGCCGCTGCCAACACAGTCAGGGATGAGGTGTGTGTGGGAGTCTGAGATGTGATTGTGTTGGGTTTTCTGATGCCCAGAGCAGTTTAACCCCTAACATAAGAGCTCTTCTCAAGATGACCACTGGATGGGAGTATTCTGGGAGTTTGCTGAGGTGCAGTAAATTTCTTCTCTGTATCTAGCTTGTTGTTTAGGCTCCAGGTCACCTACTGATTTAAGCAGCTTGTCTGCCAGGTACAGACTTCTGCTATGATCCTCTTTTACCTTTATCTCCCTGGATGAAGATCCCAGGTGTCAGTAATTGGGATTTTCCACTTCTCTTGCTTTGTTATTCTCACTAGTTTCTGGAGTCGGCAGGTTTCATTTTCTGTGCCATCGATTTCCAGCGCTCACCCATAGCTGCTCACCTCCACAAGCAGTTAAACACCTGTTGCTTATTTTCCAACTAAGAACACTAGTGCTGAGCATCTCTAGCCCACATCTTGAGCTTTTCTACATCCTCTTTTTTACTTTGAAAGTTAAATGCTATTCAAACTTTAGACAGTTGGATTGTATTCAAACATTAAACAAGTTCTGGATTTTTTGTCATCACTTCCACCTCTTGAATTTTTTTTATTTTGTGTGTGTATGTGTGCATGTGTGGTACCAGGGATTGAACCCAGGGATACTCTTACCACTGAGCTACAGCCTCAGCCCTTTTTATTTATTTATTTTTGAGACAGGGTCTCATTAAGTTGCCAAGGCTGGCTTTGAACTTGTGATCCTCTTGCTCTAGCCTCCTGAGTAGCTCAGGAGTACAAGCCTATACCACCATACCCAGAACCACTTCCTGAATATTTGTCAGCTTTTCAGTGTGTCTACTGCTTCCTGCTTTTTTGCTTCCTCATTTGCCTTCATCTTTGCATGGTACTCATCAACTAGGGATTTCCATTCCATTCTGTTATTCTGAAGACCATTTGGTATATATGTGATTTTTCTGTGAAACTGTTGACATTTGCTAACCTTTGGTGTGACCACTTCTCAGGTACATCATATCATGGTAGATGATAGTGGCAGGAGCATGTAAGCTTTTTTTTTTTTTTTTTTTTTTGGCGATCCTGCCTCAGCCTCCCAAGTTGCTGGGATCACAGGCATGGGCCATTATGTCTGGTTGTAAGTTTTTGATTAGTTTCAAGTTGTTCTGAAAAAGTTGTTCTTGACAGTTTTTTTCTTTCCAGTTTGTTCATTGCTTCGACTAGACTGATATTTGGAATTCCCTATTTTATTGTTTTTTGATACCCTATACTTTAATAAACCTAAAAAAATTCATCTATTTTTTAGCTGCACAATACCACTCTAGTTCTAGTTCTTATTACATCATGTCTATTTTAGGAACTCTTAAACTGACCTCTCCAGTATATCAGGGCTTCTTCAACTCTGTGACTTCCCTACTGAGAAAGTTCACAGTTCCTCCTTGTGTGTCAAATGATGTCTCCAGGCTCCTGTCCTAGCCTGGCTTTCCAGATTTCTCACTGTTCCTTGTGATCTCACATACTTTGATGAAGCCACGCCACTAGCTTCTCCCAAGTATGCAATTTGTTTTCCATTATCCACTCATTTATCTCCATTAATGCTGTTTGCTCCACATCTGGATTGACCCCTACATTCACCTCTGCTTACTGAAACACTACCCATCTCTTAAGAAGCAACTTAAACTAAAGCGTTTCTATGAGGTCATTCCTGTGCTAGTTCTACCATTTCTCCCTTGAGTGATCTGGGGTTGATTGACAGCTGAGCCCGACAAAATTTCTTTTTCTACTGTATATGCATCAGTTCCCCTCCAGCAAGAAAACGCACAGAATTGGAGCAAACCACAATGCTAATGATGTATCAATTAGCAACAGGTTTACTCAGTCCTTTGGGCTACTGCGCATGCCCAAGATCCGGGACTTTCATTATGCGTCCTGTGGTTGTCTGGCTTCCTCCTTTCGCGACTAGGCTGATCCATTTTCCCCTTTCAGGAGTTTCAGGTAGTGCCGCGGCCCTAGGGGTAAATGTCCTCTCGTTTGCCTCTTATGCCCGTTCGCGTGCCCTGTCTATTTCCTACCTAACACTTCCACTAAACTTCTATGACGTTTTTATCACCTATTCCTTTCTTTCAGTAAATATTTGGTAATACTTAGTCTTTGCCAGGGCCAATAGGAAAAATTGAACCATATATCTATCAGATAATTAATAATTTTATGTAATAGTTATATGATTATTATATACTAATAAGTATGTAATAGTTACATAATTATTATATAATAATTATATAATTATTGAGAAAGCAAAAACCTCAACAGGATTTTTTTTTTTCTACTGGGGATTGAACCCAGGACACTTAACCACTGAGCCATATTCCCAACCCTTTTTATATTTTATTTAGAGACAGGGTCTTGCTGAGCTGCTGAGACTGGCTTTGTACTACTGATCCTCCTGCCTTAGCCTCCTGGGCTGCTGGGATTATAGGCATGTGCTACCATGCCCAGCTCCCAACAGGATTTTATGAGAGAGAAAAGCTGAGTCTAAATTTTCCAGGTTCACTGTGAAAGGAGAATGTGAGAGGCTAAGGGAACAAAGTGTCCTAGGGTGCTGAGGCAGTCTGTATTCCTACTTTCTGTTTTAGTCAATTTTTTTTTGTTGCTGTGACCAGAAGACTTGACAAGAACAATATAGAGGAGGGAAAGTTTATTTTGGCTCATGGTTTCAAAGGCTCAGTCCATGGCTGGCCAACTCCATTGCTCAAAGCCAAAGGTGAGTCAGAACATCATGGTGGAAGGGCATGTTGGAGAAAGGCTCAGTATATGGCAACAGGAAGTAGAGACAGAAGTTTGCTCCCCAGGGACTAAATATAAACCCAGTGACCTACTTCTTCCAGCCACATCCTACCTGTGTACAGTTACCACCGAGTTAATTCACCAATTAGGTGAAAGCTCATAACCTAATCATTGTACTGGCAAACATTCTTGCATTGTTTCACATGAGCTTTTGGAGGGACACCTCATGTCTAAACCATAATACCTTCTTTCCCAGAGTCAACAAAATATTTATATTAGCCCAGTGCTTTGTATTTATTACACAAGAGTAAAAATTAATGAACAAACATTGAGAATAGATGTATGTTCAACAAGAAAAAGAAAATTAATTTGGCGATAAAGAGGGAGAAGAAAAACAGAAGCACTTTTCAATAAGAAGCAACATGAGTCTGGCATCTAAATCCAAAAATTATATAACCAGGACTGGAAAAAATCCATGTTACCAGTAATATGTCTGTTTTGGGAAGAATGAGTAAAATGAGCCTGCTTAAAAAAAGTCAGAAGTTAAGAATGAATTGTCAAAAATAAGATCAGTTGAATTCCTTTTTATTTCATTAAAATAGCAGCAGTAACTAACATTTATTGAGTGCTTGCTCTGAACTAGAAGATGTGCTAAGAACATTGTGTGTGTCATTTTATGTGAACCCTAAACTGTGTGCTGTCTGCTTTTTTCCAGTGTCTTGAAGCAGAGTCCAGATGTGGAACTCTCCTTCCCACAGCATCCACAGAGCTCCAACCTCTTTAGTGGTGTAAAGAGGGGAACGTTGTTTCTTAGTTCATACCGGGTAATTTCTACTTCTCCTTTGACCTGCCAATTAATTCTATGTTTGGTTTTTTGAAAACTGGATGGAACTTAAACTGTGACTTTCATAGAGTTTTCAAACATTTGCACTTTGAGATTTTGCATGTTAAAGAGAGATGGAAGAAAACAGGTGATGTTCTTTGGATGCCAGAATGACCTTGCTCTTAGGAGTCTGAATCTATGGAGGAATTCTGCATCCTTTCCCAGATTTTCTTTTCTCACTTAGGTGATTTTCGTGACTTCACGCTCAGTCAGTGATCCCATGCTGTCCTTTATGATGCCGTTTGATCTGATGAAGAACTGCACTGTTGAACAACCACTCTTTAATGCCAACTACATTCAAGGGACTGTTCATGCAGCTCCAGATGGTAAATCTTTCACCTCAGGTGTTTTTCTTTTTTCCCTCGAAAGATTCTAAATGTTCTAGAAGGCTAAGATTCAGACATGGTTCATGTTGGAATTAATGAAGCTGCCCTGCTTCTTTGAATATTGCTTCCTCAGTGACTGTGGTTGTCCTTCTGTTGCCAGCTGTGTCAGTCTCTTAGTAACTGTGTGTGCCCTTTCTTCCCACAGGAGGCTGGGAAGGACAGGCTACTTTTAAATTAGTCTTCAAAAAAGGAGGTGCCATCGAATTTGCTGAGTTGCTGATACAAGCTGCCGCTGCTGGTGAGCTTTGCTGATAAAGCTATTAAACAGTGTGGAGTTTGGAGGAATTGAAGTAGGACTGTTAGCCAAAATTTGCTGGCCTCTATGATCAGGCAGTTGGTATTTGCACATGTATTCAGCAGGCATTTCCTGGACCTACTTAATGTGTGCCAAGTCCCATAATTTGTGTTGGGAACACAAAGATTATTCTGTCCCTCCCTGTCCTGAAGGAGCTTTCAGTTAGACACCCAAGAGCCTAATTATACCTGATAGTATTTGTTCTTTAGATGCTGGTTTCACAGACCTTTTGAGTAGTCTCTTCTCTTGGTCAACCCCTGGTGGCTTAGCTTTTCTGCCTCTGGCATGGCTTTTGTTCTCTGTGGCCTTGTCTTTGCTTCTCTCAGCTTTAGACTTTGTCTTCCATGAGAGGGGAGTATAGGTACTTACCCCCTACAGCAATGATCTAATAAATGTACCAGAAAACTCTTTCAAACTTTGACTACAAATATTCCTTTTATGATGTATTTTTATTTAATTTAGCCTCTCTCCAGGTCCCTTACTCTCTCAACTTTTTTTTTTTTTTTTTTTTGGTACCAGGGGTCAAACCCAGGAGGTTTAACTACTGAGCCACATCTCCAGTCCTCTTTATCTATTTTTAAATTTTGAGACAGTGTCTTGTTAAGTTGCTGAGAGTGGCTTTGAACTTGCTATCCTCCTGCCTCAGCTTCCCAACTCATGGGATTATAGGTGTGTACCACCATACCTGGATTCTCTCAACTTTTATACTAGAATTATACTTTCAATAAGACTAGACTTTTTTGTGTCTTATTCTCTTATCTCTGAACCTTTATACTATTTGTCTTGTCCAGAATGCTCTTTCCCTTCCTCCCTTGCCTTCTACCCCCAACTTCAGTCTAGTTGAGGCAAACACAATCTATTAGAGACAGATATATGCAGATACATATTATATTTTATGGCATGAATATATAGTGTTAGAGACTTAAATAAGGATTATATGAAGTTTCTTTCAGAAGACTAAATAGATCATGATGCTATAAACCACGGTCAACAATACAAGTCAGGGCTAGGGTTGTGGCTCAGAGGTAGAGCACTTGCCTAGCATGTGTGAGCACTGGGTTGAATTCTCAGCACCACATATAAATAAATGAATAAAATAAAGGTTCATCAATAACTAAAAAATATTTAAAAAGAAGGATGATATGAAGTTTCTTTCAGAAGACTAAATAGATCATGATGCTATAAACCATGGTCAAGAATATGAGTCAGGGCTGGGGTTGTGGCTAAGTGGTAGAGTCCTCGCCTAGCATGCATGAGGCACTGGGTTTGATCCTCAGCACCACATGAATGTAAAATAAAGCTATTAGAAAAAAGAATATGAATCAATCTAACTGGAGACAAAATGAGTTCAATTTTAGAACCTAATTACATTGATTAATACTTATTAAATATCTACCATATATTGTGTAGTCTTCCAAGCCCCTTTATACGTGTCAACTTATTTAACCCTTGTAAAAATCTTATGATGTAGGTACTATCATTATCTACACTTATAGATGGGGAAACTGAGTGAATGATGCTTATATAATTTCCCAAGACTATACATTTAGCAAAAGCTCAACCTATCCAGTCCCCTCTCCTTTAAACTTCTTATTATAAAAATAGATCTAGGGGCTGGGGTTGTGGCTTAGAGGTAGAGCACTTGCCTATCATTTGTGAGGCACTGGGTTCGATTCTCAGCACTCAAATAAATAAAGGTCCATTGGCAATTTTTTTAAAGTATTTTTTTAGTTGTAGATGGACACAATATTTTTTTTAAAAAGAGAGAGAGAGAGAGAGAGAGAGAGAGAGAGAGAGAGAATTTTTTAATATTTATTTTTTTAGTTTTTGGCGGACACAACATCTTTGTTTGTATGTGGTGCTAAGGATCGAACCCGGGCTGCACACATGCCAGGCGAGCACGCTACCGCTTGAGCTACATCCCCAGCCCCCACAATATTTTTATTCTTTTTTTATTTGTTTATTTGTACACGGTGCTGGGGATCGAACCCAGGCCTCACGCATTTAAGGCAAGTGCTCTACCACTGAGCTACATCCCCAGCCCCAAGGTCCATTGGCAATTTAAAAAATAAAAAATAAAATAGATCTAGGGGCTGGAGATATATTCATAGGTAAAGCACTTGCCTCATAAGAATGAGGTCCTGGGTTCAATCAACAGCACCAAAATAAAAATAAAATAAATAAATCTAAAGAAAAATTTCAAGATGTTACAATGACTCCCTTTATCTAGATTTACCCATTATTAACGTATTCTCATATTTGCTTTATAATATTCTTTTTTATTTTTGTTTTGCTGAATGATTTGCTTTTGCTGAACTATTTATAAATACTCAAGTATGATCTCCTTAGAGTAGGGGCATTCTCTTATCCCAGTTCAATGTGTTTATCAAATTCAGAAATTTTAGTATTGATATAATATTATTTAATAGTTTATATTCAAATTTAAATGATTATCTCATTACTATTCCTCATTCTAATAGAACTCCCCCTACCGGCTCTAGAATCAAATCCTGGGTCACATTATTAATTTAATTGCCCTACATCCTTTGTCTAGTTTAATCTGGAACTTAGCTCTAATTGTCTTTTATGACATTGATATTTTAAAAAGAACATAGTTGGGTTGGGGATATAGCTTGCCTAGCATACGTGAGGCCCTGAGTTTAATCCCAGCACTGTTTTTTAAAAAGGAGCTTATTGTTTTGTACAGTGACCCTCAGTTTGGGTTTGTTTCTTTCCTAATGATTATATTTAGCTCATGCATTTTGGCAAGTATACTACATAAGTGATGTCATGTCCTTTTGATCTTATACTATTAAGCTCCGTGCCATATTAATTGTGAGGTACATGGGGATGCTAGAGGCCACTGGACATGGAGCTTGGGGGTCCCAAAATGAGCTGTATCTACAGACTCGTTTGGAAGTCTTCTCACACAGATCTTCTTTGGAGCCATGTGTGCAGTGGGCTGTCTCAGAATTGAAGATAGATTCCAAGAGTCCTCAAAATTTAAGGAATGGAAAGGGAAGAGAAGAGAATGGAAGATAAGGGAATGAGTGATATGCAAAAAAAAAAAAAAAATAAAGATTGAAAAAGGACCGAGTGAAAGGGAGGAGGAGAATCAAGTTAGTTTATTATCCGAAAGCCAAGGGGGCAGAAATTTTCAAAAAATATGAGCTGATCAGCAACTTCAGAGATGTTTGGTAAAATGAAGACTGAGAAGTGTGCACTGCATGTGAAAATAGATTTCAGTGAAATGCTGAGGAAGGGAGATGGTAGAAGTGCCACATTACAGTAGAGGAGTGAGAACAGGTTTTACAATTACTGTAATGATGCAGGATAAAGAGAGAGGGGCTGAGGAGTTCACAAACCATACCCAGCTGCATGCTCCCTGGTGGTACAGAGGGCAGACAAGATCTGGAGCCTGAAATCAGATAACAAGGTGTCTGGCAGATGGAGGAAGTACACTGTGGGAGATTCAGGGTCAGGGGACACTTGGAAGTCTAGTCCTTTTATATTGGAGGTGTTTGGGGAACTCAGGAAAATAGTTTACTGAGTGTTGAAATCACTCTTAGTTTGGGCCTCAGAGTACTGAGAAGAGCCTCTTTTTAGAATTATGTGCTAACAGTCAGGCAACTCAACTCCTGTTTGTGTTCTCATTAAGATCTGCTTCTTGGCCTGCAAAGCTAGGTGCAGAGTCTCAGCAGTTGTATAGCCACTTAGAAAGAATTTAAGCAACTTCTACGAACTTGGCCCAGTGTCTGGAACTGCTCTGGGTCTGATTAAGTTATGGCTTAAGTATTGGAAACTACCATCCCCTTCCTCCCATCCTGAGTTGGGGCTTGTGAGATAGAGTCCTTTGAGACCCTTGGAGTTAACTACTAATCATGTTTTGTGATCTAATTCTGTGACCAGGAAGGATGCCCTTCCCCTCTGCAGAGTTGATGTGTCAGGGCTCACTCTCTTTTTTTTTTTTTTTTCCTTTCTCTCTCTCTTTCTTTCTTTCTTTTTTTTTTTTGGTACTGGGGTTTGAACCCAGGGGTGCTTTACCACTAAGCCACATCCTCAGCCATTTCTACTTAAAAAAAAATTTTTTTTTGTAGTTGTAGATGGACTGCTTTTATTTTATTTGTTTCATTTTTATGGGGTGCTAAGGAATGTTCTATACTGAGCTATAGCCCCTGGCTGTACTTTTTAAAATTTTGAGGCAGGGTCTTGCTAAGTTGCTTAGGGCCTAGCTAAGTTACTGAGGCTAGGTTTGAATTTGTTATCCACCTGCCTCAGCCTCTTGAGTCACTGGGATTACAGGTTCGTGCCACCATACCCAGTATGTAAGGGCTGTTTGATTCATGTATTTCACATATATTTATATGTATATTTTTTAGTTGTAGATGGACACAATATCTTTATTTTTTTACATGGTGCTGAAGATTGAACCCAGTGCCTCATGCATGCAAGGCAAGAGCTCAACCACTGAGCTACAACCCCAGCCCTCACATATTTTTTTTAAAAAACCTAGATGAGACAATTGGGAACATAACAGTTAACAAGGCACACATAGTTCCAGCCTTTATTAAACTTATAGTCTGGTGAGAGTCATATTAAAATAGGCAAACATATAAGTGAATAAAATAATTACTTATTGAAGGAAATACTATAAAAGACATATTAAGATATTGAAAAGGAAGGTTATTTAGATAAAGAGGTTAACTCTATAATGAATTGGTTAGGATAAATGCTGCTGGCTGCTGAAAAAGATAAACCCCAAGTTAACAATGCTCAGACTGTAGATATTATGGCTTATAGAAAGGCTAATCAGCAAGGGGAAGAGAGGCACTGTTCCATATAGTCATTTGGATACCTAGGTTAATAGGATTTCTGCCATCTTCACCACTTGCTTTCCATGGCTTCTAGGGGGCAGCCAGCAGAGAGGGAAAGAGAGTTAAGATTTTACCTGGGAAGTTTTCATGGGCCAGGCCTGGAACTTGTGTACATTACTTCTGGTCACATGCCTTAGCCCAGAACTCAATGTGGGAAACTGATAATGGATCCCAAAGAGATATCCATATCGTAATCCTTCAGAACCTGTGAACTTAATTGTAAAAACAGTGTTTATAGATGTAATTAGTTTAAGGATCATGAAATGACAAGATCATCCTGGATTATTTTAGCAGCCCACAAATGCAGTCACAAGTGTTCTTCTAAGACATAAAGAAGGGGACAGACAGAAGTGCTTTTTTCTCTACCACACTGCTGGTACATTCGTCTTTAATGGATATGTCTGGTCATCTAAATAAATCTTCATGTGGAAGTTTTTTTCTCAATCTCTACTATGATAGGTAAACCTTGAATAATCATAGAAAAATGAGACATAATCTATCTCAAAGCATATAGTTCAGGATAGTGTCATATATATTTTTTATCTCATATCCCAGGAGTCTTGTGGGACATACATGTGAAATGGTGTTTAATGCTGCTGATTATTCAGTTGATTGCTGTTATGTATCTGACTTATAAAAATTAAAAGAGTTCCTATTTTACCATATTTGTCTTCACAGCTGCCCGGGGAACTCCACTTCGAATTATGAATTACTGGATCTCCACTCCAGGAATTTATGTTGTTACTGGAGAGGGAAACATGTGCACTCAACAGACACCTTGTCAAGGTGAGATATGGTGGAAAGGTTATTCCTAGGAGATAGAAAGGTATGTTAAAGGCTCACAGACCTATTCAGTGCAGCCTTATCCCAGCTCTACTGCAGGAGAAGCAGCAGAGGTTCAGGGGCTGGGAAAATGGTTGAATCTGTGACTGTTTCCAGACTGAAACCCAGTGGCAAGTCAGCTGATGACTGAGCTTGCATTTCAGGCTTAATTTTTTATTTTAGAGCATTATAGTTATACATAGGATTTGGGTTCATTTTGAAAAAAAATCATACGTGCAAGGAATTTGATTTTAATCTCCATCCCCCCTATCTTTTCTCCTCTTTTCCTTCCCCTTATTCTCCTCCTTCCATTCTAGTGATCTTCCTTTAATTCCTTTATTTTATTTTTAAAAATATTTCTTTTTAGTTGTAGTTGGACACAATACCTTTATTTTATTCATTTTTTTATGTGGTGCTGAGGATCAAACCCAGTGCCTCGCACATGCTAGGTGAGCGCTCTACCGCTGAGCCACAACCTCAGCCATTATTTATTTATTTTAAATATTTTTTTTAGTTGTAGATGGACACAATACTTTTATTTATTTTTATGTGGTGCTGAGGATCGAACCCAGTGCCTCACACATGCTAGGAAAGCACTCTTCCATTGAGCTACAATCCCAGCCCTATTTATTTATTTTTGATTGGTACTTTCAACATATTCCATATATAAAGATGGAATTTTCAGGCTCAATGGCATACGCCTATAATCCCAGTGGCTCAGGAGGTTAAGGCAGGAGGATTGAGAGTTCAAAGCCAGTCTCAGCAATTTAGTGAGACCCTAAGCAACTTAACAAGACCCTGTCTCTAAATAAAGTATATATATTTAAAAAAAAGGGCTGGGAATATAACTCAGTGGTTAAGCACCCCTGGGTTCAATCCCCAGTATATAAAAAAGAAGATGGAATCACCTTTGGTACATTTATTTATGTATATAAAGGATTTTGTTAAGTTCATTCCATATTTCTTCCTGTTTCCCTTCCTTTCTTCCTCCTTCTCCTCCTTCTATTCCACTGATCCTCCCTCTATCTTCTGTCTATCACTATAACCTTTCCTCCCTTATTTTGCTTTAGCTACTACATATGAGAGAGAACATTTGACCCTTGATTTCTGAGTCTGGCTTATTTCACTTAGCATGATTTTCTCCATTTCCATCCATTTACCAACAAATGCCATGATCTCATTCTTCTTTATGGTTGAATAAAACTTCATTGTGTATATATATCACATTTTATTGATACATTCATCTATTGACAGGCATCTGAGTTGATTCCATAATTTGGTTATTGTGAATTGTGCTGCTATAAACATTGTAATGGCTGTATCACTATAATATGCTGATTTTAGTTTTTTCAGATAAACACTGAAGAGAAGGCTAGTTGGGTCATAAAGTGGTTCCATCCATAGTTTTTAAAAATTTATTCATTTTAAAATTTTTTTTTAGTTGTTGATGGATATTTATTTATTTATATGTGGTGCTGAGAATCAAGTCCATTGCCTCACACATGCTAGGTGAGAGCTCTACCACTGAGTCGCAACTGCAGCCCCATCCATAGTTTTTTGAGGAATCTCCACACTGCTTTCCATAGTGGTATAATTTGCAGCCTTCCAGTAATATATGAGTGCATCTTTATTCCCACATCCTTGCCAGCATTTATTATTGTTTGTTTTCTTGATCATTGCCATTGTTGACTGGAGTAAGATGAAATCTTATGGTAGTTTTGATCTTATATCCTGTTACTTAGCCAAATTCATTTATCAGCTCTAAAAGTCTTCTGGTGGAAGTTTTTCAATCTTCTACATATAGGACTATTTCATTAGCAAACAGTGATGTTTGACTTCTTCTTTTCGATAGTTGAGTCACAGGGTGGTTCTATCCCTAGTGTTTTGAGGAGTCTCCATACTGCTTTCCAAAGTGGTTGTATTAGTCTGCTGTCCCACCAGCAATGTACAAGTGTACCTTTACCCCACAACCTTGCCAGCATTTGTTATTGTTTGTATTCATGATCATTGCCATTCTTGACTAGAGTAAGAAGAAGTTTTGCTATAATTTTGATTTGCATTTTCCTGATTTCTAGAGATGTTTTTTCATATATTTTCATATATTGCTAGAGATATTTTTTCATATGATTTTTTCATGTATTTGTGGCCATTTGTGTTTCTTCTTTTGAGAAGTTTCTGTTTAATTCTTTTGCTCAGATATTGATTGGGTTATTTATTTATTTATTTTTTGGTGTAAGTTTTTTGAGTTATTTATGTATTCTAGATAATAAACCCCTATCAGGGGGTAGTTGGCCAAGATTTTTTTTCCCACCCTGTAGGCTCTGTCTTCATGTTCTTAATTGGTTCCTTAATTGTAGAAGCTTTTTAGTTCTATGGCATCTCACTTATTAATTCTTTGTTTTGTTTCTTGAGCTTTAGGGGTTTTGTTAAGGAAGTTAATGTCAGCATCTATATGATGAGGTGTTGACCCTGTGTTTTCTTCTAGCATTTGCAAGGTATCTGGTCTAATTCTTAAGTCTTTGATTCATTTTTATTTGATTTTTGTGCAGGGCAAGAGATAAGGGTCTAGTTTTATTTTTCTAAATATAGCTATTTAAGGTTCCCAGAACCATTTATTAAAAAGGCTATCTCTTCTCTAAAATACATTTTTGGCACCATTGTCAAGTATAAAATGGCTGTCGGTATGTAGATTTGTCTCTATGTCTTCTATTCTGTTCCCTTGGTCTTCTTAATGGCTATTTTGATGCCAATACCTTGCTGTTTTTGTTACTACAGCTCTGTAGTATAATTTCAGATCAGGTATTGTGGTGTCTCCTGCTTTGCTTTTCTTGTGTAGTATTGCTTTGGCTATTTTGGGTCTTTAATTCTTCCAAATGAATTTAGGAATTGTTTTTTCTTTATTCCAGAGATGCAAGGATGATTTAATATATGCAAATTAATAAATCTAATTCATCACATTAATAGAATTAAGGACAGAAATCACTTAGTCATCTCAGTAGATGCAAGAGAAGGCCTTTGACAAAATTCAGCAACTGTTCATGATAAAAAACATTGAAGAAACTAGGGATAAGAGGAACCTATCTCAACATTGAAAGCTATATATGTCAAACCCAAAGCCAACCTCATAGTAAATGGAGAGAAATCGAAAGCATTTTCTTTAAAATCTGGGACAAGCAAGGATGTCCATTCTCACAACTCCTGTTTAATATAGTGCTAGAAATTTTAGCCAGAACAATTAGGCAAGAGAAGGGATAAAAATAGGAAAGGAAGAAATCAAATGTTCACTGTTTGCAGATGATATGATCCTATACCTAGAATATCCAAACAACTCCACCAAAAGACTGCTAGAGCTAATAAAGTAGCAGGTTACAAAATCAACATACAAAATCAATACCATTCCTATATATCAAGAATAAATCTGCTAAGAAAAAAATCAGGAAAACAATTCCATTCACAATAGCTTTGAAAAAAATAAAATACCAAGGAATAAATCTAAACAAGGAAGTGAAGACCTCAAAAAGTATAGAACATTGAAGAAAGCAATTGAAGAGGACCCCAGGAGATGGAAAGAGCTCCCACATTCTTGGATGGGCAGAATTAATATTGTCAAAATGACCATGCTACCAAAAGCAATACACGGATTCAAGGCAATCCCCATCAAATAACCAATGTCATTCTTCATAGAACTAGAAAAACCATTCCTAAAATTCATTTAGGAAAATAAAAGACCCAGAATAGGTGTATTAGGGTTCTCTAGAGGAACAGAATCAATAGGAAGTATAATTATAAAAAGGGAATTTATTAGATTGGCTTATATGACTAGAAGCTGGATAGTCCACAGTGGCCGTCTATAGGCTGGAGATCTGGAGGAACTAGTAGCTGCAAAATCCAAGATGCTAAAGCCTCAGAACAAGAGGGATCAATAGTGCTATCCCAGTCCCAGACCTAACGCTCTGGAAACTCCCTGGAGAATCACTGGCATTATTCCCATTGGAAGAGTGAAGGAGTGAGAGTCTGATAACCTCAGGTGATTGCAGCAGCAATCAAGAACCCGTTAAAGAAGAATCAAGTTTGCATCTACTGCTGCTTTCTTGTTCTTCCAACTTTATTCCACCCAAGCTGTGGGAACAGTGCTGCCCACACTTAGGGAGGGTCTCCACTTCTGTTTGCTATCCCACATCTCAATCATTACTAGACACACCCTCATTGACACACCCAGAAACCTCTTAGTCTTTGGCATCTCTTAATCCAATCAAACCGGCAATTCAAAACAACCATTGCAATAGCCAAAGTCATTTTAAGCCAAAAAACAATGCTCAAGGCATCACAGTACCTAACTTCAAATTATACTGCAGATCTATAGTAACAAAAACTGTATGGTACTGACATAAAAATAGACACATAGACCAATGGTACAGAAAAGAAGACACAGACAAACCACACAGATGCAGTCATCTGATTCTTGACAAAGGTGTCAAAAACATATATTGAAGAAAAGACAGCCTTTTTAGACAAATGGTGCTGGGACAACTGGTTATCCATATGTAGAAGAATGAAACTACACCTTTATCTATTACCCTGCACAACAATCAACTCAAAATGAATCAAAGACCTCAGAATTAGACCAGAAACTGTGCAGCTCCTAGAAGAAAATGTAGGGTCAATACTTTAGATTTTAGGAACAGTTAATGGCTTTGTCTACAGAACCCCTAAAGCTCAGGAGGGAATGAGAATTAAAACTACACTGAGGGCTGGGGATGTGGCTCAAGCGGTAGCATGCTCGCCTGGCATGCGTGCGGCCCGGGTTCGATCCTCAGCACCACATACAAACAAAGATGCTGTGTCCGTCGAAAACTAAAAAATAAATATTAAAATCTCAGTGTAGTTTTTTTTTTTAATCTCTCACTAGTCAGAATGACAGTCATCAGTAATACAAAGAATAATAAATACTGCAGGGGATGTGGAGAAAAAGGAACACTTTCACACTGATGGTGGGACTGTGAATTAGTACAGCTGCTATGAAAATTAGTAGAAGTTCCTCAAAATACTAGGCTTGGAACCACTCCATGGTATGTACCTACAAATCCCATCAGTATGTACCAACAATTTCTATCACTGTGTACAACTATAATGCACCAAAAAGTGGGGGGCGGGGAGAATTGCTTATAATTCTGTAAGAATGTCATTGGTATTTTGATGGGGATTTCATTGAATGTGTATATTGTTTTTGGTAGTGTTGTCATTTTGACAATATTAATTCCACCTATCCAAGAACATGGAAGGTTTTTCTACCTTTTGAGGTTCTCTTCAATTTCTTTCTTCACTGTCCTGTGATTTTCATTGTATATCTGTTTTACCCCTTGATTAGATTAATTTCCAAGGGTTTTTTTTTTTTTTTGGAGGTTATTATGAATGGAATTGTTTTCTTGATTTTTTCCTCTGCTGAATTACTGTTGGAGTATAAGAAAGCTATATATTTATGAGGTTTGGTCTTGTATTCTCCTATTTTGCTGAACTCACTTATTAGCTCTAGAAGTCTTGTGGTGGAGTTTCTTGGGTCTTCTAGATGGAGGGTCATGTCATTGGCAGAGAGAGTTTGACATCTTTTCTAATTTGTATCTGTTTGATTTCCTTTTGTTGTCTGATCATGCTGGCTAATGTTTCAAGAACTGCATTGAATAAAATTGGTGAGAGTAGACATTCTTGTCTTGTTCCTGATTTTAGAGGAAATGTTTTTAGTTTTTCTCCGTCAGTATGCTGTTGGCTTTGGGTTTGTCATAAGTAGCCTTTACGATGTTGAAGTAAGTTCCATAGATCCCTAGTTTCTCCAGTGTTCTTAACGTGAATGGGTGGTGGATTTCATCAAAGGCCTTTTCTGTATCTGTTGAGATGATTATATGATTCTTAATTCTATTTATGTGGTGAGTTACATTTATTGATTTGTGTTTGTTGAACCAACCTTGCATCTTGGGATAAAGCCTACTTGATCATGGTGTATTATCATCTTAATATTTAAAAAAATTTTTTTTTAGTTGTCAGTGGGCCTTTAATTAATTAATTAATTAATTAATTTATATGTGATGCTGAGAGTTGAACCCAGTGCTTCACACATACTAGAAGAGTGCTCTATGACTGAGCTATGACACCAGCCTCTTAAATATGTTTTTGACTGCAGTTTTCTAATGTTTTATTAAGAATTTTTGCATCTGTGTTCATCAGGGATATTAGTCTGTAGTTTTCTTTATTTTTTTAGTTGTCAGTTGAGTCTCAGCAAGACTCAAACCCAGTGCCCCACATGTGCTAGGCAAGTGCTCTACCATTGAGCCACAACCCCAGCCCTTGGTCTGTAGTTTTCTTTCCTTGATGTGTCTTTGTCTGGTTTTTGTATCTGGGTTATACTAGCTTCATAGAATGTTTTTGGACGTGTTCCCTCCCTTTCAATATCATGGAATAATTTGAGAAAGACTGGTGTTACTTCTTCTATAAAGGTCTGTTAGAATTCAGCTGAGATTCCATGTGGTCCTGGGCTTTTCCCTTTTGGAAAGCTTTTAATTGATGTTTTAATGTCATTACTTGATATTGATCTGTTTAGGTTTTCTAGATCTTCCTGACTTAATTTGGACAGGTTATAGGTGTCAAGAAATTTGTCAATATCTTCTAGGTTTTTCAATTTATGGTAGTATAAATTTTCAAAATAAATTCTGGTAATTCTGTGGATTTCAGAAGGTTCTGTGGTGATATCTCCTTTTTTATCTCTGATCATATTTATTTGGTCACATTCTTTGGTTAGTTTGGCTAAGGGTTCATCAGTCTTATCTTTTCAAAGAACCAATTCTTTGCATTGATACTGTATATTGTTTTCTTATTCTTTCAATTTCATTGATTTCAGCTCTGATCTTAATAATTTACTGGTTTTGGAGTTAGTTTGTTATTCTTTTCTAAGACCTTGAGGTAGGGCATAGCTTATTTATTTGGCATTTATTTTTTAAATGGAAGCACTTAGTGCTATTAATTTTTCTCTTAGAATTGCTTTCATACTGTCCTAGAAATTTTGATACATTGTATTTCTGTTCTCATTTGTTTTTAAGAATTTCTTGATTTATATTCTCATTTTTTATTTTATTTAAAAAATATTTTTTATTTGTAGATGAACACAATACCTTTATTTATTTATCGTTATGTGGTGCTGAGCCAGGGCCTTACCCATGCTAGGCAAGCACTCTACAGTGAGCCACAGCCCCAGCACCTATATTCTCTTTATTTTTTGTTCCATTCTTCATTTAAGAGAGTCTTGTTCAATTTCTATATGTTTATATGGTTTCTCAGGCTGGTCAGAGTTGCTCGGATTACAGTCATGCATCACTGGGCCCAGCTCTGCTTCTGCTTCATATATATAATCTCCAAAGTTTTCCATATGTATATGTGTGTGTGTGTGTGTGTTCACAGTGCTATAAATTCAGTGCTATCAGTTTCTCTCTCAGCACTAATTTCACTGCATCCCACAAATTTTGATAGGCTTTATTTTCATTTTCGTTTAGTTTGATCCAATGGGGGAAAAAGGCATTCTTAGTTTCTCTTTTACTGTTTCTTATTTCTGGCATTTTCATTTGATTCTAAGAACTTCCATCTCCCTATATGTTAGTTTTTTATCATGTTATAATTTGGATCTGGAATGTCACCCAAAGGCTCATGTGTTAAAGACTTGGTCCCCAGCTGTTGGCAGTATTGAGAGGTGGTGGAACTTCAGGAGGTGAGACCTAGCTGGAAGAAGTAGGTCACTGGGGGTATGTCCTTAAAGGGGATACCTTGTCCTTGCCCACCCCCTCTTCTTCCAGGCTGCCATGAGGTGAGCAGCTGTGTTTCATGTTGTGTTCTCTGCTATGATGTTTTGCCTTGCTAAAGGCCCAAGAGCAATGGGGTCAAATGACTATGGATTGAAACCTCTGAAACTGTGAGCCAAAATAAATCTTTGCTTCTTTAAGCTAAAATTTTCAGGTATTTGGTCACAGCAACAGAAAGTTAATATGTTACTGTAATATAATACCTGAGATAATTAACTTAAAAAAATAAAAGAATTTTTTTGGACTCACGGTTTAGGAGGTCCAGTCCATGATAATTACTTACTGTTTTGGGCCTGTGGCAAGGCAGCACATCATCATGGCAGTGTGTGGCAGAGCAAAACCTCAGAGGCAGAGAGAAAGAGGAAGAGATAAGAATCCTGTAGTCTCCTTCTGACTACCCCTCAATGACCAAGGTCTTCCCACAAGGCTCCTTCTCCTGAAGATTCACAATATCTCCTAATAGTGCTACCCTGGGAACCAAACCTTTAACACATGGACCTTTGAGGGATATTCAAGATCCAAATGATAGCATCCTACATACACTATAATCTGTTCTTATGTGATATCTGTTTTTTCCTTTGGAGTTCTTTCTAGATTATTCATAATTATTTTAATTTCCCAATATGATAGTTCCAAACTCTGCATCACATCTGAGACTAGTTTTTATTCTTTCTTTTGCTCATTAGGCTGTTTTTTTTCTTGCCTTTTATTAAGACTTATGTTTTTTTGTTGAAAAATTGGACATGATCTGTTAAGTTATAGTAACTAAGGTATTTAGGCTTTTAATGTGAGTTTTTAAAAATCAGTCTGACTAGGAGTTAAACAGTGGTTAGTGTTTGCTCTGGTTGTAGTATCAAAGGCTTAAGTTCCTCTTAGTTAGTTTCCTCTCCAACTCTGTTCCATGCCTTCTATTGTCTTTAGTTTTCCATAAGAACTCCATCTTAAAGTGTGTTGCATTTCTCTCTCTATTGTTATCAAATAGGAAAAAAGTCCAGTTACTGGCTTCTCTGGGTAAGGTGATCTCCACTGTGATTCTCTG
Source organism: Callospermophilus lateralis (assembly GCF_048772815.1). Lineage (NCBI taxonomy): Eukaryota > Metazoa > Chordata > Mammalia > Rodentia > Sciuridae > Callospermophilus > Callospermophilus lateralis. The sequence continues at coordinate 160,742,658 of NC_135308.1, forward strand.
TATTCACTTTTCTCTCCATGTTTAGGGGTGCTAAGTTGCCTTGTGACCTCAGTTCTTTGATGGATGTAGGAAAAGTCATTGATTTTCAGTGAGAATGAAAATGCTAGCTTCTAAGCTTGTAACATCTCTCAGGCTGGACGTTTTAAATGGGTGATGACCTTACACATGTTCACATGAGAGGCAAGTTCAAAAGGGCTTTTCACCAGACACACTTCATTTAGGCATCAATCTATTTGGAGCTACCTGCTTTAACACTAAGTTTGTCACTGAAATTGTTGGTTGAGTCATTATTACAATACTTGAAAGATTTATTTTAAAAAGATTTTATAAGACCAAATACATTAGTTGAGAAGAGCTGAATTCATAATGAAGAATGAATGAAATGCTATTTATTTGTTATCTACTATATGTTAGACCAGGATGCAAGAAAAGACCACTGACTCCAATTAAAATCAAATTAAAGCAAGCTTATTATTTCGACTGGCTGGGTTGCCTCTCCCTCCCAAAACCGTGGGAACAAGACAGCAACCCCACCTTTCCTACAGCCCAGCTTTATAGCCCAGAAAGTTACACAAAGGGGGGTTACAGATAACAGAACTCTGACAAGCATCACACTAATGGTAGTTTACATTTTTTTTTCTTGCTGGCCTCAACATCAGAATTTATGAGGACCATTAGAGCCTTAGAGAGGATCGTGGTCTGGCCAGGGAAGGCCAATATTTATGAGGTGTCACTAAGTTTCAGAGAGGGCTGCTATCTGGTCAGAGAGCCAGGCATGGGTGAGTTCAAGGCACGGCAGGCATTCCAAGCAGGTTCAGAATTTGCAGTAATTTCTAGTAAAGCTGAAATTATCTTTTCATGGTTTTGTGGCGAGATGCCCAATTTTAAGAAAAGATCAGATTGGGTCTATCACTATATTTTTGTCATCTACTATAGAATCAGTTAGCTTAAATATATGTATGAATTACACCAAAATAACTTTATAGTTGTTCATTCACCTTGGCCCATTTAAGTCACTTTGGGGAATGTGGCCCAAGGAAATGAAGCTCCTGTTTATTATAATAGTAATTGGAAATTTGGATACAACATGCTTTCTTTTTTTAATTTTTTTTTTTTAGTTGTGGATGGACACAATACCTTTATTTTACTTATTTATTTATGTGGTGCTGAGGATCGAACCCAGTGCCTCACACATGCTAGACAAGTGGTCTACCACTGAGCCACAGCCCCGGAAACAGCAGGCTTTATAACAACAAGGAAATTAAGTAGCATCAATCCATATAACAAATTATCATCCTGCTTTCAATGTATGAAGTAAATTAATGATATAAAGAATTTTAAATAATATTAACAAAAAAGTAAAAATTACATATCAATATAATCATGATTGTATAAAAATTTTCACCAAGATTCTATGAAGAAGTACATCAAACTAGTATTTTATTTTATTTTTTTTAGTTGTAGTTGGACACAATAAAAAAATTTATTTTAATGTGGTGCTGAGGATCGAACCCAGGGCTTGGCAAATGCTAGGCAAGCGCTCTACCACTGAGCCACAACCCCAGCCCTAGTATTTGTTTTTTGATAATGAAATTATAGATGACTTTCTTCTTTATTGACCTTTTACCCTCTATAGTCCAAATAAATTTTCCTCATTGAGCATGTAGTACCTTATTCATAATCAAAACAAACTTTATTAAATAAAATATATATCTGTGCACAACTATAAATAATGTACCAATTTAACTATAGGATTGTTTTAATGTTCTTTTGCGTCTCTCCACAATAGGAAATGATAAAGCTTTTAGCTGGTATGGCTGAAGGAAAAATGTTTTAGCATTATTCTACCTGAATTCTCTTCTTCTGTTAGTTTGCCTCAGTGTTTTCTGTTTTTGTTTTGATGTTCTTTCCTCTCAGATACTCTTTGTCCCCAGAATAACTGAATTGTTTTTTCTCTCTTTGTCATTCCCAGTTTTGGTCTATGGAGGCCCCCAGTCAGGGTATGGAGCCCCTCCTACAGGATATGGAGCCTCCCCTGCAGGATATGGAGCCCCTCCTATGGCATATGGAGCCATTCCTGTAGGATATGGAGCTTCTTCTATGGGTTATGGAGCCCCCCCTCCAGGATATGGAGCCCCCCCTCCAGGATATGGAGCCCCCCCTCCAGGATATGGAGCCCCCCCTCCTGGATATGGAGTCCCACCTCCTGGATATGGAGTCCCACCTCCTGGATATGAAGACCCATCTGCGAGAAGCTCAAGACCTGTAGCCCCCCCTTCTAGATCCCCAGCTCCACCTGCTGGATCTGGAGTCCAGAATCCCAAAACTGTAACAGCACAGACTCCTGGACATGAAGCTTCTTCTCCCTCTACCTCAGCTTCTCCGGCCTATTCTCCCACTTCTAAAATGTAAACCTTGACCACTTATCAAGCAAAGCAGCACCCTAACATTGAAGTCAATAAGGGAGAGGATGCAGGTATACTGATAATAGGCCTATACTCCTTGAAAGGACAATCATAAGGTAAGACTAGGCTTTATTTCTATGCCTATATTTTATATTTTTAAAGTAATTAATTATTATTATTATTATTGCAGTTCTGGGCATTGAACGTAGGACCTCATACATCTTGCACATGCTAGGTAAGCGCTCTATCACTGAGCTATATATCTGTTTCCCCAACCCTCCTAGATTTTAGAAGCAGACTCATCTTTTGATTATCTGGGCTAAAGGAGCATTACAGGGCTATTTTGCCAATATTGCCAATAATTTGGTTGACTTTGGGCTACATTTTTAACATTTTGTATAAGAGTTTGGAAAAGCTTCCTGCTTTTCTCCTCATTCCTATTCAAGAAACATTTATTATGCTTTCTTTAGAGGCACTGAGACATGTGCTAAGAATATCATGACGAACACAGTTATTTTTCACATTATTCTGTACATTAATGAAAGGATGGAATAACCTAAATTTCCAGTAATAAGAGAGAATTTTATACATTATGATATATTTATACAATGAAGTATTATGCAGCTGTTGAAAATGATGTCTGGAGGTAGAGAAAGGAGCTTTTGAGAAGACCAAAAAGAAAAGGAAAGAGTGTCAAACTTGACTATGTAAAAATTTAAAACTTAAGTGTAATAAAAATTAAAAGACAGCAGGGGCTGGGGCTGGGGCTTAGCAGTAGTGCACTTGCCTGGCATGAGTGAGGCACTGGGTTCGATTCTCAGCACCACACATAAATAAATAAAACAAAGGTCTATCAACAACTAAAAAAAATTTTAAAAAAAGACAGCATGTGGGGAGCCACTCTGAATGACTCACGCCTTCTATTCTGAAGCTAGAGGCTTTGACCACTACATTTTGTAGTGATCTGGGCATTGTCCTGGTTCAGGAAGTTGAGGGTGTGTCTTCAGATGTAGGCGACTCCCCTTGGGTTGAATTATAATTATAAACCCTTGTAACCTTGCCCCTTCTGGCCTTTTTTGGATGGAACTTTCTAAGAACAAGGGTTCCCCCCCAATAAAAACCCACTTCCGACCATGCTGTCTCTCTCTTGCCAGCTTCTCTTGACTTTCTCTTGCTCTCCCATTTGGGGAGCCTGAGGCGGAGAGAAGAGAAACCATTCAGAAGCTTGTTTAAAGGTAAAGTGTCTGTCTGTGTTTTATTTGGTGTCTCTGGAAATTCATACGAGCTTAAGTTCAGCTACCCATGAGAGTCGGGGGCAGCAACAGCAGACTTGGAGAAAATCATTTCCAACATTTAGATTAATGAACAAATGATTTATAGTCAGAATATATGGAGAACCACAAATCAACCCCAAAGGGAACAAATGGACAAAAAGATGAATTGCCAATTAAGGCAATAACGTGACTGAAAAATATTTCCAAAGATGCTCAATTTGACTAGTGTTAGCAAAATGCAAACCTGAAATAAGAAATCATTTTAATCTCCAGAGATTTATAGATATCGAGTGACTCCGAACAGGAAGAGGACGAAGAAAATAACTGTCAGCGACACCGAGTCAAACTGGACCCGCTGCTACCATGAACAGCAAAGGTCAGTATCCAATGCAGCCAGCCTACCCAGTGCAGCCTCCTGGGAATTGGTACACCCTCAGACCTTGCATCTTCCTCAGGCTCCTGCCTGTGCTGATGCTCCACCTGCTCACTCAGAGCTCTATCTTCTGAGCTTTGTGCACCCAGGGGCCACCACATTCCCTACCATGTCAGCTGCATTTCCTGGCACCTCACTGTATCTTCCCATGGCCCAGTCTGTGGCTGTTGGGCCTTTAGGTTCCACAGACCCTATGGCTTATTATCCAGTAGGTCCCATCTCTCCACCTGGTTCAAGTGCTGGTGGAAGGAGGGCTTATTTCCCGATTGCCCCTGGGGGCAGTATCATCCCTGTGGAGAACCACCATTCTAGACTATTCCAAAGTTTTCACCCCTTCAGAGCTACCATTCTTCCATTCTGACCAAGTTTCTAATTTCATTAATCTTTCTTAATTATCTTATAGGCTCATCAACTATGAGGCTTTAAAAATATTATACCAAGTATTTAGAAGCAGAAGTATTTCAGGAGCTCTAAGTCTGTAATATTACTGGACTCACAAGACATTTTTTTAAAGGTTTTTTTTTTTAATATTTATTTTTTAGTTTTCAGCGGACACAACATCTTTGTTTGTACATTTAAATCAATATTTTTCTCTGCATGTTTTGTATATAGTTGAAGCTATGCTATATGTACAGCTTTTCACCTGTAATTATTTTACATTTGCATAGGTTAAGAATATCTCAGAAATATTGCTAGTGGGTACATAATATTCATTGGCACAGTTGTACCATAATATATTTTTTCAACCTTATTTTAAGTTATTTGATTTTTTATCAGGCTTTTGCTATTATTAACAACTTTGTAATTAACTTCTTTGTATATAGAGCCTTTTAAAATATTTGAATGATTTCCTTAAAACAGGTTAGAGGCATTGATTCTCCGTGTAAGAATTAGGAAACCAGATTCTTCTATGTTGTGCAGGACAACTTTCCCCAAGGAAGTCAGGTAAATATTAGTGGGTGTTATGTGAAGAGGTGGTTATTGGGTCAAAATCTATCTGGTTTCTTCACAGCTTCTCAGAGTCTTGAATATGCTAATGAATGCCATAAATCTCTAAGAAGGAGAGATTTTCAAAATCTATTTTTTCAAAGTTATTTGACATTAGATTATGTTATTCACTAAATAGTGTAGAAAAACTATTAGTGAACAAACTTTAGGAAACACTTTCTGGAATGATGAGACATTAGAATTAGAATGACCCAGACTGTGGCTGTTGGGCCCTTAGGTTCCACAGTCCCTATGGCTTATTATCCATTGCAGCTGTCTGGAGTTGCTAAACCTTAAAGCTCTTTCTAACAGTGAAGAGAAGTTAAAGAAAGACCTTATTCCCATTCCAGAGAAAAAGAACTTCAATTCCAGTTTACAGAGAATGGGAGACCTTCTTGAAAAAGATATATGATGGACTGGGATTGTGGCTCAGTGGTAGAGCACTCTCATGTGGAAGGCACTGGGTTCAATTCTCAGCACCATAAAACAATAAATAAATGAAAGTATTGTGTCCATCTACAAGTAAAAAATATTAAAAAAAGAATACATATGGTAATATGGAAAGTAGCTGCTGCTATCACTTTGAAAGTATTGTCACAGAGTCATGGGTCTAGGCGGCTGGAATGTCAATAGCATGGAGACTGCCACTTTGCCTAGGTAACTGGACAGAGGAGAAGGGAAAACATAGCTATAACCCTTTCTCAAAGCAGGAATCCAGACCATGCTACATATTGAACACAGGCCACAAGATCTGACTCTTTCTCCAAAGATTTTACAGGAAATTGACAATATATTTTTCTTATAAGAATGTTTCTTCTTACTTCCAAACCACTGTACATGGGCAAAAATGACAAAAGAGGAAGAAAGGAGAGATTCTTTGAACTAGAGCAGGAATAAGGTTCCCCATGTTTAACTTTTCAGTGTCTGCTGGAATGTGATGGTGAGTTGGGAACCGGGTGTGGCCTCTTTTATACCTTAATAGTTCTCTAAATAACTGATATTTTGCAAACATATAGGGACTTGAAATATAAAAAGGTAAAAATTCAACTTTTCTCCTCTTCCTTGCAGTAGATTTGAGTAAGGTCCAATTATCTAGAAAGTGTAGCAGGCCTGAGTCTCTTGAGAGTGGGAGACTTTCATGTTCTCTTTTGCTAAAGGTGCCTGTTCACCTGGTCCACCAAGCTGCTATTTTTCCACCAAACTGGCTATTTGGGACCAAGCAGAACCAAGTTTGGTTCCACATGGTGCTGTGTGGCATGCCTACTGTTAGCTCTCACTGCTTGGTACAATTATTTCCAAAAGATTGAGTCAGATTATTTCTATAAGAGGTATTTTTTATGAGAAGTGCTTTGTGTCCTGTGTATTCAAAGGGACTGTTTGTTCTGTTTACGACAAACTGAGTGAGAATTTAGCTGGGCCTGCTACAATCTCAAAGTACTCATTGGGTCCTTATGACACCCACTGATATTTTGGGTACTTTCTTTCTTCTTCTTCTTCTTTTTTTTTTTTTTTTATACATTTACTTTATTTATTTATTTTTATGTGGTGCTGAGGATTGAGCCCAGTGTTTCGCATATGCTAGGCAAGCGCTCTACCACTGAGCCACAACTCCAGCCCCTGGGTACTTTATTTTTGTGCTTGTGGATTCCACTCTTTTTCCTAACTCTTCCCTGGCTGTGATATAGAAACTGCTCTATTGTCTACTCTATCTCCTCATTTTGTATTAGAAATACAGAGATGGAAGGAAGGCATTTTAGTCCTAGAGTGGACCCAAAACATGAACCCCAAATACTCCTTTCCGTGAGTGAGTGCATGCCCACCAGCCTGCTAACCAGAACTTTTCTTTCTCAACAATGAGGAATCAGGGAAAATGTATAGCTGGTGTGATTTTTTTTCAATCCGTAGAACACTAGTGAAGAAAGAAATATTTCATGTCTGTTTTCCTTAAATTTATTTATTTTATTTTTTAAAATTTTTTTAGAGAGAGAGAGAGAATTTTTAATATTTATTTTTTAGTTTTCGGCGGACATTGTTTGTATGTGGTGCTGAGGATCGAGCCCGGGCCGCACCCATGCCAGGCGAGCGCGCTACCGCTTGAGCCACATCCCCAGCCCTGTTTTCCTTAAATCTGTTACCAGGACCCCTCCCATCGTCTACCTAGTTGGTAGGCTCCTCACAAATTCCAAGATTATGCAAAAGTATCCAGATTTTATGTGGTGTCAAGTTGCTGAGAAGGCCCTGCCAGTCATCACAATACGTCTGAAACAGCACTGTCCAGTCTAGCAGTCCCATCAAGTCTGAGAGTGTGGCATTTTCCTTGTTACCCTAGAATCTTGGGTGGGGTTGTAACCTAAGATTATGAATAGTTGAAACTCTATGCACCATGTTGCCCCTGAGGACTGAGGAGTAGGAGCCCAGCGCCTACTCCTTGAGAGACTCATAATTCCTTCCCCCACCTCCCAGATTTTCATTTCCCTGCTATCCTCTTTGCATCCCCTCTACTTTTTGAGTATTGATCTTAATCCTAATCTCAGGATTTGAGTTTCCACAAAAGCTAATATCCCTTTTCTTCACATTTGGCTTAATTTTCCTTGTCTGGTGCCTGGCTGCTTGCTTGAAAATCTTGTATGGGAGGATTCAATATGGCGGATTAGAGGAAAGATGCTTTCCTAGTTTCTCCATGGCTCGGGATTCAAGCAGCAAGAGTACTGCTTCTTAGTGAGGTGGGTAAAAGAGGGATTTCACTAAAATTCAATATTGGACCATCAGAGTGTCTTAGAGACTCAGAAATTTAGGTGCATTGAAGAGCTAAAATGGTTAATGGCAGCAGCAGCTGTAGCAGCACTGATTCAGCATGAGGGAGGGAGAACACAGAAACAATTTGGTATAGAAAAAACTTGAGATCAGAAAAGCAACCTGAACTTGATGATTCAGTTATACTGTGCACTGGTATTTGAAAAGTGCTCGGTGTTTCTCAACTGGCCATGGGGAGTTGAGGTGGGAGGCATCATGAGGTGGGAGGCATCATGGCCATGCTGCAGCTGCTGTGGGAGCTGGAAGATCATAATAAACACTGCCATACTGTCTCACAGGCACCTACCGTGTGGCCTAGGGTGTACCTAGCAGAACAGAAATAGAGAAGATTATACCAGGGGATTCAAGTCAGAGAAGCCAAGAGGAGCTGGGTGGTGGTGCACGCCTGTAATCCCAGTGGCTCCGGAGGCTGAGGCAAGAGGATCATGAGTTTGAAGCCAGCCTCAGCAAAAGCAAGGCACTAAGCAACTCAGTGAGACCCTGTCTCTAAATAAAATACAAAATAGGGCTGGGGATGTGGCTCAGTGGTTAAGTGTCCCTGAATTTGATCCCCAGTACCAAGGGGGAAAAAAAAAGCAAATGGGAGCCTACCTCCCTTCTCCTTTAATTCTAGTGGCTCCATGACCAGCTGAAGCAGGTCAGGAATCTGAACAGGCAGGTGTGAATACACTTGGGCTAAGTTTGGGAAGGCTGTATTTTTGGGCAGCAAAGGGGTGGAGAATTCACTCCCCTGTGCCACGAGTAGAATTCTTGGGAGGCTCCTGAGATCCAGACTCCCTGTTCCAAGAGTAGAATTCTTGGGAGGCTCCAGACTCCCATCAGAGATTTGCAACTCCAGGCTCTATGGGGGTGTTGATCTAATCTTTCTGGATCAGACACTACACAACAAAGCCCCTGAGGTCTGACACTACACAACAAAGCCCCACATGCCAGAACTGCCCTCATAGAACTCTGCAGCAGCTCCACCTTGGGAGTGCACCAGTCTGGTCTGTGTGGACAAAACTGCAACTGATAGGTAGGATGAGATGGGAAATACTCATACTGGTGAGAGTTATTTTCAACCTGCTTCCAACTGGCAGCTCAGAAAACAACACAAAAAGAGGAAGGGAGCTAATAACCCTAAGCCCTTGCTTGCTCTCTCTATAGTGCTCAAGAAGAAGCAGAAAGAGACAGATGAGCATAGAAATGACCAGCCATTCTGGTTGACTCATCTGACTATCCCAGTAGAGATAGTTCCTTCATTTTTCATTAAGAATCTTTTTATTTTTTCTTTCTTTTTTGTGGTTATGTGTGGGTGTGGGTGTGGGTGTGGTCTTGCTCTACTGATTGGTTCAGGAACATACATACGTATTTGTTTCTTTTTTTCATATTTTTAGTATTTTTTAATATTTATTTTTTAGTTGTACACATACTTTTATTTTGTTTATGTATTTTTATGTGGTGCTGAGGATCAAACCCAGTGCCTCACTCGTGCAAGGCAAGTACTCCACTATAGTCACAACCCATCCCTAATTTTTTTCTTTTTTAGAACTAATGTTCGTGTGTGTGTGTGGTGTATTTCTTTATTCATTCAACAAAGGACATTCAGATTGCTTTGTATGTTGTTTTTTGTGCAAGATGCTGCAATGAACATAGAAGTGGAAGTATCTTTTTTTGATCCTATTTTCAGTCCCCTTGGGATATGTAAGCCAGAAGTGAGATTGCTAAATCATATTATAGATGCCGCAGTCTGGCTGGGCACAATTCAGGAGCCACTTGTCAAAAGAAACTAACTTTATTTTTAGAACCACACACGCCAAACAAAACAGCTCCTCAGGAAAAACCCTCAGAGCCCAACTGCCACCACCGGCTTCCCACAAGCCACTCCCCCCACCACCAGCCTCTCCACTTCCCACAATCCTCCTGCTCTTGAGGCCGATTGGCTGGGTCGTGTGGGCGGAGCCAAAAAAGTCCCCCAATGAGCAGCTCCGTGGCCTGAAAGGGCAGGGAAACAGCCCAGTGAGCATCACCGCAGAGGAGCCAATCAGCTAGATGTTGCTGGGGCCGCTGTGCGCCAATCAGCTGGTAGTCTGAAAGGGCGGGGAAACAGCTCAATGAGCATCTCCAATGAGCATCACCACAGAGAAGCCAATCAGCTAGATGTTGCTGGGGCTGCTGTGAGCCAATCATCAGCTGGTAGTCTGAAAGCGCGGGGAAACAGCTCAATGAGCATCTCCAATGAGCATCACCACAGAGGAGCCAATCAGCTAGATGTTGCTGGGGCCGCTGTGAGCCAGTCATCAGCTGGCAGTCTGAAAGTTTGCTGGGGCCCCTTCGGCTGTGGCTCTCAACACTAAATCATATTATAGTTCTGGTTTTAGTTTTTTTTTTGTTGTTGTTGTTTGTTTGTTTGTTTGTGATCCTAGGGATGGAATCCAGGGGTGCTTCCCAGATGAGCTACATTCCTGGCCCTTTTTATTTTTTACTTTGAGGCAGCTTTATAAGTTGCTGAGGCTGGTCTCAAACTTGTGATCCTGCTGCCTCAGCCTCCTGGAGTTACTAGGATTACAGGCATGCACCGCTGTGCCCAGCCTATTTTCAATTTTTTGAAATCCCCCTATTATTTTCCATAATTGCTCTACTAATTCATATTTCCACCAACATTGTACAAGGTACCGTTTCTCTACATCCTTGCTAATGTTTATTATTGTCAATGATAATAATATAATTGAAATCCCATCTCATTGTGGTTTTGATTTGCATTTACCTGATGATTAGAGATATTGAGCATCTTTTCACATGCTTGTTGACATTCTGAATTTCTTCTTTTGAATGTATCTATTTAGATCCATTGCCAAATTTTGAATTGGGTTATTGTACTTTTTGTATTGAGTTATGTTGTTACAAGCCTGGGGCATTCTGAAAAACTGAAGCAATAGGGAGACCCCCATGCCTACAAACCCTCATTCTTGTGATCAGGCCAGAAAGATTTCAGCCATGTTGCTCAGAGTAACAGGAATGAGTTTATTAGAGGAGGTAGGAAAGGGGAAAGGGACCACTCTTAAGGGAGAGAGTGGTCCTCTCAGAGAGGAGAAGGACGGAGCTCCTCTCCTGCCCTCTGGTTTTATTGGGATCCTTGAGGTTTCCAGAGTCCCTCCCAGGTCCATCTCTTGACTTTTGATTGACAGTGGAATGACATCAGACTTTCAAGTCCCTACTGCCATGACAACTCTAGGTCACTTTGGCCCATGCTGACCCTTTCTAATTGGAACCTGTTCTTACAAATTTTATGGTTAAAAAGAATTATCCTTATCTCCCTGAGTTCTGGGATCTGGTCTGTTTAGTGTCACAGAAGTCCCTCGCTTCAGGGTAACTTGTATTTTCTTCTTATTACATTTTGGGACATTATATTATTAACATTTTGAAGATGACAGGTAGTTTGCTGAGAAATCTAACATAACATGTAGATTTAAACCAGGCAAGACTTTAGGTGAATTGCTTTTTAAAAGTGAAAGCATGGGGTTGGGGTTGTGCTCAGCGGTAGAGTGCTCACCAAGCACGTGCGAGGTCTTGGGTTCAATCCTCAGCACCACATAAAAATAAAATAAATAAAATAAAGGTATTGTGACCAACTACAAAAAAAAAAAAAAAAAAAAAAACAGTGAAAGCATGGGCTGGGGTTGTGGCTCAGTAGTAGAGCAGTTGTCTAGCATGTGTGAGGCACTGAGTTTGATACTCAGCAATAAATAAAAAAAATAAAGGTCCATCGACAACTAAAAACATTTTTTAAAAAAGTAAAAGCCTGTGGGAGTCAGCACAGTGGGCCCCAATATATAGAACTATTGACTTATCCTTGGATTCCCACCACTCATGTCTGTCTGTCCCCTATAAGTACGAACTCCTTTTGTATTTTGAACATTAACTTCTTTTCAGATATGTGTTTTGTAAACACTTTTCCCATTCTTATGCTATATTTTCACTTTTTATTATTTCCTTTGTTATGAAGAAACTTTTTAGTTAGACATAATCTCACTTGTAGGATTTTAGTGAGTGAGACATCTGTCTCATGGTTTTAATTTGAACCTTCTTGGTTACTAATGGGCCCATACTTTGTTGTAGCTACTCTTCGGTCATTATAGTCCTCCTTTGTGGACTTTCTTGCCTGTGCCTTCTGCTCATTCTGTATCCTGATTTTCACTCCAACATTCAGTAGGTGATTAATCTGACCACTCAGCTTCTTACTGACTCCCAGAGTTCTTTCCTCTCCCTATAACCATCCGTCCTCCTTTCCTCACTTATAACTTTGTTCATTGTCACTGGTGCCCCAGTTCCAGTCTGGCTTCCCTCTGTTCTCCAGGCTCCAACCAAAAGGGAGACACCTTATGAAATGATAATCTGAAACAGTCTAAATATCTCTGATTGGAATACTGGAGGACCATTAAAAAGAATTCAGCAAGTGACAATGTACTAATAAGAAACTACCTCCAAAATAAATTTTAAAAGTAAGGCTGGGTGCAGGAGTACACACCTATAATCAGAGCAACTAGGGAGGCTGAGGCAGTAGGATTACAAGTTCAAGGCCAGCCTGGGTAATTTAGTGAGACCCTGTCTCAAATAAATAAGAGGGCTGGGGATGTGGCTCAGTAGTAAAGTACCCCTGGGTTCAGTTAAAAAGAAAAAGTAAGGCACAGCTGTCACACCATTTATTATGCTGTCATTTTCCCATATCTGGAGTGATCTAGCAGATCTCTGGAGGGATCCACAGGAAGTGGGAGCAGTGGGAGCTTCCGGGTTGGAGAGCTATATGAATAGGGGAAAGGATCAAAGGGAGACTTTGTGTTTTACTGTAAACCCTTTTGAATCTTTTGAATTTTGTTTTATGTTCATGCAAAATCTGTTTTTGGAAATGAATGATTTAAAAAAATAATAATTTGCCAGGTTCTACCTTTCTTATAAATTACACACTGGCTCCTCCGCTCAGCTTTCATGGTAAAGGTAGAATCATAGTTCTCACGTAAATAAGGATCTCATTATATTCCTTAGTATTTAGGGCACATCTGCCCCTGCAATGACTTCCTCAGCTGTGTGACCCGGCTCTGCTCAAGTATGAGCAGAAGCTGCAGTGGGCATGGCCTTTGCTTCTGGGCCTTCCTCCCTACTTACTACCCTCTGCCCAACTTTCAAAACATCACACAGTTTTTTCTTCAGAGAAGCTTTTTCTTGGGGTAAAAGCCCTGCTGAGCTTGTTTATATCTGTTGTATGCTTCTGACAAAGTACTGTGCTGATCCGTAGGGATAATTTATGTGTTCTCTCCCCCATAATCTGTCATTTGGTGAACAGAGGCTGTATCCCAGTGCAAGGATCTCAGGGTTGGCACAGAGTTGATGTCTATTAAGTATTTGTTGAGTGAAAAAAAATTACAAATTATATTTCATGCCAGGTGCAGTGGTGCACATCTGTAGTCCCATTGATTCCAGAGACTGAGGCAAGAAGATGGTGAGTTCAAGAAGCTTCCACAATTTAGGGAAACCCTATCTTGGAAGGAAGGAAGGAAGGAAGGAAGGAAGGAAGGAAGGAAGGAAGGAGGGAGGGAGGGAGGGAGGGAGGGAGGGAGGGAGGATGCAGCTCAGTGGTAGAGTGCCCCTTCGGGTTCAATTCCCAGTACCAAAAAAAATTGTGATTTATTGCACATACACTCAACACATATACACTACTGACTTCTCACCCTCTGAAGGTCATAATTTGCAGAAGCAGTTTTATCTGGAAGGATGTCAAAGATTACAAATAAAATTTTCATATTTTGAAGCTGTCTGCTCTGGCTGGTTGAATGAGCAGTACTGAAGGCTTTGTTATATCTCCCCTTTCCCCATATCACAACCATGGTTTATGTGGTTTGCCTGGCCAAACCCACTGTTGGTAAGGAGTTCCCATGGAATTCATCTGGTGTTTAAAGGCCTTTGAAAGTGATATTGATATAGGTGGGTGCCAGGAAATATGCTAATCTATCATCTCTCTCAGTCCAGTGAGATGGGCACTGTGAATATCTTTATTGTACAGCTAAGAGTACTGAAGCTTGGGAACTGTGAGAAACCAAAGAAGCCATAGTGGCTATGTGGTGGAGGCAGGACATGAGCCCAGGTTGGCTCCAGAGTTTATTGGGCCAAAGAGCCTTTGGGTCTGCCTAGGGCAGGCTGCTCCTCTGATCCTGGGGTTAGGATTAGAGTGGCAATTATAAAGAATAAAAGTAACAATAAATATACTCTCATACATTGTTAGTGGGACTGAAAATTGGTACAACCACTATGGAAGCAGTGTGGAGATTCCTTAGAAAACTCAGAATGGAACTACCGTTTGACACAATTATCCCATTCCCTGATCTTTACCCAAAGGACTTAATTAAAAACACTATACGTGCAGTGACATAGCCACATCAATGTTTATAGCAACTCAACTCACAATAGTCAAGCTATGGGAACAACCTAGGTGTCCTTCAACAGATGAGTGGATAAAGAAAATGTGATATATATATATATATATATATATATATATACATATACATACATACACACACACACACACACACACATATATATATATATTTATATAATGTAGGCATATATATATACTTGTATATATATGCCTATATATTTATATATACGTGTATATATATATGTATGTGTCTGCGTGTGTGTATGTGTATATTATTTTATTACATGCTAGGCGAGCACTCTACTGCTAAGCCACAACTGCAGACCCCAAGAACAAATTTTTTTAAAAAAGAAAAGTAAGGACAATAATTATATCATATTTTATTAGGAAACATACAAGAATATAGTGGAATGAGGGCTGAGGATGAGGCTCAGTGGTAGAGAGCTTTCTAAGCATGTGTGAGACCCTGGATTTGATCCCTAGCACTACAAAATAATAAAAATAACAACAATAATAAATAAAAGAAACAATAGAGTGGCATGTATGCACACGTGCATGTTCTGATTGGTAATTTCTGTTCTGATCATTGAAGTTCAGACAAAGAGCAGAAGTCCATTGTTGTATCTCCCCCTCCTTTTGCAAGCCCCTCCTCCTATGGCTGTAGTGACTTCCAGGGGATTAAAGGGTCTTCATTCTTCCCTCTTCATTTTTCTCATTTTTTGCCTTTTTGGTATAAGACTGGACATTTGAAACAACTGAGCATAGAAGGAAAATTATGCATATTTAGGAGAGGTATAGGCTCAGAAAAAAAAATCTGAGAAGGTTTTATGTTTATACTTTACCCAGATCCTTAGCAAAGAGAGAGTCTATAACGATCAAAACAAACAAAAAATTATTAAAAACAATAACAAAAGCCAGGGAACTCTGGGGAAGAAGGAGAATCTGAGTTTCAGAGTTACCATAGTATTTGCTTCAAATGTTCAGTTTTCAATAAAAATCACAAAGCATACAAAAGAAACAGGAAAGTATGGCCCATTCAAAGGTGGGGAAATCAACAGAGACTGTCTCTGAAATAGATTATCCCTGATGGCAGATTTACTAGACAAAGACTTTAAAGAGCTGTCTAATGATGCTCCCAGAATTAATGGAATATGTGGATACAGTCATGAAAGCAACATGAACAAAATGGGAATATCAATAAAGAGAAAACAAACCAAAAATAAACTTAGAGCTGAAAAGTACAATAACTGAAATGAAAAATTTCAGGGGTTCAAAAGCAGATTTGAGCAGATAAAGGAAAGAATCAGTGAACTTGAAGATAGAACAATGGAAAGTATTGGATCTGAGGAACAGAAATTAAAAAAAAAGATTGAGGAAACAGGAATAAAGATCAAGGGGCTTGTAGGACATCATCAAGTGGGCCAACATGCATTGTAGGAGTCACAGAGAAGGGAGAGAAAGTCTCTTCAATAAAATTATCAGCAGATTACTGATCAGAAGCTTGAAGGCTAGAGGCAGTAGACCTTCATATTCAATGTGCTAAAAATATTGTCAAACCAAGAATCCTATATCCAGCAAAACTTTCCTTGAAGAGTGAGGAGAAAAGTAAGATATTTTCAGATAAACCAAAGTGGAGAGAGTCTGTTACTACTAGATCTACCCTTCAGGAAATGGCCAAGGGATAAAGAAGAGGGAGAAGAGGGGAAGGGGAGGAGAAAGAAACACTAAGGGAGTTCTGCAGGATGAAATGGAAGACATTAGACAGCAGCAACTTGATGTCGCATGAAGAAATAAAGATTTTGACAAAGGTAAATACAGAGGAATTACAAAAGTTAGCATTGTTGTAAGGATGGTTTAGAGCTCCACTTTTTGTTTTCTACAAATAAATAGTTTTTATTTGGGGGGCAATGTATAAAAATGTAATTTGTGACATTAACAACCAAAGATATAGAAATGGAGCTAAAAGGGCCTCAGAGTTTTTGTATGTCATTGGAGCTGAGTGGTAAAATTCAAATAAAATGTTATAATTTTAGGATGTTAATGTAAATCCCACAGTAATCACAAAGAGAATATATGTAAAATATACACAAAAAAATGAGAAAGGAATTAAAACATTTCACTATAAAGAAACAGCTGAGCACAAAGAGTAATGCAGGAAATAAGGAACAAAAAAAGCTATAATGCAAATAGAAAACAAATAGCAACATGACAGATTTAAGTCTTTTGGCAGCTTCTTATAAAACTATACATATTCTTACCATATGTTCCAGCAATAATGCTCCTTGGCATTTTTCCAAATGAGTTGGAAATCTGTGTCCACATCAAAATATGCACTCAAATATTTAAAGCAGCTTTACTCATAATTGCCCAAACTTGGAATCAACAAAGAGGTCCTTTAATAGTTGAGTGGATAAACAGTGGTACATCCATACAAGGAGATATTATTCAGCACTGCAAAGAAATAAGCCATCAAGCCATGAAAACACATGGCAGAACCTTAATGCATATTGCTAAGTGAAAGAAGCCAATCTGAAAAAAGCTACCTACTCTGCGATTCTACCTCTCTGACACTGTGGAAAAGGCAAAAACTATGGTTGGGCAGGGAGGAAGGAGATGAAACAAGCACAGGGGATATTTTTTTTTTAGGACAGTGAAACTATTTCATAATACTTTAACAGTGGATACAAACCAAACATTTGTTAAAACCCATGGATGCTCAACACAAAGAGTGAATACTAATGTAAATTATGAATTTAGCTAATAGTAATGTATCAGTACTGTGATCAATTATAACAAATATACAACATTAATGTAAGATGCTAATAAAATAGAAAGAGTGGCAAGAGCCTGTGGGGAGAGAGGTAGGTGGGAACTTTGTATGATATACTCAATTTTCCAGAAGACCTAAAACTTCTCTTTAAATGGCATTGGTAAGGGTGGTGAGGGATTGGAAATCTTTTTAGGAGGAGAGCCTGTTACTTCTCACAGCTTTTAGATGCCAGAAGGCCCCTATGCTTAGCGGTAAAAACTGCCATATACATACATGAAGCCCAGGGTTTGACCCCCAGCTCCAAAAAAGAAAAGACAAAAAAAGCAAAACAAACAAACAAAAACAGAAACAAAAAACAAAACAAAACAACCTGCCATATAGAAGAGCCAGGCTTGGATAGTTGATTTATTCAAGTGTCATTCTAAGTGATTTACATAAACTAGCTCATTTAATTACTGAGGACCAGTCCTGTAAGGTAAGAACTATTTTTTGTTAGTTTTTAATTTTTTATTGTTCATGTCTTATTGGTGCATTATAATTATATGTTTAAAATGTTTTGTACATACAAACAATATTTAGCCAGTATCATTCCCCAGTAATTCTTCTTTCCCCCTCCCTTCCTCCCATGGTGTCTTTCCTCTACCAATCTCTCTTTGATTTTCATGAGACATACTCCTCACCTTTTTTTTTCTTCTCAAGCCCCCACATATGGGAGACAACATAAGGCCCTTGTCCTGAGTGGCTTATTTTTCTTGACAATGTTCTTAAGTTCCATTCACTTTCCTGCAAATGACATGATTTCATTTTTCTTTGTGGCTGAATGAAACTCCACTGTGTATGTGTATTGCATTTTCTGTGTCCATTCATCCATTTAAACACATCTAGGCCAGTTCCATAGTTCGGCTGTTGTGAATTGTGCTGCTGTGAACATAAGTATGCATGTGTTGCTATCATATGCTGACTTTAATTCTTTAGGACAAATGCCAAGGAGTGGTATAGCTGGGTCATATAGTGGTTTCATTCCTAGTCTTTTAAGGAACCTCCATGCTGATTTCCATAGTGGTGGTAATAATTTACAGTCCCATCCACAGTGAAAAAGTGTTCCTTTGTCTCCACATTCTGCCCAGCATTTATTGATGATTGCCATTCTGACTGTAGGAAGATGAAGTCTCATGTTGTGGTGTGAACTGATAATACAATCAATAAGAGTGTAAGTTATAGGTTATAAATTAGCAAAAAATATAGATTATAGGTATAAGATTTTGATAAGTGAGATGGGGCAATTATAAAGCAAGAACTGTCATAGACAGGCCTAAGACTCTATTTTGCTGTCATCTGTTACAAGAGCTGTTTCTGAGAAACTGAAATGAAAGCTGTTTTCGTATAAAAAATTGTCTTTCTGTACTTTGTATCCCACAAATTGTACCCTTCTCAGGATGCAGCAGTGGTCATGGTGGACTACATCCTGGGTTTGAGTGCCCTTGTGGGTCTACATGACTTTGAAGTAGATTCTTGTCTTGCTGACCCCTGCCCAAATTCAGATACAACTGTCTAGCACCTGCTTGAATCCAGGACTGTGGTCAACTGAACTGAAAAGCTAATGCTTTTTTTTTTTTTTTGCTTCCCTTCATTGCTTGCTTGCTGACTGGAAAATTCCAGTCCTGCCTAGAGCCCACAGGTCCTTCTATTAATATTTTAATTTCTATGATTGGCTAGCTTACATGATGATAAGCAGGTCACTAAGTTGTGGCTGGACCAGGAAGCTGCTGTCACTCTTTGGCTGGACCAGGAAACTGTGTCCTCCCACAGAGCTTGAGTCTCTGTGGTGGGTGACAGTCCCTGGCCAGGTAAATAAAGCTCTCTTTTGATTTGAATTTGGACTTAGGGTGCTTTCTGAGGCATCTCCCCTATAACGTTCAGTGTAGTTTTGGTTTACATTTCCCTAGTTGCTATACATTTTTTTTCAAGTGTATGTTGGCCATTTGTATTTCTTCTTTAAGAAGTGTCTGTTCATTTCCCCATTTAATTTGGTTATTTGTTTTTTGGTGTTAAGTTTTTTGAGTTCTTTATATATTCTGGATATTAATCCTCTGTAAAGGAGGAAGAATAGCTAGCAAAGATCTTCTCTCATTCTGTGGGTTCTCTCTTCACATTCCTAATTTTTTCATTTGCTCTGCAGCAGCTTTTTAATTTGATGCCATCCCACTTATTAACAACTCTTGCATTATTTTCCGAGCTTTAGGGGTTCTATTGAGAAAGTCATTGCTGTGCCCATATTTTCTTCTAGGATTTTCATAGTTTCTGGTCTAATTCTTAGGTCCTTGGTCCATTTTTTGGGGGGGAGAGGTACCAGGGATTGAACTCAGGGGCACTCAACCACTGAGCCACATACCCAACCCTATTTTTTTAGTTGTTGATATTTTTATGTGGTGCTGAGGATCGAACCCAGTGCCTCACACATGCTAGGCCAGCACTCTACCACTGAGCCACAACCCCAGCGACCTCGCCCCCAACCTATTTTTTTTTTTTTAATTTTATTTAAAGACAGGGTCTCACTGAGTTGATTATTGCCTCACTTTTACTGAGGCTGGCTTTGAACTCATGATGCCTGCCTCAGCCTCCCCAGCTGCTGGGATTACAGGTATACACTACTACTCTTTGACCCATTTTGAATTGACTTTTGTGCAGGGTAAGAGATAAGTATCTACTCTCATTATTCTACATATGGATAACCAGTTTTCCTAGTATTTGTTTAAAGGCTGTCTTTTCTCCAGAGTTTGGTATCTTTGTCAATTGTTGGACCAGATGACTTTAGATGTGTGGTGTGTCTCTTTGTCTTCTATTCTGTATGGTTAGTCTGTGTGTCTGTTTTTATGGCAGTGTTATGCAGTTTTGTTACTATAGCTCTGTAGTATAATTTGAAGTCGGGTATTATGGTGCCCCCAGCATTGCTCTTTTGGCTTAGAATTGCTAGCTATTTGTTTCTGTCAGTTTTTTTTTTTTTTTTTTTTTTTTTTTTTTGCTGCTGTGACAAAAAGACATGATGAAAACAATTTTATAGGAAGAAGTTTATTTGGTGCTCATGGTTTCAGAGGTCTCAATCCATAGACAGCCTGCTTCTTTTCTCTGGGCCTGAGGTGAAGCAGAACATCATGGTAAGAGGGTGGTGGAGGAAAGCAGCTCAGGACATGGTGCCAGGAAGGATACACACACACACACACACACACACACACACACACACTTGGATCACCAAGAATAAAATATATACCCCAAAGGCACATCCCCCAATGACCACCCTCCTCCAGCCACACCCTACCTGCTTATAGTTACCATCCAGTTAATTCCTATTAGGGGATTAATGCACTGATTAGGTTAAAACTCTCATAACCAGTCATTTTACCTCTAGACTTTCTTGCATTGTCTCACACATGAGCTTTGGTGGCACCTCATATCTAAATCATAACAGTATTCTTGGTCTTTTATTCTTCCAGATGAATTTTAGGACTTTTTTCAAGTTCTGTAGGGAATGTCATTTTGATGGTGATTGCATTGACTGTATGTTGCTTTTGGTGCTATGACAATTTTTAACAATATTCTGCCTGTTCATGAACATGGGAGGTCTTTCCACCTTGCATCTTCTTCAGTTTCTTTCTTTGGTATTCTGTAATATTTATTATTTCAAATTGCAGAAGTCTTTTACCT
The DNA here is from genome assembly GCF_048772815.1 of Callospermophilus lateralis. Taxonomy (NCBI): domain Eukaryota; kingdom Metazoa; phylum Chordata; class Mammalia; order Rodentia; family Sciuridae; genus Callospermophilus; species Callospermophilus lateralis. The sequence goes on from NC_135308.1 coordinate 160,763,452, forward strand.
CTTTGGTTAGATTTATTCCAAGTTTTTTTTTGTTTTGTTTTGAGGCAATTGTGAATAGGATTCTTTTTCTGATCCTTTCTCAGCAGGTTCATTATTGGTGTATAGGAATGCTATTGATTTTTGTACATTGCCTTTATCCCAGAGATGCACTGATAGTTTAATACATACATAAATAAATGTAATTCACCACATAAATAGAGTTGCTTATGCATTTCAATAGATGCTTTTACAAAGTTCAGCACCCATTCATGATAAAAAACCCTGAAAAGAGGCTGAGTAGCTCAGTGGTAGAGCGTCTGCCTTGCATGTGTGAGGCACTGGGCTTAATCCTCAGCACCACATAAAAATAAAGAAAGAAAGATATTATGTCTATCTTCAACTAAAAATATGTTAAAAACAAAACAAAACACTGAAGAAACTAGGAATAGAAGGAAACTTCCTCAACATCATGATGGCAATGTGGTCATGATGTGTCTGTCTACTGAATATGTTATTGAATATGATTTACAAATATTTTATTAAGGATTTTTTATATAAGTTCATCAAGGATATTGATGTGGCTTTATTTTTTGGTGTGTCCTTGCCTGGTTTTGTACAGATGTGATACTGACTTCATAGAATAAATTTGGAAGTGTTCCATCTCTTTCTATTTCATGTGATAATTTGAGGAGCATAGACAGTTCTTATTTAAAGATCTGCTAGAATTCAGCCAAGAATCCATGTGGACCTGGGATTTTCTTTGCTGGAAGGCATTTTATTACTGCTTTTATATCCTTGCTATTTATTGGCCTGTTTAGGTTTTCTATGTCCTCTTGATTCAATTTTGGCAGATCATATGTATCTAGAAATGTATCCATTTTTCTATGTTTTCCAATTTATTTGAGTATATATATGTTTTCAAAATAGTCCCTAATGATCTTCTGTATTTCTGTCATGTCTGTGGTGATTTCTCCCTTTTCATCCCTAATTTTATTAATTTTGATTGTCTCTCTTTTTTATTTTGGTTAGTTTCGTTAAGGTTTTATTAATCTTGTTTATCCTTTCAAAGAACTCAGTTTCTTTTTTTAAAAAAGATAGAGAGGAGAGAGAGAGTGTGAGTGAGTTTTTAATATTTATTTTTTAGTTTTCGGTGGACACAACATCTTTATTTTATTTTTATGTGGTGCTGAGGATCGAACCCAGTGCCCTGCGCATGCCAGGCGAGCGCGTTACGGCTTGAGCCATATCCCCAGCCCCAAAGAACTCAGTTTCATTGATCCTTTATGTTGTTTTTTTATTCTCTATTTCATTGATTTAATTTCTGATCTTAATTTTTTCTATGGTTTGGGAATTGGTTTGTTCTATTTTCAAGGACCATGACATGTATCATTAGATTGTTTATTTTGGATTTTTTCTGGGTTTTCTTATGTAGGCAACCCATATCTACAAAATTTTTTATGGAACCATTTTCATGGTGTCCCAGATGTTCTGGTATATTGTATCACTATATTTATTTGATTCTGAGAATTTTAAATTTTCTCCCAATTTTTTTTTGTAATCCATCCATCATTTAAAAGTACATTGTGGCTCAGCAGCAGAGCGCTCACCTAGCACATGCAAGGCCCTGGGTTCAATCCTCAGCACCACATAAAAATAAATAAATAAAGATATTTTTAAAAATTAAAAATAATAAAAAAATGAAAGTACATTGTTCAATCTCCATGCATCTATGTAGTTTTTGGCAGGGTTTTTTGGTGTTCTTATAATTTTATTTCTTTATGATATAATAAGATGCAAGGAATTACATAATTCTTTTATTTGCCAAGAGTTGCTTTGTGACCTAAAATATGGTCTGTTTTGGATATAGTTTCATGAACAGATGAGAAGAAAGTGTATTCAACTGTTGTTGATGAAATATACTATAGATGTCTATTAAGTCCATTTTATTGATGATTTTTTTTTATTTCTGTAGAGTCTTAATTATTGAACTTATAATTATTAGATCTGGATGATCTATATTTTGCTGAGAGAGATGTGTTGAAATCAACCAATATTGGTCTGTATGACCCTGTAAGTCAAGTAGTGACCAAGATTGTTATATCCAGTAAAGCAATCATGCAAAATTGAAAGAGAAGGAATTAGGTGCAATTATGTAATTAGATACACCAACATTTATATAATTAGGTGCACCAATGTTTGGGGCATAAATATTTACTATCCTTATATCTTTTTGTGAGATTGTTCTCTTTTCTAGCAGGAAGTGACCTTCTTTGTCTCTCCTGATTAATTTTGGCTCAAAATTTGCTTTGTCAATGAGAGTAACTACTCCTGATTATTTTTAGGCTGTATTTGCATGGTATAAAAAATGTCCATATTTTGAATTTCAGCCTTTGAATTTCTCTCTTTGCCTGTAAAGTGAAACTCTTGCAAACAGCATATCATGGGGGTCTTGTTTTTAAATTAATTCTGCCAGCCTATGTTTTTTAATTGGAGAGTTGAGAACATTTACATTCAAGGTTGTTATACAGATATTTTTATTAATTCCTGACATTCTTACTTATTTCTAATGATTAATTTGGTCCTGTTTCTCATTTGCTTAACTACTTTTTTTTGTGTGTGTGGTTTTGAGGATTGAACCCAGGTTCTTGTGCATGCGAGATAAGTACTCTTCATGGCAAAGGAAACAATCATGAATGTGAAGAGAGAGCCTACCAACTGATTGAGGCAAGCACTCTACCAACTGAACTATATCCCTAGCCCGCTACTCTTCAAATGATACTTGTTTGTGAGCCTCTGGAGTTTATTTTGAATTTCTTCTGTGTGAAGTATTCTTTAATTTTCTGTAGTACTGGCTTAGTAGTCACAAATTCTTTTAGTTTTTGCTTACCTGGGAAGATTTTAATTTTTTCAATTCTGCAGTATTGCTTTGCAAGATGTAGTAATCTTGGTTAACAATTATTTTCTTTCAGGTCTTGGAACACATCATTCCAAGCCCTCCTTGATTTGAGAGTTTGTGCTATGAAATCAGCAATAATTCTGATTAGCTTGCCTCTAAATGTGACCTGACATTTTTCTCTTGAGGCTTTTAAAATTCTATCCTTTTTTCTGTATGTTAGGAATTTCAATAATACTTTGTCATGGAAAAGTTAAGTTTTGATCTTATTTATTTGGGGTTCTGAATGATTCCTGTATCCAGATATCCATCTCATTTTCAAGGGTTGAAAATTTTTCTGTTATTATTTCCTGGATATGGTTATCTATTCCATTAGCCTGAATCTTATAACTCTCTTCAATTCCAATGATTCTTAAATTGGGCCTCTTAATGTTGTCCCAGAGTTCTTATATAGTCTGCTTATAGTTATGTATTTCCCTTTCTGTAATACTGTCTGAATGTTTAAGTTTTTTGAGTTCTTTATATATCCTGGAGATTAATGCTCTATCTCAGGTACAGGTGGCAAAGATTTTATCCCATTCTGTAGACTCTCTCTTCACATTCATGATTGTTTCCTTTGCCACAAAGAAGCTTTTTAGTTTGATACTGTCCCATTTATTGATTCTTGATTTTACTTCTTGCACTTTAGGAGTTTTGTTCAGGAATTCGGTTCCTAAACCAACTTGATGGATATTTGGGCCTACTTTTCCTTCTGGTAGTACAGGGTTTCTTGTCTAATTTCTAGATTTTTTATCCATTTTGAGTTGAGTTTTATGCAGAGTGAGAGATAGAGGTTTCATTTCATTTTTCTACATCTGGATTTCCAGTTTTCTAAGCATGATTTGTTGAAGAGGATATCTTTCTCCAGTGTATGTTTACAGCACCATTGTCTAGTATGAGATAATTGTATTTATGTGGGTTTTACTCTGTGTCTTCTTTTCTGTACCATTGGTCTTCATGTCTGTTTTGGTGCCAATACCATGCCATTTTTGTAAATATAGCTCTGTAGTATATTTTTTGAAAAAAAAGTTTTAGTTGTAGATAGACATAATACCTTTATGTTATTTATTTATTTTATATGGAGCTGAGCATCAAACCAAGTGCCTCACACATGCTAGGAAAGCACTATACCACTGAACTACAACTGCAGCCCATCTCCTTAGTATAATTTAAGCTCTGGTATTGTGATGCCTCCTGCTTCAATTTTCTTGGTAAGTATTTGGATGTTCTGGGCCTCTTATTTTTCCAAATGAATTTGACAACTGCTTTTTCTATTTCTTTGAAGAATATCATTGGAATTTTAATAGGAATTGATTTAAATCTGTATAGCACTTTTGGTAGTATGGCCATTTTGACAATATTAATTCTGCCTATCTAAGAACATGGGAGATCTTTCTATCTTCTGAGGTCTTCTCCAATTTCTTTCTTTAGTGTTCTGTAGTTTTCATTGCAGAGATCTTTCACCTCTTCTGTTAGATTGATTCCCAAATATTTTCTTGGAGGTTATTGTGAGTGGGGTAGTTTTCCTAATTTCTCTTTCAGTTGATTCATCACTGATATAAGGGAATGCAATTGATTTATGAATGTTAATTTTATATCCTGCTACTTTGCTGAATTCATTTATGAGTTCTAGAAGTTTTCTGGTGTCTTCTAAATATAGAATCATGTTATCAGCAAGTAGGGTTAGTTTGACTTCTTCTTTTCCTATTTATATCCATTTAATTTATTTCTTCTATCTCATTGCTCTGGCTAGAATTTCAAGGACTATGTTGAATATAAATGGTGTAAAAGGGCATTCTTGTCTTGTTCCAGTTTTTAGAGGCAATGCTTTCAATTGTTCTCCATTTAGAATGATGTTGGCCTTAGGTTTAATATATATAGCTTTTACAATATTGAGGTCTGTTCCTACTATCCTTAGTTTTTCTAGTGTTTTGAATATTAATGGATGCTGTATTTTGTCAAATGCCTTTTTCTGCATCTATTGAGATAATCATGTGAGTCTTGTCTTTAACCCTTTTAATGTGATGAATTATGTTTTTTAAACTTCCAATATTAAACCAACCTTGTATCCCTGCAATGAACCCAACTTGATCATGGTGCACTATCTTTTTAATATGTTTCTGTATGCGATTTGAAGTATTTTATTAAGAATTTTTGCATTTATGTTCATCAGGGATATTGGTCTTAAGTTTTTTTTCTTTGATGTATCTTTGTCTGGTTTGGTATCAGGATGATACTAGGTTCATAAATTATTATGGAATAATTTGAGGAGGATTAGAATTAGTTCTTCTTTGAAGGTTTAGTAGAACTCAGTTGAGAATCCATCTGGCCATAGGCTTTTTTTGTTGGTTGGCTTTTAATGGCTTGAAATTGATCTGTATAAATTTCTGTGTCCTCCTGATTCAATTTGAGTAGGTTATATGTCTCTAGAAATTTGTTGATGTCTTCAAGATTTTCTATTTTATTAGATTATAAATTTCCAAAATAGTTTCTGGTCATCTGTATTTCAATATTGTTTATTGTGGTATTTCCTTTGTTGTCATGAATATTAGTAATTTGAGTTTTCTCTCTCTTCCTCTTCATTATCTTGGCTAAGAGTTTATCAATTTTATTTATTTATTCAAAGAACCAACTTTTAGGGCTGGGGATGTGGCTTAAGTGGTAACATGCTCGCCTGGCATGTGTGGGGCACTGGGTTCGATCCTCAGCACCACATAAAAATAAAATAAAGATGTTGTGTCCACCAAAAACTGAAAAATAGATATTAAAAAAGAACCAAATTTTAGTTTGACAATTTTTTGGATTCTTTTTAATTGATTAATTTCAGCTCTGATTTTCACTATTGGCTGTATTCTACTGCTTTTGGTGTTGATTTGTTTTTCTTTTCCTCAGACTTTGAGATGTAATATTAGGTTACTTATTTGTTGACTTTCTATTCTTTTAATGAATGAGCTCATGGTAATGAACTTTCCTCTTAGCATTCCCTTAATAGTGTCCCAGAGATTTTTATATGTTTTATCATTATTCTCATTTACCTTGAAGTATTTTTTAAAATTTCATCTCTGATTTCTTCTTCTTTCCATTAGTCATTCAATAGTGTATTATTTAGTCTCCAGTTGTTAGAGTAGCTTTTGTTTTTTTGTTATTGTTGGTTTCTAATTTCATTCTATTATGATCCAATAGAATGCAAGGTATTATCTCTGTTTTTTTATATTTGCTAAGATTTGCTTTGTGGCCTAAGATATGATCTATTTTAGAGAAGGATTTGCATGCTACTGAGAAGAAAATGTGTTCATTCATTGATGGATGAATATTCTATATATGTCTATTAAGTCTAAGTTATTGTTTGTATTATTGAATTTTATACTTTCTTTTTTTAGTTTTTGTTTGGAGGATTTATCCAGTAGTGAAAGAATTGTGTTAAAGTCACCCAATATTAGTGTGTTGTAGTCTATTTGGTTCTTGAAATTGAGAAGGGTTTGTTTGATGTACATAGAGGCTTCATTGTTTCGGGCATAAATATTTATGATTGTTATGTCTTGTTTATGTATAATTCCCTTAAGCAGTATGAAATGTCCTTTTTGTCCATTCTGATTACCTTTGACCTGAAGTACACTTTATTGCCGGGTTTCTGTTTTCGCGACTAAAAGGCTCAGGGGTCACTCCAGGTAAACTGGGCTAATGGGCTGTGCAAAATAACCACACTAGAGACACAAACACCTTTTTCTTTGGGGTCTCTGTGACGGCTCCTCTGACCTTAAGGGTCTGCAGGGAGAGAGAGAGAGCATGCACTGACCCCTTTTATTGAGGAGAAACTATTCAAATGAGGCAAGGGGTCAGGTTTCAGGGGGCTGAGTCTATCTTCATGATGTTCACTGTCAGCAGGTTGACTGACATCTATGTAGACCACACCCAAGGGCACAGTAAGATAAGGGGACACACACAATGTTCCATGAAACATTCTATCCTAAACAGGGCAAGGGGTTATATTACAAACGAACAGGTGAGCATAGCTCCACCCATGGGGCTGTAGGAAGCCACGCCCAGGCATGAAGACATAGTCACTTGAACCCTAGAAGAGCAGGGCAATCTAGCAGCATGGGTGCCTGATACCACATCACCCAGCAGGGGAGTTAACTCAGTCACGTGCGAGGTTGGTCTCCCACAATTTGGGGCATAAATATTTATGATTGTTATATCTTGTTGTTGTGTAATTCCCTTAAGCAGTTTGAAATGTCCTTTTTGTCCATTACCTTTGGCCTGAAGTACACTTCATCTGATATAAGGATAGAAACTCCTGCTTGTTTATGAGATCCATATGAACAATATTTTTTTCCATCCTTTTATCTTCAGTCTATGGATGTCTTTGCCTTTGAGGTGAGTCTCTTAGAGACAGCATATTGTTGGGTCTTTTTTAAAAATTCAGTATGCAAGCTTATGTCTTTCTGTTGATGAGTTTAGGTCCTTTACAGTTAATGTTATTACTGACAAATGATTTTTATCCCTGTTATTTTGATTTATTTTTGGCTTTTAATTTTTTTAAAAGTTTTTTAGTTTTAAATGGACACATTACTTTTATTTTGTTTATGTTTATGTGAGTCTGAGGATCACACCCAGTGCCTCACACAAGCGCTCTACCACTGAGCCACAACTCCAGCCCCTTGGCTTTTAATATTTTTTTAAAATATCTTTTGTTGTAGATGAACACAATACTTTTTTTTAATATTTATTTTTTTAGTTTTCAGCAGACACAACATCTTTGTATGTGGTGCTGAGGATCGAACCCGGGTCGCACGCACGCCAGGCGAGTGCGCTACCACTTGAGCCACATCCCCAGCCCCCACAATACTTTTTTTAAAAAATTTTTTATGTAGTGCTGAGGATTGAATCTAGTGTCCCACATATACTAGACAAGTACTCTACTACCAGTCATAAACCCAGCCCATCTGACTTCTAATTTGAATTTGTTTCTCCTTTGATTGACTATTCTTCTAGTATAATTCCTCTATTTGCTGATTTTCACTTTTAAAATTTTTTATTTGTATTTTTTAATTTGTTCTAATTAGTTATACATCAATTCATTTCAATTCATTGTACACAAATGGAGTACAATTTTTCATTTCTCTTGTTGTACATAATGTAGAGTTGTACCACATGTGTACCTAGGGGAATGATGTTCATCTCATTCCATCATTGTTCCTGCCTCTATCTCACCCTTCCCCTCCCTCTTCTTTGCTCAATCAAAGTTCCCCCCATTATGGATCAGCATCCACTTATCAGAGAGAACATTTAGCCTTTGTTTTTTTTTCTGATTGGCTTACTTTGCTTAGCATGATATTCTCCATAACTCCATCCATTTACCTGCAAAAGCCATAATTTTATTCTCTTTTAATGCTGAGTAATATTCCATTGTGTATGTATACCATAGTTTCATCATCTGTTCATCTGTTGAAGGGCATCTATGTTGGCTCAACAATTTAGCTATTGTGAAATGAGCTGCTATGAACATTGATGTGGCTTTGTCACTATAGTATGCTGATTTTAAGTCCTTTGGATATAGACTGGGGAGTGGGATAGCTAGCTCAAATGGTGGTTCCATTCCAAGTTTTCTAAGGGATCTCCATACTGCTTTCCAAATTGGCTGCACCAATTTGCAGTGCCACCAGCAATGTATGAGAGTACCTTTTTCTCCACATCCTCACCAACACTTATTATTGCTTGTATTCTTGATAATTGACATTCTGACTGGAGTGAAATGAAATCTTAGAGTAGTTTTGGTTTGTATTTCTCTAATTACTAGAGAAGTTGAACATTTTTTCATATATTTGTTGATTGATTATATATCTTCTTCTGAGAAATGTCTGTTCAGTTCCTTAGCTGATTTATTGATTGGGTTATTTATTTTTTTGGTGTAATTTTTTTTATTCTTTATATGTATCCTAGAGATTAGTGTTCTATCTGATGTGCGTGTAGTTAAGATGCTAAAACCCACTCTGTGGGCACTCTCTTCACATTATTGATTGTTTTCTTGGCTGAGAAGAAGCTTTTTGGTTTGAATCCGTTTCATTTATTAATTATTGATTTAATTCCTTGTGCTTTGGGAGTCTGATTAAAAAAGTCAGGACCTAATCCAACATGATAAAGATTTAGGCCTACTTTTTCTTCTATTAGGTGCAGGGTCTCTGGTATAATTCCTAGGTTCTTGATCCACTTTGAGTTGAACTTGGTGCATGGTGAGAGATAGTGGTTTAATTTCATTTTGCTACATATGGGTTTCCAGTGTTCCCAACATTATTTGTTGAAAAGGCTATCTTTTTGCCAAAATATGTTTTTGGTGCCTTTGTCTAGTATAAGATAACTGTATTTATATGGATTTGTCTCTATGTCTTCTATTCTGTACCATTGATATACATGTCTATTTTGGTCCCAATACCATGCTGTTTTTGTTACTATAGCTCTATAGTATAGTTTAAGGTCTTGTATTATAATGCCTCCTGCTTCACTCTTCTTGCTAAGGATTGCTTTGGCTATTCTGGGTCTCTTATTTTTTCAAATGAATTTTATGATTGCTTTTTCTATTTCTATGAGGAATGTTTTTGGGATTTTAATTGGAATTCTATTAAATCTGTGTAACACTTTTGGTAGTACAGCCATTTTGACAATATTAATTCTTCCTATCCAAATACATGGAACTTCTTTCCATCTTCTAAGGTCTTCTTCAATGTCTGTCTTTAGTTTTCTGTAGTTTTCATCGTATAGGTCTTTCAGCTCTTTCGTTAAATTGATTCCCATTTTTTAAATTTTTTTTTTGAGGCTATTGTGAATGGGGTAGTTTTCCTAATTTCTTTCTAAGGGTTCATCACTGATGTATAGAAATGCATTTGATTTATGGGTGTTGATTTTATATCTTGTTACTTTGCTGAATTCATTTATTAATTGTAGAAGTTTTCTGGTGAGTTTTTTTGGATTGTTTTTCACTTTTATTTTTCATTTCTTCATGAAATTTCTATTGAGAATGTTTTGTAGTGCAGGCTTTCTAGTTGTGATTTTTTGATTTTTGTTTCTCATGGAAGGTTTTTATATCATTTTCAATTCTGAAGCTTAATTTTGCCTGGATATAGTACTCTTGGCTGGCATCCATTTTCTTTTAGAGCTTGGTATATATTATACCTTGGCTTTGAGGGTCTTTGTTAAGAAATCAGCTGAGATCCAGATTGGGTCCCCTCTAAATTTGACCTGTCATTTTTCTCTGGTAGCCTTTACAATTCTATTTTTATTCTGTATGTTAGTCGTTTTCATAATAATATGCCTTGGTGTGGGTCTGTTGTAATTTTGTATACTTGGGGTCCTATTAGTCTCTTGTATTTTATTTTCCACCTCATTCTCTAGGATTGGGAAATTTTCTGATATTATATCATTGAAAAGATTATGCATTCCTCTGGTTTGTATCTTCAAGCCTTCATCTATTCTGATAAATCTTAATTCTGGTCTTTTCTGTTTATCCCATATTTCTTGGAATTTCTATTCATGGTCTCTTAACATCTTTTCTCTGTGGTCCACTTTATTTTCAAGATTATATATTTTGTCTCCATTGCCTGAAACTCTGTCTTCCAATTGGTCTAGTCTGTTGGGGATGCTTTCCACTGAATTATTTATTTGATTTATTGGTTCCTTCAATTTGAGGATTTCTGCTTGATTTTTTTTTTTTTTTAGAATCTCTGTGTCTTTATTGAAGTGATCTTTAACCTGTATTTTATCTCTGATTTCGCCTCACAGATCAGTTGAACTATATGCATTTTAAACTCCTTCTTTGACATTTCTTCCAGTGTGGTGTCAAATGGATTTGAAAGTCCTTCTCTGACATTTCTTCACTATGGTGTCAATGTTATTGAAGTGTCTTGTTTTGTTTGGAATAGTTTTGATTCCTAGCTTTTTCATGTTGTTTGTGTGTCTACTCATCTAACAGTATGGATTTGAGGCAGTAGATGATCTACTGTCTGGGCTTACAGTGTCCCTGAAGGTTTCCAGTACCTCACCATTTGGGGGAAACAAATGATAACAACAACCAACACAAACAATATACTGCATTAAACCAAATAGTTTCTGATATGATGTCTACAGTGTTAATTGTCCCAATAAACAGAACCGATATGATCAGTTACTGCCTATAATAAAAACAGTAAGTTTGCAAAAGTTTTTATAATTTCAAATGGTGGACAGGGAGAGAACATAAGTGTAGTATGTGATAATTATGAGGGAGGAGAAGGGAAGATAGAAGTAAAAAATTAAAGAGTGAAAGAGAGAACAATAGAAATTGGCTGTTAGCAGACAAAAAGAGAGAATCAATGGAAACAGATAAGTGAGAGAGAAAAAATATATATATAAAGTAAGAATTTTAAAAATTAAAAATAAAATAATACAAACAAAACTGAAACATACTAATCAAACCTCCTAGTCCTCAAAATACTGATCCATGAAAAATAACTGGCTTTAAAAATGCTAGAAATGAGAAAAAAAAATATGAATATGTATAAATGTCCATGAACCATTAATGTCACAATTAAACAGAGGAAAAAAGATCTTGATGAAAATTTAAAGAATTATTTCTGTTGGAGTTAGGAAAAGATTCTCAGCTTCCCTCCTTATCAGTTAGGTGAGGTTGTCTGGAGTGTGAAGCATGCTCCACCCTGGGGAGCATGAGTGAAAAGAGGTAGTGCCTTAGGTGGAACGCCTGGAGGCAGGGTTTAGATTTAGGTGGACTCCAAGCTTTCTGCTGAATGCCAGTTAGTCTGGAGATTTTAAATCAGAGCAACTCTAGGGCAGGCAGTTGCTGGTCCACACTGTAAGACTGCATCCCCAAGAATCTCCCCTGGGTTCCACTCATGTGGTGGAGGAGACAGTACTTTAACCACTTTATTTTCTGTGGACCCCATTTCCTAGTCTCAGGTTCAGTCTCCAAACTCAGTCTCTCCTGCCTGCATCTTTTCAAATTCCTGGCTAGGAATGTCTTTTTCAGCTGGTTCTGCTCCCAGCCAGATTGGAGGGGGAGGAGGGAGAGGGGGGTGAGTTTCCACAACCAGTTATACCCTGTGTAAATCTCTCTCCACATTTGCTTTTCTCCTGGTCATTGAGCATATACTATGTTGTGCAATGTGGTTTTGCAGGCCTATATTTCAGGCCAAACTGAGGTTTGCAGAAATCGGTTCCCCCAGCTGTTGGTCCCTTTACCATGACTACAAAATGGTTCCTTCCTCTGTCCTCTGCACACAGCCAGGAGAAATGGGGCTTCTTTTCTGTGCTAGGATATTGTGCATCTGCCTTTTGGGTTAGTTGGACAGTGTCTTTGATATCTAAACTCTCTATACCTAGACATGCCTCAGGCCTCCAAAAAATGTTAGTTCCTTTAATTTCCTTATTCCTGATCTCCAGCCATGGCAATGGCTGTGTTGCTGGAGATTTCTTCCTTATTTTATTATATCCAACCTTCTGTGTCCCAATCTGCTTTGAATATCCAGTATTAAATTCCATAAAGCCCCCTTCCCTTTTTTTGTTGTTGTTCACCCCTGTTAGAGTCTGTAAACAAGTCTGGATGGCGCCTGGCAAAATGCCAGAGGGAGTGATTTGTAAAGTAACAAAAGCGAGCCATTAAGTGTGGAGATTCCTTATTGGTTGACTGCTGTATCTATTTTATGCTAATTAGATAAGCTGTGTAAAATGTATAAATATCGGTCAGATCCTACAATAAACAGCTTCCATTCCTGCTGCATCAATGTACACAAGTCATTCGTCACACCCCCCCCCCCCCCCCCCCCCCCCCCCCCCCCCCCGCTTATTCTGCTGCAGCCGGACTGCGGCACACCCCCATTTCTGAGAAGCTGCCTATCTACTTTCTTGGTTTCATGCCATGGAGTCGCTAGGCTTGTGTTGGGTTTTATGCATCTCTTGAGTTGGATTTCTTTTTCACTCTCATGTGTGGGCCTTTTTAGGGCTCAACCTTCTTTATCCAAAGTATCCTAGTGAGATCTAGATTGAGACCCCTTGTAGGTATAATCCCCACAGCCTTTGTGTTAATTCAGTCTGCTTTTGCTGTACCAGCAGGTGTCTGTTAGTGGGACCTGAGGCACATCCCCCCAGCCAATGCTATTTGGGGTCTGGCCATTAGTTTGGGTTTTTCCTCTCTTCTATTCTTTGTATTAAAGTATAGCTGAAGTTTGAAGGTGTGCTTTTGTCTGGGTTTAGTTCTGCAGCAGTCTCTACCTTGTGAACTTGTGGTATCCCTATAGATTCCCATAACTCACAGAAAATGGGGAAAAAAAAGTAGAACAAAACAAACAGTAGAACAACAACCAAAGTAAACAATATACAGCATTAAAATAACTACCTGGTGTCTACTATGACATCTATAACACTAATTACCACAAAACAGGAATGGTGGGGTCAGCAATTGCCCACAGCAAAAACAATAGCTAACCATGAACTCAACCTGGCATTAAACAACAGCTGTCAACTGTGTCGTGTCCAGTAGTAATAACTGCAGTAACATGAATGGTGGGGGCAGGAGTTACATAAACCAATTGGTTCTAAAAGATGGTAAAATATAGTTCTTTAGGAGAAGAGAAAATGAGATAGGAAGATAGATGAACATTTAGAATGTTCAAAATGTGAACAAAGAATGCAGAAGAGATGTCACAAGTGATGGTTATAAAGAAGGGGGAGAAAAATGGGAAAAACAAAGGGAGAAAGAGAAAACGAGCATTTTGTGGTTGTAGATAGATAGAATGCCTTTATTTTATTTGTTTATTTTTATGTTGTGCTGAGGATGGAACCCAATGCCTCACACATGCAAGGAGAAGAAAGGAGAGAAGAGAAAAGAAACAAAATAGAACACAACAAAATCAAACAAACCAAAAACCCTAACCCTTAGAAGATAAGGAAAAATAACTATAATAAAAATGCTAAAAATGAGAGAAAAGACAGAAGTATGTATATGTATCCAGTAACTAATCAGCACAGCAAGAATGAAAAAAAAGAAAAAGAAAAAGAAGGAAAAAAATTCATAATAAAAAAAATGAAAGAATTGTCTTCACTGAGGTGGTCAGAAAATCAGTAAGTCTGGATGGTCACTGCTTATCCCTGACTGTATTTCTCTGTTTTTTTCTGGGCTCTGGAGAGAGAGAGAAAAAAAAAAAAAAGAACAAGAGAGAGAGAAAGTATAGCTCTTAGTGGCCTAGACATGGAACTGATGGGAATAGCTCTCAGCTGCCCTAAACACCATTTTTCATTATCCAAAAAGAAACCTCAATATCCATTGGCAGTTGTTTCCCATTCCCTTCTGCCCACTATCCCCTGAAACCATTTATCTACTTTCTGTCTGTAGATTTGACTGTTCTGGACATTGTATATAAATGAAATAATATGAAATGTGCCTTTTTATGTCTGGCTTCTTTCACTTAGCATAATATTTTCAAGGTTCATCGATGTTGTAGTGTGAGATACACTGCATGGATTATATAGATATGCGACATGTTGTTCATCCATTTATCAGTTGCTGGACATTTTAGGTTGTTATACATTTTTCATATTACGAATAATGCTTACATTGTAAACATTCCTATAAAAGTCTGCGTGAACATGTTTTAAGTTCTTGTGGGATATACCTAAAATGGAATTGGAAGCTCATACAATAATTCTGTTTTACATTTCGAGGTCTCCCAGACAGGTCTTCATAGTGACGGGTGACTAATGGTAATCAGCATCTTTTCATGAGCTTATTGGCCATTTATATATCTCCTTAGGAATATACCCGTTCAAGTCCTTTGCCCATTAAAAAACATTTTTTGGTAGTTTTAGATAGATAGAATGCCTTTATTTTATTTGTTTATTTTTATGTTGTGCTGAGGATGGAACCCAGTGCCTCATACATTCAAGGCAAGTGCTCTACCATTAAGTTGCAGCCCCAGCTTTGCCCATTTTTAATTGGGCCTTTTATCTTTTTATTGTTGATTTGTAAGAATCCTTGTATATTATGGATATGAGACCCTTATCGGATATTATGATTTGCAAATATTGTCTCCCATTTGGTGGATTGTCTTTTTAACTTTCTTGATAGAGAACCTTCTTGATTAAAAACAAAAGTTTTTAATTTTGATAAAGTGTGACCTATTTTTTGTTGTTGCTTATGATTTTAGCATCACATTTAAGAAAATATTGCCTAATCCAGTTAATAAGATTTATATTGTTGTTTTCTTCTAAGAATTTAATGATTTTTAGTCTTACATTTAGGTCTTTGATCCATTTTGAGTTAAAATTTTGTATCTGGTGTGAAGTAAGCTTCAAAATTCATTCTTTTTAAAATTATTTAAGCTTATTTTTTACTCTGTTCATTGCACATTAGTATGACAGAGATGATTTATTTAGGATTGACTTTGAAAAAGTTAGTCATAAGAAGGCTTAGGTATTTTTCCCCACTTCAGTGTTAGCTTAATATATTAATGTCCACCAAGTTCAAGCATTTTAGTAGTACACCTTTCATTTAATATGCCTTCATATAAGATTTTAGGAGATAAATACATGGTTAGGACAGTGATAGACATGCAATTTATATGTTGAAGTATCATAAGTATAACAGAGAAATTAAGGTGCAAAAGTAGGTAGAGTATTTAGAGAGAGAAAATGACTGACTTATTTTAACTGAACAAATAGAAAAGATTGAGCTTTTTAACCATACAAATAGGGAGGACTGTGGGAGCTAAAAATTTTGGAATGGGCGAAGATCAGAAATGCAAATTTGACTCTTATTAGGTCCAAATTCATTCTTTTACTTATGGATATCCGTAGTCCCAGCACCATTTAGTCAAAAGACTGTTTCCTCATTGACTGGTCTTAGTACCTATGTAAAAAACCAGTTGACTATAGACATAGGGGCTTATCTCTAGACTCTCAATTAAATTCTGTTCATCTTTATCTCTCTTATGCTCATACCACACTGTTTTTATTACTATGGCTTTTGGGGAGGGTTTGGAAGTGGAAGAATGTGTTCTCCAGCTTTGTTCAACTTTTTCTAGATTGTTTTAGCTATTTTGGGTCCCTTGCCTAGTCCACATAAATTTTGGCGTCAGCTGTTAGAGCTTTGATAGGGGTTGATATTGAATCTGTAGATTAATTGTGGGAGCCCTCTTGACAATATTAAGCTTTCAATGCATGAATGAAAGGGGATGTTTTCCTACATATTCAGACATTTAGTTTATTCCAGGAATGTTTTATAGTTTTAAATATCTAAGTCTTAGCTGGACCTAATGGCATGTTCTTCTTGTTCCAGTTATTCAGGAGGCTTAGATGGGAGGCTCACTTGAGCCAAAGAGTTTGAGTGCAGCCTGGGCAACACAGTGAGACCCTGTCTCCAAATAAAAACAAAAAGAAAATTTATGTCTTTGGTTATAATTTTATTCCTGTTTTATCCTTTTTGTTTATTTATGTATTGGCACTGGGAATTGAATTCCAGGGAACTTACTACTGAGCAATACCCCTTGTCCTTTTATTTTTAATTTTGAGACAGGGTCTCACTTAGTTTTTTAGGGTCTCACTAAATTGCTGAAGCTGGCCTCAAATTAGTGATCATCTTGCCCCAGCCTCCCGAGTTGCTGGGAGGAGAAATGTGCACCACTATGCCTGACTGCTCTATTTTATTGCTAGTGAAGTTGATTTTATTTCTTTTAGGGGTTATTCATTGCCACATAGTAATGCAACTGATTTTCCATGCTGATCTTGTGTCCTGAAGTCTTGCTGAACTCATTTATTAGTTCTAATAGCTTCATGTGTGTGTGTGTTCTTTTAGGGCTTTCTATTTATAAGCTAATAAAGGTAATTTCACTTCTTCCTTTCTAAGGAAGAATGCCTTTTATTTCTTTTCTTGAGTCAATTGCCCTGGCTAGAACCTCCAGTATGATACAGAATAGGAATGTCAGGAGCCATCATTCTTGTTTTATTCTTGATTTTGAGGAGAAAGTTTTAATGCTTGACTGTTAAGTATGATGTTAGCTGTGGGCTTTTCATAGATGCCCTTTATTAGGTTGAGGAAATTTCTTTCTACTCCTAGTTTGTTTTCTTTCTTTCTTTTTTTAATCATGAAAGCACATTGAATTTTGTCAAATGATTTTTCTGTATATTGAAATAATCACATGCAGTTTCTCCTTTATTTTATTAATTAATCAATTAATTTATTTTGCTGGTATTGGGGATTGAACTCAGGAGCACTCTATCACTGAACTACATCATTTTTATTTTTTGAGACAGACCTCCCTCAGTTGCTGAGACTAGCCTTGGACTTGCAATCTTCCTGCCTCAACCTCCTGAGTCACTGGGACGTCAGCATGGGCCACTTCACCCATTTATTTATTTTCTTAATATGATGTATTACATTTTCATATGTTGAACGAATTTTAAAATCCTATGATAAATCCCACTTGAGCATGATGTATAATCCTTTTTTGTATGTTGGTACTTTTAAGTTTGGTGTCCGTATTCATAAGGCATACTGGTATGCAGCTTATAATGTCTTTTTCTGATTTTGGTATTGGGGCAATACTGGCCTCATATGATGATTTAGGAAATGTTCCCTTCGCTTCTATTTTTTGGGAAGCATTTGTGAAGGATTGAGTTAATTTTTCTGTAAATGTTGAATAGAAACCAGGCACATTAGTGTACTTGTAATCCCAACTACTTAAGAGGCTGAGGCAGGAGGATTGAAAGTTCAATGCCAGATTCAGCAATTCAGGGAGACCCTAACTTAAAAATTTAAAAGGGCTGAGAATGTATCTCAGTGGTAGAGCACTTGCCTACCATGTGTAAGGCCCTGGGTTTCGTCCCCAGTACCACCAGCCAACAAAACCCATGGGAAAACACATTGAGTAGAATTCACAAGTGAAGCCATTTGTTCCTGGGCTTTTTTTTTTGTAGTGATTTTTTTTTTTTTTTTTTTTTTCTCGTAGTGGTGATTAAACCCAGGGGTGCTTAACCATGGACTTACATCCACAGTCCCTCTCACTAAGTTACTGAGGCTGGGTCTGGAACTTGTGATCCTTCTGCCTCAGCCTCCAAAGTTGCTGGGATTGCAGGCCTGTGCCACCGTGCCCAGTTTGTAGTAACTTTTTGGATACTTAATCTCTTTATTGATTTAGGATTTTCTATTTCTTCTTGAATCAGATTTGGTAGCTGGTTGTTTCTAGGAGTTTTTTCCATCTAGGTTATCTTATTTGTTGAAATACAATTGTTCATAGTGCTCTTTCATAATCCTTTCTATTTCTGTAAAGTCAGAAATAACACCACCTCTTTCACTTTTCATTTTGGAAATATGAAATTTCATTTTCTCTCTCTGTTTTTGTTTTTGGTACTGGGGACAGAATTCAAGGACACTTTATTACTGAGCTACGTCCCCAGCCCTTTTTATTTTGAGACAGGGTTTCCCTAAATTGGCCTTGAACTTGTGATCCTCCTGTCTCACCCTCCCAAGTTGCTGGGATTACAGGCATGCACCACAACACCTGGCTCTTTCTGATTTCTTAAGGTGGAATGTTCAGTTACTGATTGGAACATTTTTTGGCAATGAACAAAGACCTTTATTATTCTTGCTCCTTACCTTGAATGTCCACATGACAGATATTTTTCTCCTCTCTCTTTGTATTCAGTCCTTTATGGATATGGATGATCTAAGGAAGAGTGAGGATGGCTCACTCCAAGATCTCTTTTTTATTAAGATCTCTTTATTATCTTTTTTAAAATTTTATTTTTTGTTGTAGTTGGACACAATACCTATTGTTTATTTATTTTTATGTGGTGCTGAGAATCAAACCCAGTGCCTCATACATACTAGGCAAGTGCTTTACCACTGAGCCCCAGCCCCAGCCCTCTTTATTATCTTTTTTTTTTTTTTTAATCACTGCAGCCAAGTGATTATTTAGGTAAAGATGGTGGAAAAGTTTGGATAACACTGAATAAGAGAAAAGGTATTAATATTACATTATTTTGCATTAAGTCTGGAAAAAAGAAGGAAGTAGAACAAGAACTATTTGTATGTAGTAGACATTTAACTGACAGGCACAATCGCAATAGACATTCTTAATAACACCCAGTTTCATTCTTCTTCATTCTACCTCTTAGACTTGAAAATGTGCACAGCTGAATTAGATTCACCTTTTACTTTGTGTGTCTTTTTGCATTCCTGGGGAATGTTGCTGTCCTATTGTGATTGAGACTGAGCATAATGTCTTTGAGACTATATACTACTTACTGGCTTGTTGACTTTTTGTTGGACATATTAAATTCTGAATTGACCTATTTATCTGATGGCCTTTCCACAGCCACCATCACTAAAATGTTGGGCATCTTCTGATTCAGTTTTGGATTAGGGATGGGAAATATATATAAATATATTTTTATATGTGTGAGTGTATAGTATCAAACCCTATGTATACTATGTTTTCCCTATACATACATAAACACACACACACACACATATACACACACACATATACATTCACATATATATATATATATATATATATATATATATATATATATATATAATTTGTAGTAAAAATCATATAAAATGTGCCCTCTTAAGTGTTTTAAGTTTACAGTTCAATAGTGTTTACTATATCCGCATTGTTGTGTAACAAATCTCTAGAACCTTTTCATTTTACAAACTGAAACTTGGTACTTATTCAGTGACTCCCCATTCATCTTTCCCTCCAGGCCCTGTAAACCATCATTCTACTTTTCTTTTTGTATGAGTTTGAGTATTTTAGATACCTTATAAAAATGCAATCATGTAACTAGCTCATTCCATTTATGATAATGTCCTCCAAGCTCATCAATATTATTATATGTGGCATTATTTCCTTTTCTATAAAGGCCGAATAATGTTCTGTTGACCCTTATGGATGTCTGAAAGTGCGGGTAGTACCAACCCTATGTATACTATGTTTTTCCTATTCATACATATTTATAATTTCTAAATTAAACTTTAGAAATTAGGCATATTAATAAATTAAAAATAATAACCAACTATAGAAGAGAAAAATTATAACAATATCCTGTATATAATTATTTAAAACTTATAAACTGTTTATTTTAGGAATTTTCCATTTAATATTTTTGAATCACCATTGACTGTAAGTAACTGAAACTGCAAAAAGTGAAATCATGGATGGGGATACTGGGCATATATACCACATTTTCTTCAGGCAGTCCTCCACGAGTGGCATTTGGATTGTTTCCATTTCTTGGCTATTGTAATGCTGTAATAACATAAGTGAAATATCTCTTTTTTTAAATTTATTTTTATTGGACACAATGCCTTTATTTTATTTATTTTTATGTGGTGTTGAGGATCGAACCCAGCGCCTCACACGTGCTAGATAAGCGCTCTACTACTGAGCCACAACCCCAGCCCCAAGGTCTCTTTTTTTAAACCAACTTGTTGAGATATAATTCACATACCATACAGTTCACCCATTTAATATGTACAATTCATTGGTTTTTAGGATATGGAAAGATATGTGCAACCATTAATTCTAGAACATTTCCTCCACTTCAGAAAGAAACCTACTTTGTCTATTTTGTCTGTCATTGCTCATCCCGATCCTCCCCACCCAGCTCTGAGCAACCACTAATTTGTTCTCTCTAAAAATTTCTCTGAGACTTTCCTATAAATGAAATGAAATATGACCTTTTGTGGCTGGCTTTTTTTCACTTAACACAATGGGTTTTTCTTTGTTAGTTTAGGAGATGGTCTTTCACTATGTAGCCCAGGCTGGCTCAAACTCCTGGGCTCAAGGGGACCCTTGGCCTCAGCCTCAGGGTAGCTGGATGCAGGTGTGTGCTATCACGTTTTGGTGGCATCATGCATCCATGAGGTCACATACATGTATTATTGTTTCACTTCTTTTTGTCCCTGAATAATATCCCATTGTATGGATACAACACATTTTTTCTTCTTGGTCTGGAAGAAGAAACCCAGCCCCAACACATGCCAGGCAAGCTCTCTACCATCAAGCTATACTCCTAATCCTTACATTTAAAATAATCCATTCATCAGTTGGTGAATATTTGTTTCCCACTTTTTGAATATTTATGAATAATGCTACTTAAGATTCACAGTACATATGTTTTCTTTTTTTTTTTTTTTTCTGTTTGGTTACTGGGATTGAACCTTGAGACACTCTACTGAGCAGCATCCCCAGCCCTTTTAAATTTTGATACAGGGTCTCACTGAGTTTCCTAAGCTGATCTCAAACTTGTAATCTTCCTGCTGCAGCCTCTCCAGTTGCTGGGATTATAGGCATGTGCCGCCAAGCCTGGACTGTTTTCGTTTCTTTAGCAATGGAATTGCTGGGACAAGTGTTTAATTATTTATCATTTGAGGAGCTGCCAGACCATTTTCCACAGCACCTGCCCCATTTCATATTCCCAGCAGCAGTCTATGATAGTTCAAATTTCTCCAATTTTCTCCAACACTTACTTTCTAAATTCTAGCGACCTTTTTGTGTGTGCAGTGGTATCTCATTGTGGGTTCTATTTGCCTTTCCCTAATGGCTAGTGATGTTGAATTTTCTGAGTTGAACATTGTCCATTTTCATGTCTTCCTTTGAGGAAGATCCATTCAGATCCTTTGCTTTTTTTTTCCCCCCAATGCACAGATTGGACCCAGGGCCTTATGCATGATCAGCAAGAACTTTTACCACTGAGCTACACCCCAGCCCCTGATCATTTTTAATAGGGTTATTTGCCTTTTATTATTGAGTTGTGAGTTTTTAATGTATTTTAGATAAAAGTCCCTTAGCAGATATATGAATTGTAGATATTTTCTCCCATTTTGAGGGTTGTTTTTCCATTCTTTCTCTCTCTAGGCATTTACAGTTATAAATTTTCCTCTAATCACTGCTTTGGATACATCCATGTTCTGATACATTATTTTAGTATGTTATATACTCACTTGTATACATCTTAAAATTTATATGATTTCTAATTTCCCTTACATTTTTGCTTTGATTCATTGGTTATCTGGGAGTGTTGTTCAATTTCTACATATTTGTGAATTCCTAAAATGTCTTTGTTATTGATCTCTACTTTCATGCCATTGTGGTGAAAGAACACGTTTGTATAATTTCAGGCTTTTAAAATGTATTGATTCTTATTTTATGATTTAACATATGGTCTGTCATGGAGAATGTTTGCACTTGAGAAGTTACTGTATTCTGCTATTGTTGGGTGAAATGTTCTGTAGGTGTCTGCTAGGGATAGTTGCTTTATAGTGTTAAATCTTCTCTTGCTGAACTTCTGTCTAGTTCTAGGCATTATTGAAAGCAGCATGGCCTTGAACAATTATTGTGGTTTTGTGGAAGTATTTAAATTTATTTTAACTGATACATAAAAACTTAAAAATTGAATGTATTTGTGAGATACCACATAATGTTTTGATACATGTATACATTGTATAATGTTTAAATCAAATTAAACATATCTCTTCAAACATTCAAATTCCTTTTTCTGGCTCTGTGAAGTGCAAATTATCTCTAGTCATACTACTGTGCAATAGCACACCAGAACTTTTTAAAAATTGTTTTTATTTTTTTTAAATATTTTTTTAGTTGTAGGTAGACACAATACCTTTATTTTATTTATTTTTATTTTTATGTGGTGCTGAGGATCAAACCCAGTGCCTCACACATGCTAGGCAAGCACTCTACCACTGAGCTACAACTTCAGCCTATACCAGAATTTCTTAGTCCTTCCTAACTATAACTTAGTACCCATTGATCAACCTCTTCTGACTTGTCAGCCCGCTACTCTCCCCAGTCCCTGGTAACCACCATTTTACTCTCAACTTCTGTAGATCAACGTTTTTGTATTCCACAGATTAGTGAGACTATGACGTTCTTGTCTTTCTGTGGCTTATTTCATTTAATATAATGGCCTCAATTCCATGCATGTCACAAATGATAAAATTTCCTTTTCTTTTCCTTTATCCATTTATCAGTTGATGGACACTTGTTTCCATTTCTTAGCTAAATGAACAGCATTTCAATGAACATGGGAGTGCTAATGTCTCTTCACCATATTGATCTCATTCCTTTGGATAAATACAGAGTAGTGGGATTGATGAATCTTATGATAGTTCTATTTTTAACTTTTTTGAGCAATATCCATACTGATTTCCCTAATAGCTGTGCTAATTTATATTCTCACCAACAGTGTATAAGTTTCCCTTTTCTCCACATTTCTTCCAACACTTTTTCTTTTTGAAAAGCTGTCATTCTTACTGGAGTGAGATGATATGTCATTGTGATTTCAATTTGCAATTTTCGGATTAGGGATGTTGATTATATCTTCTTTTGAGAAATGTCTATTGCCCACTTTTTAATTGGGTTATTTGGTTCTTTACTATTAAGTTTTTTGAGTTTCTTATATATTCTGGACATTAACCCCTTGTCAGATGTACAGTTTGGAAATATTTTCTACCATCCTATAGATCGTCTCTTCACTTTGCTGTGCAGAAGATTTTAGTTTGATGTAATCCCATTTATCTACATAAATATGCCATGTATATTTGTATATATATGTGTATGTGTGTATATATATTTATTATTATTTTTTTTTGCTTTCATGTCTCTGCTTTTTGGGGTCTTCTCAAAAAAATCCTTGCCCATTCCAATGTCCCAAAGCATGTGCCCTGTTTTCTTCTTGTAGTTTCACAGTTTTTTTTTTTTTTTTTTTTTTGTTTTGTTTTTTGTTCGGGGAATTGAAGCCAGGGGCACTTTACCATTGAGCTGCATCCCAGTCCTTTTTATTTTTTTGAGACAGGGGCTCACTAAGTTGCATTGGGTTTTGATAAATTGCTGATGCTAGACTGGAACTTATGATCCTCCTGTCTCAGCCTCCTGAACTGCTGGGATTAGTATGGCACCATACCCAGTTTACATATAAATTTTTAATCCATTTTGAGTTTTGTAACTGGTTAGGGGTCTTTTCATTTTTCTGCATGTGGATATCCAGTTTCCCCAGTATCATTGGTTGAAGTTTGTGTTCTTAGCACACTTATCAGAAATCAGTTCATTGCAGGTATGTGGGTTTACTTCTTGGCTCTCTGTTCTCTTCTACAATTATTATTGTTGAATTATCCATTTCTCTCTTCAATTCTCTCAGGTTTTGTTTACATATCTTTGGGTTATTTTGTTAGGTACATCCACATTTATAATCATTCTGTATTTTTGATGGATTTACCTTTTTAACTTTACAGATTTTTTTTTTTTTTTGTACTAGGGATTGAACTTAGGGGCATTCAACTACTGAGCCACATTCCCAGCCCTTTTTGGATTTTATGTAGAGGCAGGGTCTCACTAAGTTGCTTAGTGCCTCGCTTTTGCTAAGGCTGGCTTTGAACTTGCAATATATACATATATACACATACATATGTATATATTTAGTTGTTGATGGACCTTTATTTTATTTAATATGTGGTGCTAAGAATCAAACCCAATGCCTCTACACCTGAGCCACAACCCCAGCCCCTGGCACTTTTTGTTTCTAACAACTTTTGTCTTACCGTCCTTTTCTGACATTAATGTAGTCCTTTCTAGTTTCTTTTGGTTATTATATTTATTATAATTTTCCCATTCTTTTAAGTTTCAATCTCTTTCATGTGACTCGAAAGCACGTCTCTTTAGAAGACTGTATATTTGTTTTTTTAATGATTTTTTAATTTGTTCTTTTTAGTTGTACATGACAAAAAAAGTATACATACATGGAGTACAACTTCCTGTTTTTCTGTTATACATGATGTGGAATTACATTGCTGTGTACTCATACCCAAACATAAGAAAGTAATATCTGATTCATTCTGCTATCTTTCCTATTCCCATTCCCCCTTCCTTCTCTTCATTCTCCTTTGTCTGATCCAAAGTACTTCTAGGCTTCCCTACCCTTCACCTTTTAGCATCCACATATCAGAGAGATTTTCTGGCCTTTGGTTTTTTGGGACTGGCTTATTTCAATTAGCCTGGTAGTCTCCAGTTCCATCTGTTTATTGGCAAATGCCATAATTTCATTTCTTTTTATGGCTAAGTAATATTCCATTGTATATTATTATACCATGTTTCCTTTATCCATTCATCTGTTGAAGGGCACCTAGGCTTGTTTCATAGTTTAGCTGTTATAATAGAGCTACTATAAACATGGATGTGACAGCATCACTATAGTATGCTGATTTTTAAGTCCTTTGGATATATACCAAGGAGTGGGATAAATTCCCGCCAGCAATGTATGAGTGAACCTTTCCCCCACATCCTTGCCAACATTTATTGTTACTTATATGTTTGATAATTGCCATTCTGACTGAAGTGAGATGAAATCTCAATGTAGTTTTAATTTACATTCCTCTAATTGCTAGAGATGTTGAACGTTTTTGACTGATCATATTTAGAAGACTATTTTTGGATTGTGTATGTGTGAGAAAATGCTTTAAATACATTCTTTTAATCTGTTTAATCTATTTACATGTAATTATAGATAAAGCAGGATTTACCTCTGCCATTTGGTTATCTTATTTCCTGTATTACTGCCTTTTTTATTATTTATTATAACATCTTATTTTGTACCATTTTAATCTATCAGTTTTTCTTTTCAGTACTGGGAAGTGGTAGAGTACCAGGGGCACTCTACCACTGAGCTGTATCCCCAGCCTTTTTTATTTTCTGAGACAGGGGCTTGCTAAGTTGCCCAGGCTGGTCTTGAATCTAATCCTCCTGCTTCAGCCTCCAGTCAGTTGGGCTATAGGACCTCCTCATCCAGCTGTCATTTTTACTATGCTTTTCAGGGAATTACCACTGATGGCTAGTTTATAACAGTCTAGTTCATATTAATAACAATTTATGTCAATTGAACACAAAAATTTTGCTTCTAGATAGCTCTGTTCTCCATTTTGCTGATATTGTTACAAATTACATCTGTATACATTGTCCATTTTAGATTTATAATTATTGCATTGTAAAGTTGTCTTTTAAATCAGGGACCAAAAGGGAGTTACAAACAAAAAATACATTTATGTTGTTTTTTAATGTTTGTTTTTACTGGTGCTCTTTATTTCTTCATATGGATTACTATCCAGGGTTGTTTTATTTCAGCCTGAAGAACTCTATTCAGTGCTTCATGCAAGACAGGTCAGTTATAGATGAACTTTCTTCATTTTTTTTACCTGGGAACATCTTCATATTTCCTTCATTTTTGGAAGTTTGGACAAATATGGAATTTCTCATTTACAGTCATTTTCTATTAAACATATCAACCTTCCAGCTTCTGTAGTTTCTGGTAGCTTGCTGAGCCTCCCTTGTCATTTTTGCCTTGCTTTCAGAATTCTTTCTCTTTTTATGATGTGTCTAGGTATGGACCTTTTTTGTTCTTTCCTTTTTTTTTTTTTTTTTAGTTGTAGATGGACGCAATATCTGTATTTATTTATGTGGTGCTGAAGATTGAACCCAGTGCCTCACGCACACGAGGCAAGCGCTCAACCACTGAGGTACAACCCCAGCCCCTAGGTATGGAACTTTTTAAGTTTATCCTATTTTGAGTTTGTTAAACTTCTTGGAAATACAGATTAATATTTTCATCAAATATAGGAACTCTTAACTCCTACATTTCTTCAAATATTCTGCCCTTTCCTCTTATTTTTTAAAAATTTTGTAGTTGTAGATGAACAGCATGTCTTTATTTTTTGTTGTGGTGCTAAGGATGGAATCCAGTGCCTCACACGTCACAGGCAAGTGCTCTGCCACTCAGCTATAGCCCCAGCCCCTCCCTCTTTTTTATATGTATGTTAGTACACTTGATGGTATCCCAAAGGACACTGAGGCTTTGTTCATTGATCATTAGTATTTCTGTTCCTTGTATTAATTTCAACATACTATTTTCAAACTTGCTGAGTCTTTTACTGTGTACTCAAATCTGTTATTGAATCTATGTAGTGAAATTTTCATCTCAGATATTATATTTTCCAGCTTGAGAATTCATACTTGGTTCTTTTTTATAATTTCTATATCTTCCTTCTATTTTTTGAAATGTTTTATTCTTTGCTTTAATTCATCAGACATAATTTCCCTTGGCTCTTGGAACATATTTAAAATAATTGTTAAAATCTAGTACTAAAGAAAGTTAAAATGCCATGAAGCTTTCTGTTATTACTGAAACTCAACGGGGCTGTTAGAAGTATTTGAATAATTTCCAGAATTAAGATGATTCTGACCTGTGTGGCAGGTTTTTCAATGATTTTATGGAGCATGCAAACTTTCAGTGGTTCTGACTGGGCCATTTTTGCTGACCCCTTTTTTGGATTTTAATTCAAACAAACTAAAGAAAGATATTTTGATACCAATGGCAAAAACTGGACATATATTATTATAGAATTCTGCTTCCTTACATAGGGAGATTGTATTAAAGTCAGACTTATATTTCAAAGACCCTGATAGAGATTATATAGTGGTACCTAGGGTTTCTGAGATTGGCTTTCAGTATTCTACTTCACACCTCAGAAAAGTGTATGTGGGGAGAAATGAAATATTGGCACAAGCTCTTGGAGCTGTGTGATGGGTCCATGGAGATTTATTGTACTACTTTTTGTGTTTGAAAATTTCTATAATACAGTTTTCCAAAGAGAAGGGCTACCCTTGGAGTCCAAGTAAGGCTACCTTGAATTGGAAAAAAGTAATTGAGTTCCTCACTGACCTTGGGCAGAATAGAGTAGAACAGTGTCCTGGAAGACAGGCAGCATGTATGGAAATAGGAGAACTACTCAGGCAACCCCAGGATGAAAGGATATGTTTTAAAGCAAGCACAGATGTATGACCACTTCTGAGTCTGAAAGTCAAGGGTGCTGATTCGTCAAATTCAGCTGAACCCTGGCTCCAGTCCCTGTCTGTGGTCTCAATCCCTATATTCTATATTCACATCCCATCTCTAGCTTCTTTCCCATAGCTGGCAAGAGAAGAGGTGTTTCCACCAACACGTTTCCATTTGTCTTGAACAGCACTTTGGCCAAGACCCAAGGATGGAACTATGTACAGAGCAATGGGCCTTCAAGGACAGAGGCCGGGACAGGGTAGACACTGTCTTCCTGAGTGACTCCATAGCCTCAAGACATCAGCTGGGGACAGGGAACCTTCCCTGGGGACTCAAATATCAGATCTAGAGACTTAATCGTAAAAATCCAGTAATATTAAACCATATAAAATGTGCACTTGTAAATTCTTTATACCTTACTCTAGATGCAAGGACTTCAAGATCGCGAGGCAGGGAGTAGGGGAGGTCTGCCCAGCAGAGGACCCATAAGGCAGGGCAGTGCAGGGTTGCAGCTCCCAATTTAAGGCCCAAAGAAGACCTGGCCAACCTGCTATGCCATCAGCTTTCCAAATGGGAGAGAGGCACCCTGTGGTCTGAGATGAAGGAGGTAGGTTTGGGGAGGGAAGCTAGAACCTGCCATTCTTTTGATCAGACAATAGAAAATGGTTTTTGTTTCTGTTTTTTTTTAAATGGAAATAGCTAAGAAATTTGAACTTTCTTTGTAGCCAGGTTGGGAGAGAAATAATGAAGAGAGAGAATTTGGGGTGAGGTGGGGTCACCAAAAGAAAGCAGGTTGAGGTGTGGAGGCAGGAGACACTGCTGTGCCAAGCATAACCAATAGGCCCTGGGAACAACACTACTCTGCCTCATTTTGTTGCCACCATGGCCACCAGAGTGTCATGCAGAGCAGAGAAGGGTCCCTGCGGTGAGGCAAGTCTGGCATTTCTAAGGAGTATAATCTGTAGGTTACTCTGGAAAATGAGGGGCCATAAGATGCCACACATCAGACACATGAGATGAGATTTGAAACCTTCATCCTGTGCATTGCCACCCACAGTCCCCAACTGAAGGTGTCCATGCCCTATCCCAAGTCCACGTAACAACTACTTGACTAAAGAAAAGCTTTATTGGTGACCTCAGGGAGCCAAGGTCCCCTTTCTGGCCCCACTTCCAGGTAGTTTTAGTCTGCAAGGCCTTCTCAGGCTAGGAAAGCCAGTCACACAATTCATGAGAGTTCTAGCAAGAGGTCAGATCTCTATTCCCAGTTAGAAAAATTCCAAATCCTGATTTCACAGTCAACAACAAGGCTGGAGGCTAGAGTCCTGATGGGCATCGGTGCCCCTGCCTGTGGCTCAGGAGGTTGGCAAATTGTTCAGCAATATCTGTGGGGCTGTAGAGATGAGATAGAGGCCAGGAAGGCCAAAGAAATTGCCCCAAGAGAAGTTTCCAATAGGATCCACACTTGGGTACGACATGGAACCTGACCCTGCAATTGCACTTTGGGTAAGATGAGGTCAGGTTGCTGAGTGGGCCTGGAGAGGAGAGAGCCCCACCTGCTTGCACTTGGCATACCAAGGCTCCATGGTCAAGGCTCAGTGGGGCCACCACAGCCTGTCAGACATCCCAGATCCTCATTAGTGGGACCTGGGACTTCTGCACAGTTTTCTGCATCTTCTGGATGGGATACAGGTACCACATCACTACCCCTGAAGGGTTGATGACCACTGTGAAGCTGGTATCATCCCGGAGGCCACTGATGATTTCACCCGAGAAGACGTCCTGGGCCTGCAGTGGGGAGGGACATCACCAATGGCAGCAATTAGAACTGCACAGAAAGCCCCTCAGAGTGTGGAGAAGTGCCAGGACCTTGGCTTGTCTGTGCAGGCCTCCTGTATGCCCTATGGAAGTGGGAGCCCTGAACCTCCCTTCACTTTTCCACCAGCAAAGCTTACAGATGTCCAAACAAGGGTAGCAGAGAAAGCCCCAGCCTGGGAAACGCCACAAGGGCTGTAGCATCCAGGGCTACCCAGTGAACAGCAGCAACCTGAGAGGTTAAGGGGACTCTTGGTTCTGTCTGCTTTGCTTGAAAACCAGTGCAGAGAACAGCCCCAGCCCTCAGTGCCTACAGTAGCGGCACAAGCACCTGCCAGAGGCCCTGAAGCCCATGGCACAGGGAGGCCATGTGTGAGTGAGGGTCAGCCCAGTAGACACCCCCCCAGGAAACTGGAATCCAGACTCCAGGAGGCAAGGCCTGGGGTTGCAGGGGCAGGGGACTCACCTCATAGATTCTGGAGCTGGAGAAGTTAAGCTTTGCCAGGGAGGAGTGGTAGCGGAAAGGCATGTCTGTCCTACGGCTGAAGAAGACCACGACATTGGTGTCCCCAGACAGGGGCCGCTTGAACACTTGAATTAAGGATTTTTCCTGGGCATAAAAGTTAGTTATGACTGAAGTCTCTGCTCAGAGAGGTTTTGAAATTCCCTCCTGGCCCTCCCTTGAGCTCTGAGCCCCTCAGGCTATGGTCAAGGCTCAGTGGGACCACCATAGCCTGTCAGATGTCCCAGATGTCCCTCTGTGTCATACAGAGGCTTGGGGATGATGTCACAGCCTCCCTAACTTATCTAGCCCTATCTTCCTTCTCTGACTTAGCAGATGCACACCAGTGTCTACTTTGTGCCAGCCCTCATGCTAGGACACAATAATGCATGAGGCCCTACCTCACAAGCTCACAAGATTGCTCAAGTCTTATTTGTACCAATTATGAAACCTTAAGATAAAAAGTTACTTAGATTTTGGAAGCTTCAGTTTTCTCATTTGTAAAACAGGGAAGAGTATCCACCTTGCTAAGAAAATATCTAAAATGTATTGAGCCACAGTAGGTGCTCAATAAATAGTAGAAACTAATGTTAGGTCTTGGCTAAAACAATTTCTTAAACTCTAGAAGAAAGCCCTAGCTCTCTGGAGAACATTACCTGTGTGTAGTGGCCCTATGCCTCACTGTTCCCCTGAGGAATTGTGTAGTGATGTGCCCCTACCTCATGCCCATGAGCTGTCCTGCTCTGCCCTGCTCTTACCCAGGCAAGAGGGCAGTTGGAGCAGTTCCCAGCAGTTCTCTATTGCATGCAACCAGGAAGGGATTTCAGAGACCCAGCCCCATTCCTGTTCCCACCCCCAGTTGTCCTCCAGGTTGACAGCCTTGCTTTCAGGACAGCCCAGTTCTCAGCCCTCCCCACACACCCTAGTACCTTGAGAATCATGCGTCCCTGGATGCCTAAGGGATCCTGGTTGATTTTGATCATGAGTGGATTCTGCAGAATGTTCACGTTCTGAGGGGAAATGGTACGCAGGTCTGTGGACATGAAGAGGGGGGCTGCCAGCACAGTCCACAGGGCCATCTGTGCCCGGGCTTGCTCATAGCTGAGGCCAAAGTTCCCAATGAGCAGCTGGTAACAGAAGAAAGGAACAATCAGCTTGTGCTCCTCAGGGAGACAGGCATGGGCTAGACTGGGGAATGAGAGTCATGGACCTGGCTTAGTGCAGCTATGTGGCCATGGGGCAAATAAATCCCCTTCCATCTGCCCATCAGTTTTGGTTTTTTTTTTCCCTCATCAGGAACATGGGAGGATGATATTCTCTGCTGGTACATGCTGGGTAAATGCTCCACCATTGAGCTCTCCCCAGCCCTTTTTATTTATTTTGAGACAGTGTCTAGTGGTTTATAAATGGGAGGGCTGGGGCTGGGGCTCAGTGGTAGAGCGCTTGCCTCGAACATGTGAGGCACTGGGTTCGATCCTCAACATCACCTAAAAGTAAATAAGTAAAATAAAGGTATTGTGTCCATCTACAACTAAAAATATTTTTTAAAAAAAGTTTGTAAATGAGGATAGTGAGTCAAGAAATATACTGCAGGCAGCAGTGGTAGGAAACCAGACTTGGATAGAGTCCCTCTGCACCTACCACTTGCCATCCACCTGCCCTAGCCAGAGCTGAATGAACCCACCGGAACTCCTGACCCCAGAGCAAACAACCAATCTACAGGACATAAACCATTATTGCTAATTCAACATGGTACTTGGTGATCGCAATTTAAACAGTGTCTGGCATATGCATTTTAGAGTTAAAAATTTGACTCTCAAAAGCACAGAAAAAAATGGGTTACTTGCTGGAGGTAAGTGGTAGAGCTGGAGCTACAACTCCAAAGCAGGTAAGCTTTACTCCAAAGCAGGCCGGCCCCTCCATCTGGCTTAGTAGTCACAATTATAACTGTCATTGGTAGTAAATACTTGTCGGCTAAATGAACAGATAACCATAAAACTATTTTAAAAAGTCAGCAGGGCTATGATGGAGATAGGACCAAAGTGCCAGAAGCTGTGGCCTGGAGGGTGGGACAGGGCAGGGCAGGGTTTGTAGGACAGCAGGGTAGAGGGTGTTGAAGAGCTTCCAGAGGCTCAGGAGGACAGTCTAGGTGCTAGGCCCGGCAACACAGCAAGGAACAGGCATCATCTTTACTGGAGAGTTGGTTGCTACAGAGTGGAGTTCTAGAAACAATGGGCATTCCTGCAACCTTTCCCTGAACATTCTGATGCAAAAGGTGGGGGAGGGACCATGGTCAGGCACTGTAAACAAGCTTTGAAGGTGAGTCTGACACAACACAGTTCAGGGGCACATTTCAGAAAAGCTGACCTAGAACCTGGGAGTGAGCCTCAGGGAAGGAAGAGAGCACGGGCAGAGGGGCTTTCATGTACTGCGGGTCTAGGGACATTCCCTTCCATGCTGGTACCATGTCCGGGTCATTCCAGTGCCCAGGGCCGGCCACTGGCTGTAGAATGTCCTGGTGTTTCACGAACCAGTCCAGGATGAAGAGCACACTCCTCCAGGAGTCCTGGATATCATCATAGTTGCGCCAGAGGTTGCAGATGTTAGCCAGCAGAGTGTAGTTTACCTGGATGCCAGGGAAGGTAGAGTCTAGCATGGTCATGCCCTGCTGCCTGGAGCCATCCAGGGACTGGGGAGGCTCAGCAGGCAACAGTGGGAAGGGATAAAAGGACAGGTCCACAAGCTTATTCAGGACCAGGAAGCCCTCTGAGAGGGTGGGCCTGCTATGGGCCTACCTAGGCTTCCCTTCCAAATAGGCTGGCACCAGTATGGAGCTTACCCTATCTTCTCATGTTTGCTAGAGCTGAGCCCAGGGTGGGCTTAGGCTGGTGAACCCACAACCCTCCCCACTGTACATTCCCCATACTTCACACATACACTTCTGCCGGCCATCTCCTTCAGATCTGGAGGTCTGAGCCCATCCTTCCTAGGGTCAGATGTGCTGGGGGTGGGGGCTATCAAGGTGCCCATGGGCCCTTCTGAGTCTTGGCTCACCAGCTTTCTGGACCTCCTAGCCCACTCAGTACCTACCACCCAGCATACTGACCCCACTTGCTGGGTGGTCAGTGTTGGCACGAGCCTTGGATACCAACCCATCAGCTCAGTTGATGAGGGCTCCATTTCTCTTAACACCCTGGGCTGGCTGTGGCCCCCTCTTTAAGACTCTATAGCCCTCTCTCTACACACCTACAAATAAGCACATGGGCAACTGTGCTGAGAGCAGCCCTGGCTCTGGTAGCTACCTCCCTGTGGCCTGGCACACAGAGGACAAGGGAGACCCTAGGGTATGGGAGCCTTAGCAGGTGGGTACGCAGAATGGCTTACCTCAGGGGGTAGGCCCCCTTCGTAGGCTGGCCAGCTGCAGGAGAAGGCGATGGAACGGCCTGTGGCATTCAGGGCAGCAGACATCTTGGGATATCCTAAAGAAAAGCCCAACCCCCACTAGAGGATTGAGCAGGCGCAGAGGCAGCCTGGGGCCTCCACTCAAATGTTTTCCAAACAAACAGGAGGTAACAAACAGGCTCCAAACAGGAAGTACCTCTCATACAACAAGAACGAGGTGGCTATGGTCTACCCCATCTTTAGGGAACCTGAACATCCCTTCAGCCCCTGGGTAAGGGGAACTGGCAAAACCCCTGCTAGGGGCTACGCACAGACCAAGCTCCTGTGGCCATCTCTTCCTCTTTACTTGATGGCCCCTGGCAGCTGTGGAACTCACCCTCAACCCGTTCCTCGCGAGTGGAGAAGCAGCCATCCAGCTTCAGCATGTCCACCTTCCACTCAGCAAATGTTTGCGCATCCAGCTCCACCTTGTCTAGTGTGGTGCCAGGGAAGCCCATGCACGTTAAGTTGCCCATGTCCGCATAGATGCCCAGCTTCAGGCCCAGGGAATGAGCCTGTAGGGGGTTGAGAACACAGAGGGCTCAGGTGGGACCCTCAGGAAGCCTCCTCATCAGCACATCTGACTAGGGCCCATTCAAACCTTCACTGGCTCCCATTGACCAGAGGAGAGGTCCCAGCTTGCTGGCTGGCCTCTGCCAGCTCCAGCCTCTCCTCCCTCCATCACACTGCTTCTGGCTATTTCTTGCCTCAAGGCCTTCATGTCTGCCTCAAAGGCCACCCCTCTGGGGTTGCTCAAGAACTAACTTGTCTCCTCCAAGGGTCTTCCTAGAATCCCAGGCTGAGTAGGATGCCCTTTTTGCCTCTCACCATAGTGGTGATCATTCATCAGTTTCCCCATGAGCCTCAAGCAGGTGGGGTGATAGGGGAGGAAGAGCCCCCAGAGTCTGGGGAGGGCTGGGGTGGAACTCACATAGTCAGCCAAGAAAGTGATGCCATGGGGGAAGCGCTTTGAATCAGGCACCAGGCGGCCTCTGTCATCTCGCTCACCAATCCAGCAGTCATCGATGTTGAGGTAGACGTAGCCCAGGTCCCGCCACCCATCCTGTGCCATCAGGTCAGCCATCTCCATGAAGAGCCGCTCACTAGCAAGGGGCATGGGGCTGCTCGATCACCCAGCCTGACCCTCATCCTATCCCTTCCCTTCCTCAGCTCTGAATCTGGGCTGTAAAAATCATGACTCTACTTTCAGCTGCGGACTAAGCCACTATGTCGGGAACAACAAACTAGGTGGGGTGAAATGAGGGGTCTGGCTTCCAGGCTGAGGGGCAGGTCTGCTTGGCCTTCTACATTATGTCTTTTGAATTACCTCAGGGGCCAAGTCCAGTGCAATGTCCCTGCCGCACAGAGGCCCCAAGCAGGTCATGAGACTAAATATCAGATATCCTCTAAGCCACTTCTGCCTGTACTTGTTCTGGGATCAGGGGTTCTGACTGTGCCCTTTTTGTTAGCTGGTCCTTCTCTCCCTGCTTGCACTCTGCAGGCCTTGGGCAAGGCTTGTCTGGTGGCTGTGGACCTCACTGACCTGATGCAGTTCTTTGGGTCCTCATCACAGTCAATGTTGCAGCGGAAGCGTTCCCAGGCCAGCCAGCCCATAGGTGGTGTCCGAAGGAGCCCATTCTCTAACACCAGCACCTGGGCCACCAGGGTCAGCAGGAACACTGGGAATGCGGGTGAGAATAGCGACTGTGAATGGCTCTCACAGTCCAGACCCTCCTCCCACCCCATCCACATGCTGCTCACACTGCTTGCACATTAGAGGAACCAAACTCCTGGGTTTAGGGTAGAATTGGCTCTTCCTGCAGAGGTTGGCAGGGGAGGTCCTTTGGGCAAGATAATGGGTTTGAAGTCTGGCTCCCCATTTGCTGTTCCACAGTAGGACTGGACTTAGCAAAACTGACACTTTTAAATCATGTCCTTCCTGTATCCCTTGACCAGCCCTCTCAACCTTATACATAGAACTTGACAGTACAATGTGGCCAGAGGCCAGGTCTGTTAAGTCCCAATCCAGAACTCTGCTCTCAACCACAGACACTCAAAATGTTTCCGAAAGGTTTCCAGCTTGCCAAGGAAGGACCTGGCCCAGCCTGCCCACAAGGTGAGCCCTTTCCCTCTCAGACTTGTTTCTTTAGGTGTCAGAGGGAGTTACTGTTCCCACTTCATAGGACTGCTCTCAGCAATGGCACATCGCATAAGATGGGACTTCTGCACTTGGGAGAAAGGGGGTGAGAAAGGAAAGGATTTCTTTGGAGGGGGCATCAATTCTTGGGTGGGGAGCATCCTCTTCACCTTTCCTAGCCCAGCTCCATGAGTGGGAGGAACACGTCTCCCCACACACCCGTCAAGGAAGAAGGGCCGAAACCCGAGGGCTGGAACTTTCTCCACGCAGTCCTCCCCCACCCGTGCTGTCGCTCCCGGGGTCGGTGTAGGTACCTGTCTTCAGTAACATGGCTTTGGACTCGGCGTCTCAGAACCAGGCCAAATCTCTGCTCTTTTCAGCTTTATAGTTTGGGCTCTGAAAGACACGAGACGGTAGAGAAGCTCTGGGTTCACGACCACTTCCCCATGCCACCCATTCCCAGCCTTTACTTCCCCGAGCCTAAGCTCTTTCGTAAGAAATATCAGGCTGCCCCAGACCTGAGACCTCACCCGCCCGCGGTGCTGGGAAGCAGGGCGCCTACGGGCAGCCGTAGGCCAGGCTGGGGCCATACAACGGCAGCAACGGGCTCAGGACGCCCAGAAAGAACGGTGGCGCTGAGCCCAGTCCGGGCTCCCGACTTCCATCCTCGGCTTCCTGCCTTCGGTTCCCAACGTCCCGGTGGCCTCACTCACCCCTCCGGGGCGCTCAGACCCACTGCCGGCCTCGGCCTCGGCCTCCCGAGCCTCTGGCAGATCCACTCGCCTGATTCGCTCCCAGCGTTCCAGTGGGCGGGCCCCTGCTCGGCTACCCTTCTGGCACAACCTATCAGAACCCCGCTAGCAACGTACCCCGCCCTCTGTGGGCCCCACCCACCCGACGCCCCGCCCCCACGCGCTCCCTATGCCCCGCCCCGTTGAGTTCCAGCCCTGCGCGCTCCCGACATCGGCTTAAGGTCCGGGCGCCTGGGTGACCAGGTTTGCTGCGAAGCTAATTCTCACTTCTAGGGGACCCAAGAGGGCGTAGTGTTCCCCACACGGTAGGCTCTCAGGAAGTGGCGGTGCTGTGAAAACCCTCTAAGAGCGTTGTTTAGAGGAAATGAGGAAATGTCCTGAAGCATGGCTGATAGTAAGACGTTTAAAGTAGTGAAAATGAATGGGCACTACTGTGGGAGGATGGGTGAGAGAGAGAGCAAAGGCGGTGGAGGTGTACAGCTCATGTAATCAGGAGTCTCTCTGGGACTGCTCAGCCAGATACTCTGAAAATTCCTTGTCTCCTTCATTCAGCTATTTATTGAGCAACTACTTAGTGCTCAGTACCGTTCTGGGCACCTTCACTTGGATGGTCACTGGATTTCAAATATTATGGGTCCCCAATACCCGCCACCATCTCAGATAGTGGCAACTCCACTTCTGATTACTCAAGCCAAAACTTGGTGTTCTCCATACAGCCTTATCTCCTTGCCCCTGACATGCAATCTGGTAAATTCTGCACTCTCTACCTTTAAAATCCACCTCACATCCAGCCCTCTCTCACTGTTCTGGTGCCCTCAACCACACCTTAGCTGGTATTTCAGCAGCCTCTCAGTAGTCTCCTGCTTCCAGCCACCAGCAACCAGAGTAACCCTGAAAACCAGTCAAGCCTCCCTCTAAACCCTTTGATGGCTACTCACCTCCCAGTGCCCTTATGGCCCTCCCAGATTTGCGAGTGCTTGCTGGCCCCTTCCTTAGGCCTCCTTGCAGCCCCTCAGGCACAACAGAGGGCAGGGCCCTTGCACTAGCTGTCACTTCTGCCTGGAAATCTCTTCCATTTCCTTCAAGTCAAATGGCATCTTCTCAGTGAGGCCTACCCTGCCTTCTCACCCCAACTCCCCATCTCCCTTAGTCTATCTTTTCCACACAGTTATCACCTTTTATACATTTATTATAGTTTATACTATTGATTGAATAAAATTTATTTAGGGAGACACTATAAATAAGAAATAAAAGCATGACTATAGGGAATTACTGTAGTGGCTCCTGTTATAATGAAAACACACCCAGGGATGTGCTCAAAACCTCAGGGTAGGCTACTGTGTAGTGTGTGGCCAGGGAGGGGACATCTGACCTGAGACAAAAGTGCTGTGAAGGGGTCCTGGGGTTAGGGCTGGGAGGGTGGGGGTGAGAAGGGAAGGCTGCCTAGGCTACAGGAACTGCAAACGCAAAGGCTTCAAAGCCTTTGAACTTTGAGGTGGGAACCCTCAAGTTCATGGTCAGATATTTGAGTACACCGGCTCCCAGGAAGGGCCTCTGGGAAACCCCAGCCTCCGTCTTTGTGTGTTCCAGCGATCTTCACTGCAGGCCTAGGCGTTGGCCAATTCAGGGTGGAGTTTAGGGGAGGGACCCTCCTGGAGGGTGGAAGAGAAATGGATAATCTGCAGAGGCAGAGATAGCAGACCCCAGGGGCCTGGTGTAGCCCGGCAGGGCTTGGCAGGCTGTGCAGGAATTCGCCTTTAGCAGACACCGGGGAGGCCTTGCCCGGCTTGGCTCAGCAGGACCGGAGGACCGAGCGGGACCTCGTGGGGAAGTGGATTCTGAATTCTCCCAGCGGTGAGCTGGGCGGGAGGCCCGCGGACAGCCCGAGGGGCAGCCCTGGCTTGGCGGCCACGGTTCCACTGACCAGCTCTATGGTTCGGGCAGGTGCCCACCCTCCGGGACCTCAGGTTCCCGCCGTTCTGGATCCAGAGGCGACTCGGCGGATCCCGGAGCGTTTTGGGCAGGGAGGGGCGAGGGCGGTAACCCGAGCCGCCCGGGCGGGGTCCCCGACTCCTGCGGCCACGTTCGCAGCCCGGCGGAGGCGCGGGAACGGCGCCCGAGCGCCCGGGACGCGGCCGCAGTCCACCGAGCGGGCCGCG
This sequence comes from Callospermophilus lateralis, assembly GCF_048772815.1. Classification (NCBI taxonomy): domain Eukaryota; kingdom Metazoa; phylum Chordata; class Mammalia; order Rodentia; family Sciuridae; genus Callospermophilus; species Callospermophilus lateralis. The sequence continues at coordinate 160,802,051 of NC_135308.1, forward strand.
CGCTCAGCGCAGGAGGTGAGAGCGGGCCCCGCGGGCGCGGGATGCGGGACGCGGCGGGAACGGCCGCGCCGCGCGGATCGGGAAGCCCAGGCTGCGGCCCGCGCCGGGGAGGTCCCGACCGCGGCGACCCCCGTTTCAGCGGCCAAGCCCCCGGCAACCGGGACGGCGCGGTGCCTCAGCCGAGAGCCGGCGCGGGGTCCGGTCCGCAGCCCGAACCGCGGGCTGCAGACCCCTCCCCGTGCCCGGCGCTGGGGCCTGGACGGGCGCTGAGGCCACTCCTCGGGCCAACTTCTGTGGTCTCCTCCCCTTTCCGGGGCCACCCCGACTGGAAAGGCCCCTCCTCAGCCCGGCGGCCTTTCTCTTCTTAGCCCTTATCACTCCGCCCTTGTTTATTAGCCCATTGACTGTAATTTAATTATTCATTTAATAATAATGATGATAATAGTAATAATAATAATGCTATTATTCACTTTTGTTTGCTCACAGTGGATCTCCCCCCTGGAATGTGGCTCCAGGAAGGCAGGGGACTTTGCTTTGCCTATCCCCTGAATCCAACACGCATTTTTCTTCTTCCTCCTCTTTTTTTTTTCCTTACTGGAAATTGAACCTAGGAGCGCTTTACCATTGAGCTACTGCCCACCTCTTTTTAATTAATTGTTTGTTTAGAGATAGAGTCCTCTCAGTTGCTGAGGGTCTTGCTAAATTGCATTCCTGCTTCAATCTCCCGGGTTGTTGGGATTGCAGGATTATAGGTGGGCACTGCCTGGCCTGGAAATAACCCACTTCTTGAGGGCTTCAGGAGCCAGGCACAGTGCTCATCAGTGGAGCCAACTGGATACAGCCCTGGACATTCTAGGTTGGGGACAGTGCTGAAAATGCAAATGGAACTTTTTTTTTAATCGCTGCATTTAGTTTTTTTTGTTTATGTGGTGCTGGGGAAAGAACCCAGTGCCCACTGAGCCACAAGCCCAGCCCTGTAAATGGGATCTTTATGGGATGAAGGAAACCTTCTATCGGACACCTTGGTGATCAGGACCTCCCTTGGGTATGGTGATCCAGCAAGGCTTCTCTAATTAGGTGACATAAATTAAAGGCCACAAACTGTGTGTCAGAAGGGAAAGCAAGAAGCTATGGGGGCACTTACCTCTGACCTAGTCTCAGAGGGCAGGGAGTTGAGGTCTGAAGAGTGAAGGTCAAGACTGTGGGACCCAGACCCTTGAGTGTGCCAGATATGGGTCAATGGGTGGGGATTACCAAGGGGCAGGGAGGGCTTCTTGGTGGATATGGTCATTTTGCTTTGCCCCAGTTCACAGTAGGAATTCTCATCATTTGAGAATTGTTTTGCAGGCCCCTTGGGAACCAGGTGGCTGAGTTGTGTGGCCAGACAGGAGGCGACTGCCCTCCCCTTGTGAGTTATTTTGGTAAGTGCATTACCACCTGAGACTCCTCCCGCCCCCAGAAGATGTGAGAAAATAGGCAAAGCAAGGGCTGCTTCTCACTGGTCATGTGATTTTGGGCAGTTCCTCTTCAATGCTGACACAGTTTTCCATGAATAAGGAGGACACTGGGATTAAGTGCTTTATATGATCCTTGGGCAACAGCATTCAGCCACTGTGGCAGGCCCTTCTCAGCCAGACCCTGAGTTTGGGCCACACTCCTGCTTACAGAGTAGATCTTCTCTGAACCTCACTGTGAAGCAGGCCTGCCTCCCCACCCCACTGCACCTATCTGGCCCCGAAGGCTGCAGATTCCCGGTGAAGGACAACTGTGCCATACACCTCATACAGGGAGAGGCCAGGAGAGCCCAGGAGAGTCAATGGGGACTCTGGAGGGCTGTCCACAGAACTGGAGTTGAGAGGCCTGCAAGTCATGGGGTGATTGAAGCAGAATTGTTTCTATGGGCTTGGCGTCTGTTTCAGCCACACTAGGGCCTATTTCTTTGTGTTTTAAAAAACCATGTCAATGTCCCACCACACCTCTGCCCTACAACTGCAATATCCTTTCTCCTGAGTCATTGGATGTCCACTTTTTGGCCTCTCACAACATCCCTTTGAGAGAAAGGTAGGGAAGACCGGCCCAGTTCATGTATGAAGACTAAGAGCCTTGGGATGCAGTCAGTGAGCAGGGCCACAAGGCAGGGCCAGGTCCTTCCCCCTGGGGCTGCCTCCCTCTCTAATCTGCAACCATCTCCCTCTCCTCAGTTTTTGTGGGAGCCATGAAGCTTAACAAGAGGAGTGTGACCCACTACGCACTGAGTGACTCCCCTGCAGACCACACAGGCTTCTTGCGCACTTGGGGGGGTCCAGGGACCCCAACCACCCCCAGTGGCACGGGCCGAAGATGCTGGTTTGTCCTTAAGGGCAATCTGCTATTCTCCTTTGAAAGCCGCGAGGGCCGGGTCCCACTGAGCCTGGTTGTGCTGGAGGGCTGCACTGTGGAACTGGCCGAGGCTCCGGTGCCTGAGGAGTTCGCCTTTGCCATCCGCTTTGACGCCCCAGGAGTGCGCCCACACCTGCTGGCAGCAGATGGGCAAGCGGCCCAAGAGGCCTGGGTAAAGGCGCTGTCCCGGGCCAGCTTTGGCTACATGCGCCTGGTGGTCCGTGAGCTGGAAGGCCAGTTGCAGGAAGCCCGCCAGAGCCTGGCCTTGCACCGCTGTACCACCCGGAAGGTGGCTGGCAGCCGCTGTAAGCCTCAGGCTCCCAACCACTCGTCTCCAAGTCCAGAGAATGGACACTTTCTCCCCAGCGACTGCAGCCCCATGGGTTCCAGTGAAGAAGGGGGCAGCAGGCCAGCAGGGCAGGATTTGGCTGAGTGGGAGTTGCAGGGCCCTGCCAGTTTCCTCCTAGGCAAGGGGCAGAGCCCTGTGTCCCCTGAGACCTCCTGCTTCTCTACCCTGCACGACTGGTATGGTCAGGAGATTATGGAACTGAGGCGGGGGTGGCAGCAGAGGATCCTGGGGAGCCAGCCAGAATGCAAGCCATAGGATAGGCCCGTAGCCTGGGCCTTTAGTCCTGGCCCTGTCCTGCTGGTCAGGACACTGCAGCCAGTGCTTTTCAAGGAGTTAAATGTTTACTCACTTCCAAGGTTACTTTTGGGGGGAGGGGAGTTCCTGCCCTCCTGATTTTTTTAGGCCTTCCAGGTTCTACATTCTCCCTGTGCCTAGAGGGGACTGAGGAATTATGGCTTCCAACCCCCTGACTTTTTTGAAACCCAGAAAGGAAAGGTGGTTTACGGATCGCCTCAGAGCAAACCTGTCTCCTGACTCTGACAGGACTGCCCCTCTCTCAGGCGATATTAATGAAATGCAGGAAGAGGGGCTGCCCTACCTTTGACCTACACACCAGACTCTAGCCATAATTTCCAACACAGGAGTCTCGTGTGCACTTAAATGCCAGAGGCTGTCTGCAGTATTAGCTTAAGGGCTAACATTGTCAGTGAAAATGAATTTATTGTGCTATAGGGATTTCTGGGCCCAGTTTTTCTTGAGAGGGATAGGAAGACTGGGCACGGGCCCCTTTCCCCCCATAGTTTGGGTAGGGTCCTTTGGAGGAAACAGCCTTTAGCTAAATAGAGTGACTTCTTACTCCTCGTCTACCAAACCACCACAGATAATGCTGAACTTTGCCTTGGGAGGGGCTTTTATGTCAGCAAAAAACTTTCCTGTGTTTCGTCCTCAGCAGCCAGCTAGCTCTTGGTACTGCCAAGCAGGAAGTAAAGAAGAGGCAGGGAGGCAGGGTGGCCCCTGGGGAAGGCCAGTTTGTTTCTTTGGTCCTCAGTCCTGGGTATTCTAGAAGCTTAGGATTCTCAGTACCATGTGATAAATCCCACTCTCCTGGCTGGGCTCCCATAAAGGTACTCCTCCTCCTAAAGCCACCAGGGAACTCTGTGACAGTTCCCAGGACTTTACCTTCAGGAATCCTCATTGCTGCTCTTCCCAGCAGTGGTGCAAAATGTTTTTCTATTTGTCTGGAAGGCAAAACTGCTGGGACTACAGAGCCAAAGGCCAGCCCAGCCTGTCACCTTAAAGGTATAGTGGCAGTGACTGGTGGGAAGATGCAGGGCCTGGCGACAGACACCCCTTTCCTTGCTTCCCTCTTTCACTTGGCTGGACTAAGCCCAAGTGGGCCAAAGACAGACTTCAGGAGGCTGAGATGCTGCCCTAGGCCCAGGACCACTGCTGCCCTGCTTTGTTCCCAGTCCTGTACAGGAGCCGTACGGCCCACCTGCACTTTATTTTATACACAGATACTACAGGCCTTTGTTATCTTTGTTATTGTTTAAAAAAAAAAAAAAAAAAAAAAAAAATATATATATATATATATATATATATATATATATATATACACACACACAATTAAAACACTAAAGTTTTTTTTAAAAAGTTATTACTCATTTTGGTTAATACAATGTTTTTAGAAATGAAGAATCAGGGCTGGAGTTGCGAAGCCAGTATCTGATGGCAGAAGCTGAGTTAGGTTAGGGACTCGGGTTTGTTGCGGGCCTAACTCCCACCAGGTCCACTTTGGCCCCGCCTGTTTCCCAGCCCCGTGTCCCAGACCCTCAGCCCACTCCCGCCCGTTGTTAGTGTTTTTTATAAGATTGAATGAGTAAAGTTCTTTCATTATTACTCATTTTGGTTCCTGAAGCTTATTTCAACACACTCTAGACAGACCACTCCGGGAACAAAGAACTCACTGCCACAGACCAGGGCCCCGCGGGAGGGGCAAACGAGGACTTCTGTATCGTTCTCGTGACGTCACCACGTCGGGCGGGAGACAAACGCCTCTTTCCACCGCAACAGGAACTGGGGGCACTGCGCAAGTGTCGGGGCTGGGCTTCTCGTGTTCCCCCTCAAGTCTCGCGATATTGGGGTGGCGTTCTGCGTGAGGGCGGCACCGAGGCCCGACTGTGGGGTACTGGTGCCCGGGCGAGGGGCGGGGCTGGGAGATGGCGTCCGGAGCAGCTCGCTGGCTGGCGTTAGCACCTGTCCGATGCGGGGTTCCCTGGAGTGGGCCGATCTTGAAGAAAGGTGGCGATGTCTCCGCCACACGGGGCAGCTCAGGTCGGAGCCTGGTACCGTCGAGGTCAGTCATCGTTACCCGCAGCGGCGCCATTTTGCCCAAACCTGTGAAAGTGAGTGTCTGCCTGGAGGCGGGGCGAAGGGGCTGAAGCCAATCATTGTGGGGACTGCGTGCGGGCTGACGCTGATCGGCAGGAACAGAGGCCAATCAAAGGATCGCTATAGACTGGAAGGCGGCTAAGGACAAATTTTTGCGCTGACGGGTTGCCGGTTTTGTTTGGGGCGGCGGGGATGTTGTTTAAAACCCCATGTTGAGCCGGGTTTTGGAGACTGAGGTTGAAGGGTGAAAGCTGTATTTTGCACTAGTTTATCGGGAGAAGTACGGTGCCCGTTTTTCTGGGCCGGAAGACAGCTTTCTGCATCGAGTTCAGGCGGATTATGCAGTCTCTGCGCGCAGTTGATGGGGTGAAAGAACGAGTCGTGAAGGAGTTTTGCATCAGGGGAACTTGGGGCGGGACCGATTAGTCGTGACCTTGTATATGAAGAACTAGGGTGGTGGCCAATATCCTAGGCTGAGAGCCGAGTTAGGTCCTCGCTTCCATGTTTTTTGCTTAGTACAGCCCCGACCAGATCCTGTTATTATTTTTTTTTCCCCACCACCGAGTGCTGTCAGTTAGTAGTACCCTTGGGTCTTTCTAAGCATAATAGAAATAGTCATTTATACCAAACAAAAGTTTGCTTTCTGACTGCAGGGCTGTGTGAGTTAAAAAACAGTTCTTGAAAGCTGGTCTGGCCCATGCTAATTCACACAATTAACCATAGACTGGTTTCACAGCAAGACCGGAAAGAAAGTGCTGCTGCCTTACAAAGAGGCATAATTGACAATTGAATACCACCCCACCGCACTCTCAGGTTCAGGCTCAAACCCAGGGCCTCTGGCAACAGGGCAATCGCTGTACCACTGAGTTACATCTCCAGCACACCTCCACCCTCATCACCCCACCCCATCCCCAATATAGGGGATTGATCCCAGGGGCACCTTATCACTGATCTACATTTTTTTATTTTGAGGCGGGGTCTAAGTTGCCCAGGCTGGCCTTGAATTGTTGTCCTCCTGCCTTAGCCTCCTGAGTAGCTGGGATTACAGGAGCATGCCACAGCTTCCAGCTTCTCAAAGTGATTTTAACTCCAGGAAAATAGGAGAGGAAATGTTGGTGATCTTCTGGGATCAATCTATTCCATTGTAAAGACGTGCCCATTTTTCAAACAAACTGTTTCTAAAATTTTATGTGGTGAAATCAACTTTGTTAGGTATCAGAGAGCCTGTTATCTGAACTGTATAGAACATCCCATAGCCATACATTGTCTTGTAATTAATTTTTCACGTGTGTAGTGTCTTCTTTAAGAAGTGTTGACTGTAGTTCAGTCCTCTTAGTACTTTCTCACCTGATTGTAGGGTATCTACAAATAATTAGCAGGTTGGGCCTAGTTTTTAGATGACTGACTGGCTTGTACTTTTCTTTCTAGTATCTTTTTTCATGATCACAACAATCACTTTTTTATCTTCTTTTATTTTTCTTGCTCTGAGTTTTTCCAAGGGCTTAAAATCAGGTTGTTTAGGATGGGTTTGAGGTCCACAGGAGCAAATGCTCCTGTCAAATTGGGCTCTGGAGCTCACAGCCACCCTTCTGACCCTCTGCAGATGTCCTTTGGCCTTCTCCGTGTGTTCTCCATTGTGATCCCCTTTCTGTATGTTGGAACGCTTATTAGCAAGAACTTTGCTGCTCTACTTGAGGAGCATGACATTTTTGTCCCAGAGGATGATGACGACGATGATTAACAGGTAAGACTTGCTATTCCCTTAAATGGGCAGTAGCAGGAAGTGGGTGGAGCATCTGATGTGATCTGTGATGCAGTCTGGCCCGGTAGCAACATTTGGATATTCAGGTCAGAAACTTCTATGAATTAATCCACTTCGTGATTAGTGATATTATTTTGCCTTTTTCTTATGTTGGACAGGGATAACAGTTGACTTACAAATTCACTGCTGTCTCTTCAACTAGGTCTAGATCTTAGGCATCTATTCAGTTGCCTTTGACGTACTCTTAATTCATCATCTCATACATTTCCTGTCAATTTAATATGCCTTATACACCCACCACCAACAGCTTAATTTCATCTGCTCCATACTGAAATTTGGAAACTGGCAAGTCCTCACCATGTCAGCTCTGCACCAGTACAGTCTAAGCATGGGCATAACTGCCTGGTTCATACTGTTCACAGACCCTCCCCAAGGTGTGCCATCCCTCTTCTCATTCAGCATTCTTGTGTTGATTTCCTGTCTTCTGATATGTCCTTTTCTGGCAGCACAGCTGTCATAAATAAGGACACTCCTGACTCAGCCTGCATTTAAGACTTTCCATGATCTATCTAGTCACACCTCTTATCCCACGCTCATCTTCCATATTCCCAACCATAAGAGGAAGTGCCCTTGAGAGGACCAGGCCTTCTGTTCTACTCTGGTGAGCTATCTCCAGGATTCATCATTTTTCAAGTACCTTCTTAGCTCCAATCATTGGTTTGTCACTCTCAGACTGCTCTTTGTCTTAGTTCCACCCATTCTTCAGTGTCTTTGATAAAGTTTCCCTTTATCCCTTCATCTGAGAGTGACTTCTGCTTTGTCTGAGTGACCCTCACCTTTCTCACAACATTCAGTATTTTTGAGTGGAATGGCACACACCTATAATACCAGAAAACTTGGGAAGCTGAGGCTGGAAGATCACAAGTTTGTTTTTTGTGGGGTTTTTTTTGGTAGTGCCAGGGATTGAACCCAGGGCCCTGTGCATGCTAGGCAAGCGTTCCACCAACTGAGCTATATCCCCAGTTCCTGGAAGATCACAAGTTTGAGGCCTGCCTCACCAACTTAGTGATATCCTGGGGTGGAAATGGGGACGTAGCGGTGAAATACCCTTTAGTTCAATCCCTAGTATCAAACAAATAAAAACCAATTTAAAAAATTTCAGTATTATGTGCTTAAACACCCACATCCACACCAAAATTCTACCAGAGCCTTAAGTTTCTTACTGGAGGGAACATTTTATACCTTATGGACTCCTAGTGCCTGGTCTGTGGTGAATGCCCAGTAAATATGTGAATAAATAATCAAAGATCCTAAGAACTGCCTTTCTCCTGCCATGTTTAGCAGAAGCATTCTGTGGAATTCTTTTTCAGTAAGTGGATGGAGGACTCGCACCCACTTCACTATTGCTCTCCTTTCTTACAGGGCACGGAAGAGGTATGGAAAGGAGAAAATCATAGCTGAAGGAATGGTGATGTGCTCAGCCCTCCTCCCCTACCAGCAGAAGGGCTCAGGGGAAGCCCCCAGTCCTGCCTCCTGCATGGTCTGTGAACACAGCCCAGATCCCCACATTCTGGGAGGTTCCCCAAGTTGTGCTGTCCACTGAACACTGGAAAAAGCAAGCTTTCAAATTATGAATAATATTAATAAATATCAGCTGTGTGTGACTGAAAGCAGGCTCTAGTTGTTGCAATGTTTTGGTCTTTTCTTTCTCTATCTGCGAAGTAGCCCAGGATAGCCAGGCCTCTATGGATCCACAAAGGTAATTAAGGAGGCCTGAGACCTATTTTTTAAATTTACAGAAGCTCAATAGAAACACTTTTCCTTCAAAGCTACACAGGCTAACTAAAGCCTCAAGCTTTTTTGGTCTGTTGTTAGCTAGCTTATTAGGAGCTTTATTATTTTACAGCTAGTTTATAGTGTCATAAGAATCTTTTTTTTGGGAGGGGGGTACTAGGGATGAACTCAGGGGCACTCAACCACTAAGCCACATCCCCAGCCCTATTTTGTATTTTTATTTAAAAACAGGGTCTCACTGAGTTGCTCAGTGCCTCACCATTGCTGAGGCTGGCTTTGAACTCGTGATCCTCTTGCCTCAGTCTCCTGAGCCGCTGGGATTACAGGTGTGCCATCACACCCAGCTCATAAGAATGACCTTTTAAAACTTGGGTTCCTTAGGCAAAAATAAAGGAATCCTTTATGCTGAAAAGTGTAAGAATCCTCTGAGTGATTATACCTATAGATACTGAACTCCTTTCTCCAGCATTTGGACTCTCCAGGGAATGAACAGAGAATACCATCCAAAACAAATAGGAATCAGTTCTTTAACCTCCACTGATGTTTATTCTCCTTATATTTAGAGCTACACCAGTGTGCAAAATCAACAGGAATATTTCTTTTCTCTGTGTATGCATCCAGTAGGCGGGGCACTAGCAGCCTGCCTGAAGAGTAAGAACTGAATTTCACTATGAGGACTAGTGCTTGTTGAAAGACAGGGGCTAAGCCTCTAGCCATCAATTTTCTTTGGAACCAGAGAGGAAAATGGCCCATCTTGTCAGGTCTTTTTCCATGCCTATTAGTGTTGCTCTGACCCTTCTCTGACAGCCAGAAATGGCTAATTTTGGATTATCTATGCCCTAATACCATGGCATCCAATTGTGTAGGCTATGGAAACATGACTAAATTAACAGTCATCCAGCCTCATATCCAGTGTGAGTTTCTGAAGAGATGGCTTCATCTCTTCCTATTTACTGACATGTTAGACTCTGAGAAAGAATCCAATCTAATTTATAGCACACTACACAATTGAAGCAAAGGGAATGACAGGGGTATGTGTACCAGTACCCTACTTCTTCAGGCTTGGTGAGAGAGACTGTAGGAAATTGGTTTACCAAGAGAATTCTACCATGAAGCAACCACCATGAGTTTATATGTTTATTTGTATATAGTAATTAAATATATCAATATGCACCTTTCCACTGAGTAGCTTCATGGGTCATGGCCAACATAGAACTTGGACAGGAAATCCTTTGGCCTGGGTGCTTCTGTTTCATGGAAGAACCGCATAACATGTGTCCGCTGCTTCCACACTTTTATTGTTTCTTCCAATTCCATCTTTCCCTGCACAAGTAAGAGGAGAGGTGGTTAATGAAGGAACACAATACTGAATTCCTGGATTCTATTCTGTGCTGGGCACTGACCTGAATGACCTTGGACAAATACATAACCCGTGGAGGTAGTTTTTGTATGTGGAAACTGAAGTGGGACTAAATCATTTTGGAGGACTTTCAGATAGTCACCTCTACAACTGACTGCTTTACGTTTCTGCTTAACATCTCTCCTGGGTGACTTATTGATCCATACTGAAGCTCTTATTGATACCAATATAACTGAACAGGAAGATAGAATCAGGCTCAGAATTTGACTCCCATTTACACAGGACTCACACCCAGCTTGTCTGCCTTGTCCAGCTGTTAAGCTGGTGTCCAGGTAAAGCAGTAACTTCCAGGGATGGTGGTTAATAAGAGCTCAAACCTCCCTCCTATATATATTTTTTGTTTGGTTGGTTGGCTTTTGCAGTACTGGAGATTGAACCCAGGGGTGCTCTACCACTAAGCTACGTCCCCAGCACTTCTTAAAAATTTTTGAGACAGGTCTCATTTAGTTGCCCAGGCAGGCCTTCAATTTGTGATCCCCCTGCTTCAGCCTCCCACATGGTGATTCTTGGTTTTAAAATGGAACCCCCCAGTAGATTTTCCCTTCAGCAATCTTAGTCTATTTAATCAGGGGATAACCTCCAAGTTCAAGTACTCCTCTGAAACAGCAATAGTTGCTGAACCAGTAGTTACTTTTTTAACTTGGAGACAAAATGTTCATCTGGGGAAACTGAAAACGCCTGGGACAAGTTGGCCAGTCCTTTAAGCTGGTCTGGGGTCAGTTACCTTAATGACCAGAAGATCAACCACCCTGGGGTCTGTGACATGGGCATTCTTCATAAACATTTCTCGGACTTTATCCCGTCCCTGTTTCACAGTGATGTCTAGCTGGAATAAGTGCACTAAAGAGAAAACAAGATTTGGGATAGAAATTACACAGCTAAAATAGTTTTTAAAAACTTAAGTCAGTGGATGTTCACTGAACACACACAGATTGTGCATTCATTCCGTGCACCAAATGTCAGCCTAACCCTCAGCTAGTTGCTTGAGGACGTGAGGATGTGTGAGACATGGTTCAATGAGTTTACATTTTGTTTCAGGAGACAAGACCACACTTGAAGAATCAGTAGGTAGCACAGTTGAAGAGTGTGATCAACCTGGGTTCAAATCCCAGCTGCTGTTGTTAGCTATATGATTCTGTGTAAGTTAACAACTTTGTGCTTGAGTCTGTCAGTGAAGTGAGACAATAAGATGTATAACTCGAGTTGTGATGCTGTGAGATACAAAATGCTTACAGCAGTGCCTAACATGGAGTTGACTCCCGATAAATGTTAGCAAAATTATTAATACAGGGCTGGGGTTGTGGCTCAGTGGTAGAGCGCTCACCTCGGACGTTTGAGACCGTGGGTTCAATTCTCAGCACCACGAAAATATAAATAAAATAAAGATATTGTGTCCATGTATAACTAAAAAATTATATTTTTTAAAATTATTAATACAGGGGCTGGGGATGTGGCTCAAGTGGTAGCGAGCTTGCCTAGCATGCGTGCGGCACTGGGTTCGATTCTCAGCACCACATAAATATAAAATATTGTGTCCACCTAAAACTAAAAAATATATATTAAAAAAAAAATTTATTAATACAGGGTCTCACTAAATTGCCCAGGCTGGCCTCAAACCTGTGATCCTCTTGCCTCAGCTTCCTGAGTAGCTGGGACTAGAGGCAAGTGCCACCATACCCAGCTTTTCCTTTCTTTTTTGTGGTGCAGACAGTTGAACTCAGAGCCTTGTTCATGCTGGGCAAGTGCTCTACTACTGAGCCACACCTGAGAATTAGCATTATTTTTATATGGAACAATCTTACAATCTGGTGACAGGGTTGAAATTTATGTAAAATAATGTGGCATGGGCTTTAGTACCACATGAACTTGGGAGTTGAGAGAGATTGCTTAAGGGTTTCTGCAGGTAAGGAAGGCTTTAATCCAACAAGCAGGTTTCTTGGAAGAAGGACAAAAGATATAGTTCCAGTTCTCTAGGTATTAAATTCTGATTAGAGGAACAGTCATCCATGACTGCCAACATAAAATCATAATATTCCCAATCCCTTAAGTTAGCACCTAAAATAGTGACAGACCTTCAAGTTTGTATGGCACACAGGCATGTGGATGTCCTTTGAAAATTAGGTTTCAGTCACTTGTATTCTCATCCCCTGGCACTCAGCCAACTTCCGTGGAGTGCTGATAACAGGTATGAATAGGCCCCGTGAGCCAGGTGGAATACAGACAGGGTGAGGCGCCCAGTAGGTTGGTGGGACAGCAAGCAAGGCTGACAGGCTAGAACTAGTACTGTATACTCACTGGGTGAGGATGCCTTGTGTTGAGGCCAATGCTGGGGCTTGGCCACCCTGATCTACAGAACTATCACAACTAATAACTCTGAAAACTTATGAGGGCTATCTCATCATACTCATAACTCAGCGACAGCCATGGAGTAATAAAGTTTCTGCCAAGGAAATAACATGCCATGTTGCAAAGAAAACAAGGTTTCTTTGACCATGGAATAAGCAATAGCAGACATCTAACAAAACTGGCATCCCAGCTTGACAGGTAAATAAATGTTAATGTTAACGACAGAGATGATCACTCATTGAAGTATCCGGTGTTGTCCTGGAGCAGGTCCTGAAGGACAGCCAATTTTGTAATCACTTCCCAAATCTGCCTTCAGTTTGGTAGCTTATAATCAACCATGGCAGGAATATTTATACCACAGGGGTAAACTGTAGTGTATATAAATTCTGCACCCCTCTACCCTCAAGAAAGCTGGCCATCCCTTTATCACATTAGGGATTTCACAAAAAAGCACAGGAAAGTACAATAGGATGACAAAGAGATGCAAAAACAAATGAAAACTAGTATGGGACCTGGGATTCAGAATCTTCTCTTTCAGGAAAAATCAGGCACGACCACTGTGGGAATCATATACAAGTGTTCCTGGAAAATATGGGCCTAGAATCCAGGTGGGTTTTTTTGTTGTTGTTGCTTTGTTTTTTCACTTACAATCTTGTGCTCATTTAAGAGGAGAAATACGAGGAATCTTCCTCTGCTATCAGTGCTTGCCTTTCCTACACTTTTAAATCAAATTCCTGCCAACCTTAAGAGGCAATGTTTCCAGGGATACTGGTACCCATCAGCTCAATGCCCATCCCCCCAGGGAATCCTTCCCTAGAGACATTCCAAGTTTGTCCCAGGCGCCATCCTCACATCCCAGCCAACTGAACACAACCCTTCACCAGTGAGAAAGGCTGAAGGAAATCAAATGAAAACAGCCTAGCTCTGGTCTGCTGAATTTGGTCTAAATCAGTGGTTCTCAAATCAGGGATGATCTTACCCGCCCCAGAACATTAGGTAATGTCTGGAGGCATTTTTGATTGTCACAACTAAGGGGAGAATGCTACTGGCTTCTAATAGGTAGATGCCAGGGATATTGTTCAACAGCCTATAATGCACAGTACAGCCCTGTACAATAAACTATCTAGTGCAAATGTTGGGAAGCCCTGATATAAATCAATTCCAACTGTTCCTTTTCAACTCACAGACTCCTGGCTTATTCTTTAAATAGTGAACATTTACATTTGAGAGGCTCAAAAGATAAGTAAGAATCCCTTTTGGATGAAAGATGACTTTTCCAGTCTGCTTTCCCAAACTTAGTAAGGCTTTTCTGAGGTTCCTGACAGATCAGGGAGGATGACACTGATACAGTTGTCAGCCTTTGCTGCAGTTCATCCTGGTATCATTCACACCAGGTGATCCTTTGATGCAAGGCAGCATGGTATAAGGGAAAAGAACACAAGGGCAGGGGTCAAACAGGCTGGGTAAAGCCTCAACATCAGTATGAACATTCCTAGAGAGAGACATTCCAATTTTGGTCTGGGGTATTCCTTCTTGCCTATGTTCTCTATAGGAAAGGAAATAACTTCTAATCTAATTGCTGTATAGGAATATGGTAGAGAATAAGGAACAGCACTTTGTAAACAGTAAAGCATGAAACAAATGTTGGCTGTTAAAATTTTTCAGAATTTCTCCTGCCATTTCCATGATACACCAGGAAATTATCTGGTTATGTGCCTACCTTCCTCTCTTGACCATAAGACCCTGAAGGTCTTGTGGGTGAACAAAAAAGTGTTTTATTCACGTTTGTTTCATTCTAGGTATCTAGTATTGACCCTACAGTACAAGAGGTGCCCAGTGAAATGCAGAATAAATCAATGAATTTTCTGTAGAAAGCTTCCTGATATCTTCTGGCCAGCAAGCAGTATAGTTTTTTTGTTTTTCCAAAGAAGGTATTCAAAGGCAGTTCTGTCCTAGTGCTCCCATGCCAAAGTGGATCCCAGAAGCTTCAGAGAAACTACAGTAGGCATTCAGAGCCAGTTTTTTGGTGCTGGGGATTGAACCCAGGGCCTCATACATATTAAGCTCACACTCTACTAGAGCCAAGAGCCACATATTAGAGTTGAATAATCAGGGTCTGAAAACTGGCTCTTCCACTCATTGGTAGTGTGACCCCAGACAAGTCTGTGTGCCTCAGTTTTCTCATCTGTAAGGCAAGAAACAAAGCCTGACTTAAAATAAGGCAATGTAATGCCTTTAGCATAGTTCTGGGCCATATGTAAATATTTCAATAAATGTTAATCATCATCAATTCTATTACTTATTCCCAATCCTTGATTTGATTATTTAGCTGGAGTTCCAGTGATGCATGACAGTGTAGCATCTAAGTAGAGCAGCTACAGATTACTGACCTTCCCTATAGGTCTGACCTTTGCTCCTTTGACCACGCCCTGCCTCCCATTCTGACCCTGCTTTCTAGGCTCCTGTAACCCCTACCTTCTTTTTCCCCTCTCAGGCCCTTTCTGACTCTGGGATTCTCTCTCCAAACAGCATTTGAAGGAAGATCCTGGGAAGGAATGATCTAGAAAGAGCTGGGTCCTGACACTTGCAATACCTGGGTTCCATCTTCAACTCAGCCATGTCATGTCCTCCTTAGTTCCTCTCTTTCAGGTGGGTTTAAGTTAAGGTCACTAGCAATCTCTCAAAGTCAGTCTGAGGACAGTTCCCACATTAAAGAACTGGGCTCTACATGGAAGCTCCTTCTAGGGTAAGCCCTATTAAAAACAACAATAGCCAATAACTTAATAAGTGTTAACCAAGTGTCAGGCCCTGTTCTAAGCACTTTGGATATATTAGCCTACCTAACACAGTAACTCTCTGAAGATACTATCAGTACCCCCATTTTATAGATGAGAAAACTGAAACACAGATGAAATAACTTGCCCAAGGTCACAAAGCTACTAAGGGGCAGAGCCTGGAGATGAGTGCAGGCTTATTCTAATCTCCCCATTCTGCTGCTTCTCATAGATAGGGAAGTGTCAGCTCTGAGAGGTGCTACAATGCTCCAAACTCATTCAAACAGGCCTTACCCCTCAGACTAGCAGGGAAGGTCCAAGTTAAAACACACAAGATAATAAAGCATGGACAGTCCCACAGTTGTACTACCCCTGAAAGTTTAGGTGGGATTTTCCCGTCTTTATTTTAACCAATACAGTGGGCAGCCGGGGGAAATCAAGATAAGAAAACAAGCTCTGCACACAGGGAGTTTACATACTAATCCTTCAGCTAAACGGACTGAATCTCTGCCATCTGGGCGAAGGAAGGGGTTCTGCGGTAGAAGTGGGGAGACCAGCAAGTCTTGGGAGACTGGAGGGCAAGGAAGCTATCTAGCATGAAGAGACTGGAAAAGGAGTCGCTGGCTTATCGGACGACCTTAGGAAAGTCACTTCCCTTCTCTGGTTCACTTTCTGGTGGTGACAGGAACTGGATGACTGCCCGAATTCTATGGCCACTTTGTTTATAAAACCCAATGGGTGTCTGAAACTGCCTTTTGGAACTAGAGTTGACTCTGGGTTCCGGGCCAGAACGCTTCGCTTCGCCTCTCGGTGCCCTCAGGTGCCTCACCTGCATAATGAGTCTGTCACCGACAGTCCCTGCTCTCCCTCTAGGCCTCGGGAAGAACTAGAAGACAGGACACCAGAGCGCCGAGCGCGCCTGGAATCTCTGTAGGATGCTAGGAACGAGTGGTCTGACCTCGGCGCTGCCTTCAGGTCGGGTCCACCTTAGCTCGAGTGACCCTCTTCCCCTGAAGCACCCACAGTCGCCTCTGCCCAAGCTGGTGACCTCGGCTCGGTCGTGAGACCTTGGGCAGCTGCATCCGGGGCCCCGCCTGCGCCGCTGCCTCTCACCAGTGTTTGGCACCTCCCGATACCAGGCGCGGTAGAGTTCGCGCACTCTCCGCTTGGCCTCGTTCATGTCCCGACTGAAAATAGGCTTCACGGAGGTGCCGGCCGCTGCAACAGCCCCGCGCAGGCTGCTCGCCGCCATCTTGCTGAGGCGCCGCCTCCCACGCGCGCGTGCTCCCGGAAGGATGTCGTCCTCATTGGCTACAATGAGACGCCACGCCCCCCTGCTGGTAGGCGGGAGGACGGCTCCGGGGCTCTCCGATTGGCTGGGAGCCTCTGTTTAAGCGGGAGTAGCCGGGCTCGGGGAACGGCGCACGCTGATTGGCAGAAATGCGGCTCCGCAGTTGGGCTGCTGAATTGTTGCTCCGAAGGGCCGTCGGGCGCCAGGAAACTGCTTCGGAATCTTGGACTGAGTGCAGGAGCCTAGTTGCAGCGTTTCTAGGCGCGCGGGCTCCAGGTTTCCCGTCGACTGCTTGGGCGTGGGTAGCAGGACCGTGAGGGGACGTCTGAGGTAGATACAGGCGCCTGGGCTGCAGTGGCCTGGCCTGGACCATGGCGGCTTTCTGCAGCAACAGGTTGTTTGCTGATTTATTTTCCTAAAAATCAGTTCTTCCGGAGCACGGTAGATGTTAGAGCGCCTCCTGGCTTTAGCTTCTGGGCACTTCTGAGCCCTGGGAGGTAGGTCACAGCATCACCCCATTTTAGACAAGGACTTGACATCCCAAGCCGTGGATCTCGCCCAGAAGCAACCCAGGAACCTGAGCAAGAAACCTGGAAAGAACCTTAAGTCATCCGTTTTGGGAAGCTGTCTGCTGGCATTTTCTCGCAGAACACCAAGGAGAACCTCGAACTGTAACGGAAAAAGTAACAGCTAGCAATATGACAGACGGTGCACTGGATTTTTTAGTTAGTTTATCCTCATAGGCCAGACAGGTACTGTGAGCCTCCCAATTTTACTGGTGAGGAAACAGATGGTGCACTTTCCACCTGCCTTATTAAGTTGCCTCCCTGCCCGACTCCCGGATAGGCGTCTCTGTCTTTCTGAAGAATCAGTGAACAGGCACCTTGGAAGTACTGGGGAAGAGAGAAAGACAGGGCTGAGTTTAGCTGTGGGACCCCAACTGGCTTGGGTAGGATCCTGCATCGCCCAATCTTTCTCATTTTTTTATTATTATTTTTTGTACCAGGAATTGAGGGGCGCTTTGCCCCTGAGCTACATCCCCATCCCTTTTTTATTCTGAGACAGGGTCTTGCCAAGTTACTGAGGATCTTCCTAAATTGCTGAGGCTGGCCTTGAACTTGGGATCTGCGTGCCTCAGGCTCCCGAGTTGCTGGAATTATAGGCGTGTGCCACTCTCCCGGCTTTCATATATCCTGTTTCTTTTTTCTCTTCAGTTTTGTTTATAGCTTTGTTTTACAGAAATTTGTTTATTTATGAGGCAGAATCTAGCTAAGTTGCCCAGGGTGGACTTGAACTCCTGATTCTTTTGCCTCAGGCTTCTCAGTAGCTGGGATTACAGGAGTGAACAAATGCACTTGGCTAAATATAGAAATTTATGTATTAATAAATGAGGAAGGGGTTGTAGCTCAGTGATCGAGTGCTTGCCTACTGAATGCTAGGACCTGGGTTTGATCCTAGCCTTACAAATAATAATAATAATAATAATAAACTGAGTATTTTACATCTTATTTAAGACTGTCTTTCCTACTTCAAGATTACAAATATGTTCTTTTTTAATATTTTTTTAAATTACCATTTTATGTTAATCACTGAGAATTTTTTTTATCACACAATCAAAATGGTATACCTCTATCATATTCAAGGAGCTATAAACACAGCATCAATTTCTGTCCATTGATGTTCTCTCCTTTAGTTTATACCAACAATTTTAATTGCTCAAGATTTAGGTATGTTTTGACATTCCTAAACTGCCGCAGTCTAGCTGGGCACAATTCAGGAGCCACTTGTCAAAAGAAATGAACTTTATTTTTAGAACCACACAGGCCAAAGGAAACAGCTCCTCAGGAAAACCCTTCAGAGCCCAACTGCCACCACCTGCTTCCCACAAGCCTCTCCACCTCCCACATCCTCCTCTCTTGAGGCCGATTGGCTGGGTCGCATGGGCGGAGCCCAAAAAAGTCCCCCAATGAGCAGCTCCATGGTCTGAAAGGGCGGGGAAACAGCCCAATGAGCATCACCGCAGAGGAGCCAATCAGCTAGAAGTTGCTAGGCCCAATATGAGCCAATCATCAGCTGGCAGTCTGAAAGTTTGCTGGGGCCCCTTCCGCTGTGGCTCTCAACACTAAACAAGTCTTATTTTTCAAATATTAGGTATGTTTTGATATTCCTAAACAAGTCATTTTTCAAATTTTTTGGCAATCTTTTTTCTCTTTTTTTGATGCTTGTTATCAAACCCCAGCTCTGATTTATACACTGCTTTATATCCCCAGTGAGTAAAATTATTTATTTATTAATGCAGTACTGAGGCTCTAACCAAGGTCCTTGCTCATACCAGGCAAGTGCTGTACCACATTGAGCTACATCCCCAGCTATTCCATTCACTTTTTTTTTGTCAATTTAAAAAATAATTTTATAAAGATTTTGATTAAGATTACTTTGAATAAAGAAATAACATCTTTAAGAGAGCCTACAGAATGAGAGAAAATCTTTGCCAGCTACTCCTCTGACAGGGGTTAATATCCAGAATATATAGAGAACTCAAAAACTTAACACAAAAAAGCCAAATAATGAGTCAAAAATGGGCAAAACAACTAAATAGACACTTCTCAAAAAAAAAAAAAAAAAAAAAGAAACACAAATGGCCAACAAATACATGAAAAATGTTCATCATCTTTAGTAATCGGGGAAAGAACAAATCAAAACTACACTAAGATTTCATGTCACTCCAGTCAGAATGGCAATTACCAAAAATACAAGTAATAATAAATGCTGGTGAGGATGTGGTGGAAAAATTACACATACGTTGTTGGTGGAACTACAAATTAGTACAACTACAAATTGGTGGAAAGCAGTATGGAAATTCCTAAAAAAAATTCAAGTGGAATTACTATATGACTCAACTATCCCACTCCTTAGTATTTATCCAAAAGAACTATATAGTATCACATACTATAATTATAGTCACATAGTGTTTATAGCAACATAATTCACAATAGTCAAATAATGGAACCAATCCAGATGCCCATCAATAGGTCAATAGATGAACAAATTAAGGAAATGTGATACACAACACACACACACACAATGGAATTTTACTCAACTATAAAGAAGAATGGAGGGGGGGGGATGAAATTATGGCATTTGCTGGTAAGTGGATGGAAATGGAGAACATGCTAAGTGAAATAAGCCAGACTCAGAAACAAGGTCAGATGTTTTCTCTCACATGTGGAGGCTGGATCAAAATAAGCCAGAGCAAAAGAGTGGGAGGTGAGATATCATAACGATATAGGAAAGATTAGTGGAATAGAAGGAGATAGGGAAAGAGGAGGAACTAGAAAGGGGGGAAATGCAGAATGAATTTAACAAAGTTACATTATGTGCATATATAAATATACCACAGGGAATTCCACCTTTATATGTAGAAAGCACCTGTCAAAAATAAATGAGTGAAAGAACAGTAGAGTAGAGGAAGGAGAATGGGGAGGGTGGAGGAGAGGGAAAAGGTGAAATCGAGACTAAAGTGGAATAAATAAGTCCAAGCAGCATGATTTTGTCAAAAGGAATCCAAGACCACGTATAACTTTAATGTGCTAATAAAAGTGACACCTTTAAACTCTGGAGTCTTTCAAACATTCTTTCAAGGTAGTGTATTTCATACATAGCATGTGTCTGTATGTAGGAATGGTAAAAATTACAAGACTTCTGTATGAGGGAATAGTACTTATTACCACCATAGCATCTTTTACCTGTTCCTCCCATTAATTCTACTTCCTGCTGTGTCCATTGTGTTAAACCCACCTAATGAGTTAACATCAGCTATTATGCTTTGTGTTCTGGAATGTCTATATTACCCATTTCTTTAAACAAAAAAACCTCAGAATTTATCAGTCAAAACAAATATTATGGGATTGCAGCTCAGTGGTAGAGTACTTGCCTATGTCTTGTGAGGCACTGGGTTCAATCCTTAGCACCACATAAAAATAAAGGTATTGTGTCCATCTACAACTAAAAATTTTTTAAAAATATCTCACTGTTCCTATCAGAAACTCAGGTGAGGCTTAACCGGGTTCCTCTGGTGAAAGGTCCCTCATGAGTCCCTCAGTTGCAGCCAGCTGGCACCATGGTTTCATTGAAGGATCAGCTGTGGTGGGGAGGAGAACATGTGCAGGAGTAGTAAGGGTATCCACTTCTGACCTTATCCACATCATTGGTGGCAGGTCCTGCTTTTCACCACATGGTGTCACAATTCGTGGGTCTCCACAGAATTACCTGATGACAGGGCACCTCTTACTCAATGGCAGGCATTCAGAGAATAAGCATGAGCACCCAAGATGGAAACACAGTCTTGATCTTATTTTGGAAGTGACATCTCACTTCTGCCACATTTTATGCTGAAGTGAATCTGTCAATGCATACCACACTCAAAAGGTGGGATTCCATAAGGGCATCAAACAGGAAGTGGGGATTACTAGGGTCCATAGCAGAGGTTGCCTATCAGAGTGTCTACTTAATTTTTTAAAGATTATAATTCTCTGGTAGAGTCACTTTATTCTCGTCTCTCTTTTAAATGTTTTCTTCAACATATGATTCATAGTTGTTTTAAAGTCCTTATCTGCTAACTCTGAATTATCCTTGGGTCTTCTGTTGACTATTTTATTTATTGTCATTTGTTTTTTCCTGCTTCTTTTCACATTTATGAGCTTTTAGTTATAAGCTAGACAACATGGATAATATGTTGTAGATTATGTTATTTTCTCTAAGGAATATTAACTTTTAGTAGGCTTTGAGGCTTGAAGTTAGGCTTCTATCACTTGAACTGTTTTAGTTTCGTTTGTCCTTCTTGGGTGTAGTCCTTATTCCTAACATGATGCTTTTCTGGAGTCTCCACTGAATAACTGGAGAATGCGTTGAGACTTCTCCATTCTGGCCAGGCCCAATGTCTCCCCTCCCTGGAACTTGCAACTGAATTTATCTGACAGCTCTCACCTTCTAGAAGCTGTTATCTGCTAGAACATCTTATTGGCTGCTCAATGTGCAGCCTAGCGGGTGGCTACACACTTCAGGAGCATTTTTCTGGAGACTTTCAGGCTTCTGGCCTATGGCTTTCTCCATTTTGCTTTCTTCTCAAATTCCAGTCACACCAGCAGCTATGACCTTCAGACTCCCATGACCATTAAGATTGCTGGTCCCTGTCTTGGCTTTACCTCCTCAGACCATACTTCAGAAAAACACCTAGGTAAATGTAGGGATCATCTCTGAAGAACCTGCATTGGGCCGGGCACAGTGGCATACACCTGTAATCCCACCAGTTTGGGATGTGGAGGCAGGAGGATCGTGAGTTCAAAGCCAGCCTCAGCAACTTAGTGAGGCCGTAAGCAATGAAGTGAGACACTGTCTCTAAATAAAATATAAAGAAAGGGATGGGGATGTGGTTCAGTGGCCAAGTGCCCCTGAGTTCAACCCCCAGTACCAAAAAGAGAGAGAGAGAGAGAGAGAGAGAGAGAGAACCTGCATTGGTTGCTCTTCATTTATAGTTATATATATATATATATATATATATATATATATATATATATATATATATATATAACATTTATGTCATTTATATTTTATATTATATTTTGCCCTGATTTTATGTCTATGTGTTGTGGGAGGGTAACTCTAGTCAGGTACTCCCTCACGACTGAAACTCCCTCACAGGGCCTAAGTGGAACTCAGTTTTCATCAGCCATATTTTTATTTCCACCCTAATGGCCAATTCATATTTCACTGGTGCCATATCCTTTTATCTTTTGGGGAACATCAATCATATTTATTTAATGCCTTTTTATTTGCTCTGTTAATTCTTCCCTTTAGTCCTTAGCTCTTTTGTTTATACAGTGTTATGATTTAGATATGAGTTATCCCGGCCTCAAAAGCTTGACGGTGAGACAGTGTAAAGATGTTCAGAAGTGAAATGATTAGACATGAGAGGTACAGCCTAATCAGTGGATCAAACTACTGACCTGGATTACCTGGGCCACACCTGTAGGTCCACGGGGTATGGTCTCTGCTTCCTGCTTCCCATTTCTGGAGCTGCTTTTCTCCGCTAAGCCCTTGCACCATGGTGCTTTGCCTCACCTCAGGCCAGAACAGTGGACTTGGCCATCTACAGACTGATCTCTGAAACTGTGAGCCAAGATAAACTTAAACAAAAACATTCTTTTCGGGTCTTTTGGTCACAGTGATGCAATGCCGACTGAAACATGCAGTTTGGGCCTCTCTCTCCTGGTGTTAGTTTTCTTCCAGTTTGACAAATGCTTGGGTCTGTATTTGAGGTTCTCTTTTAAAGACCCTCCTACGATGCTTTTAGTTACTGTGGTGTGCCATCAGTCTGTGTAGGTCACGAGAAAACAGCGCTAGGCAGAGTGCTGGTGGGTCCATGCTGGGTTCCATGTCCTTGGCCACCAGCTCTTTTTTTGCCAGGTATTCCCACACTAGTTGCTCCCATCTGGGGCTTCTTTTTGTCTGCTTGCCACAGAGGGAGAGAGAGAAGAGCCAGTTACCTCTGGTTTCACATGAATCCCCACCCAGTCATCCTGATAGGATTCTCTTCCCAGATCTGTCTCTCTGAGGAATAGTCCCCTGACTCTCTGCCCTTCTCTGTGAGGCCTGCCTGTGCCTGGGTCTTGTACTTTGGTTTCCTCTGTCAACCTTATCCTGTTTGCCTTCCATTTTTAGAGTCCTTGAGCTTCTGGTTCAACAAGGCGACAAATACAACCAAATAAGTTGTATTTGAGACCTGCTTTCTTGTATCTCTGGTTTGGAGTAGGAGAAGGAGACTGTGTACTGAGGTGTGGACTCAGTGGCTCCTGAGAACCTTCCTGGCTGTCCTGACACTGCTGGCTTAGCTCAGCATAGATTTCTTGAGTCACAATGACTTTCTCTCAAAACTCTGTAGAATATTACTTCACTGTGTGCTACTTTATTACAAAATAATAATGAATCCAGAATACTTAATGTCAGAGAACATTGAGTAACCTATTTTTTCTTTTCTGCCTTAATGCTTTCTTTTTAAAATTCAAAAATCTCTCCAGGACACACACACACACACACACACACACACACACGAGATCCTTTGTGTTATTTTTGTCTCATGATGTTCATTTAAAAGTGTGTGATCTAGAGGCTGTAGAGGACTTACTTAACATGTTCTAGGTCTTGGGTTCATAAAGCAACAACAAAAAATGTGATCTAAAGAGTCACAACTTTCTTCTCTCCAAGGAATCAAGGACTATTTCTTTTATTATTGTTTCTTGACTCTCTTCCTCTGGATATTCATATTATATGATTATTCAGTCTCCTGGGTTTATCCTCTATATTTTTTGTCATTTCCATTCTCTTTTCTTTTTTTCTCCAACAGCAGGGATTGAACCCAGGGGCCTTTTACCACTGAGCTACATCCCCAACCCTTTTTATTTATTTTGTTTTGAGATGAGGTCTTGCTAAATTGCCCAGGCTGATCTTGAACTTGTGATCTTTGTCACAATTCAGAGAATGAACATATACTCCCAAAAGTTTCTTCAGTCCTCTTTATCATCTTTCTTTCTCATCTCTTCTTACCTTCACCCCCAGCCCCAGGCAAGCATTGATCAGCTATCAGTTACCAAAGGTATTTGCATTTTATAATATTTTATATAAATAGAATCATACAGTATGTATTCTTCATAGTGATATACTAAGGTATATGAGCCTTGTACATGGCACTCAAATGTTATAATTTCCATCAGCAAAATTATTTTGAAATTTATCCATATTGTTGTGCAAAACAGTAATTCATTCCTTTTATTGAGTATATTCACAGTAATTAATTCCTTTTATTGAGTATATTCCACTGTATTAGTATACTATAATTTGTTTATTAACTGACTGTTGATGGACATTTATGTTGTTTTCAGTTTCTGGCTATTACAACTGAACTTGTTCTGTATATTTGTGTACAAATCTTTGTATGAAATACACTTTCATTTCTCAGGAGTGGAATGGCCAGGTAATATGGTAGCTTTATGTTATTTTAAATGAAACTTCCAAACTCTAACAAGTGGTGGTTTTATCATTTTCTACTCCCTCCATCAGAGGCTGAGTTTTAGTTGCTGTACTTCTCATCAGCACTTGATGTGGACAGGTTTTTGTTTTGGGAGTACTGGGAATTGATCAGGGATCTTTACTCAGAGCTACATTCCCAGCCCTTTTAATCTTTTATTTTGAGTCAGGGTCTCACTAGGTCGCCAAGGCTGCCCTTGTAGTCACCATCCTCCTCAGCCTGTTGCTAGGATCAATAGGCATGTACCACTGTGCCAGGCCTTTTATTTTGAGACAGTCCAATATTGAGTTCTTATTATAGTTTTAATTGCATCTCACTAGTGGCCAGTGATATCAAGCTAATTTTCATGTGTTTATTTGCCATCTGTTTATCTTCTTCACTGAGGATATATTCAAATAAAATGTCCATTTAAAAAATTAGGGTGTTTGCTTTCTTACTGAGTTTTGAGAGTTCTTTAATTTTCTGGACAACAATTATTAGATATGAAATCTGAGTTTTCTACTAGCCTGAGGCTTGTGTTTTCATTCTGAGTGTCTTTAAAGAGCATGAGATTTTTATTTTTATTATATCCAGTTTATCAATACTTTTCTATTTGGGCCCATGATTTGGGTGATATATCTGAAATATCTTTACCTAATTCATGGTCACAAAGATGTTCTCTTGTTTTCTTCTCTTTTTTTGTACTAGGGATTGAACCAGGGGGGTTTAACCACTGAGCCACATCCCCAGCCCTTTTTGTTTTTTATTTAGGGACAAGGTCTCATTAAGTTGCTCAGGGCCTCCATAAGTTGCTGAATCTGGCTTTGAACTTGTGACCCTCCTGAGCCTTTAGGATTATAGGCATGTGCCACCACACTCGGCTCTTCTTTTTTTCTTTTGAAACACTGGGGATAAAAAGAAAAAGTGATATACTATGGTATATGAGCCTTGTACATGGTACTCAAGTGTTATAATTTCTTTGGGAATTGAACTCAGGGCCTAGTGTAAACTAAGCAAATATCTACTGCTATCCATATCTCCAGGCCCCAACTATGTTCTTTTCTAAAAGTTTTATAGATTTATGTTTTACATCTAGGTCTGTGATCAATTTTGAGTTAATTTTTGTATGTGGCTTGAAGTATCTATCCAAATCAATTTTCCATATGAATATATAATTGTTCTAGGACCATTTATTCTTCCTGGGCTATACTTCATCTACTGCATCATAATTGCACCTCCATCTAAAGTTGGCTTACAATGTAGGGGTCTATGTCTGGACTCTCTTCTATTCCACTGATCTATATGTCTGACTTGACATCAACAGTCTCATACTATCTTGACTACTGTCCTGATTTATTCTTTTTCAAAATAAACTTCCTATCTAGGTCTTTTGCATTTCCATATAAATATTTGAAACAATATGAAAAAAGTTTGCTGGAATTTGGACTGAAGTTACACTGAACTTACATGTTAATCAGGTGGAGCTGACATCTTGACAATGTTGAATCTTCTGATTCATATACCATAGTGTATCACTTTTTCTTTTTGTTGGTGCAATATAGTTGTAAATAATGATGGGATTTGTTTTTAAATATTTGAACATATTTATGATATAATATAATATAATAATATAATTTGTCCAATATCCTCCCCAACATAGTCTATCTCTTTTTTTTTTATTTATTTTTTTTAATTTTATTTTTTTATTGGTTATTCAAAACATTAAAGTCTATCTCTTCATATATTTGGGTCTTCTTTAATTTCCTCAGCAATATTTTGTAGTTTTTTAAAAAAAATTTTTGTAGTTGTAAATGGATAGAACTCCTTTATTTTATTTGTATATGGTGCTAGAGATTGAACCCAGTACCTCACACATGCTAGGCAAGCGCTCTGCCACTGAGCCCCAGCCCTATTTTGTAGTTTTTATTGTACAATTTTGCACACCTTTTGTCAGAATTTTTTCTCTTATTATTTTATATTTTGGGTGCTTTTATAAGAGGTTTAAATTCTTTTTGGTTTCCAATCGTTAATTGCTACTATATAGAAATATATATATATTTTGGTACTGGGGATTGAACCCAGGAGCAATTAACCACTGAGCCACATCCCCAGCCCATTTTTTTATGTGCCTCAGCCTCCCAAACTGCTGGATTTATAGGTGTGCACCACTACGCCCAGTTTATAACTGGTTGTTATATAGTGATCCTTCAAACTTGCTAAATACTAGTAACTTTTTGGATGATACCGTAGGATTTTACACATTATTATGTTGCCTGAAATATAGTTTTATTCTTCCTTTCCATTTTGGTTGCCATTTACTTCTTTTTCTTGACTTAGGTTGTTGATGAGGGTAGATGGCCTTTTCTTATTCCTGAACTTTGGTGGGAAGCAGTCGATAGTTTTCCTGTGAGTGTATTGGGAGCCATAGGTTTCTTTCTCATAGATACCAATCATCAGGTTGAATATATTTCTATCTACTCCTAAGTTGCTGGGAGGTTTTATCTGGTTTGGTTTTATTTTTCCAGGAATAGGTACTGATTTTGTCAAATATATTGTGCATCTGTTGATGATCATTTGATTCTTTTTCAGTCTATTAATATGGTGAATTTCAATGATTGATTTTTGAACATTGAATCAATTGCATTCCTGGGGGTAAACTCCATTGATAATGTGCATTATCCTTTTCATATGTTGCTGTTTTCATTTTGATAAGGTTTTATTAATAATATTTGTGCCTGTGTTTATGAGGGATGTTGTAGTTTTCTTTTATTAATTGTATTCACAGCATATTTGTCACAGATTTGTGTGTGTGTGTGTGTGTGTGTGTATACATATATTTAGTTGTAGATGGACACAACACCTTTATTTTATTGTTTATTTTTATGTGATGCTGGGGATTGAACCTAGTGCCTCATGCATACCAGACAAGCACTCTGCCACTGAGCCACAACCCCGGCACCTCATCACATATTTCATGCCAATTTTTTTTTTAAACAAAAAAAGTAGGGTGTGACCATTATGCAAAACTTTTTTTTTCAGTTGTAGATAGACAGAATGCCTCCAATCTATTTGTTTATTTTTATGTGGTGCTGAGGATAAAATCCAGTGCCTCATACATGTTAGGCAAGCGCTCTACCACTGAGCCACAGCCACAGCCCCTCAAAACTTTTTTTTTAATATTTATTTTTTTAGGTATAGATGGACACAACACAATGCCCTTATTTTTATGTGGTGCTGAGGATCGAACCTGGGTCCCACCCATGCTAGGTGAGCGCTCTACCTCTGAGCCACAATCCCAGCCCTCAAAACTTTTTTTTTTTTTTTAAATCTGCCCGTTGGGCTGGGGTTGTGGCTCAGTGGTAGAGTGCTTGCCTAGCATGTGTGAGGCACTGGGTTCGATTCTCATCACTGAATGTAAATAAATAAAATAAAGGTCCATTGACAACTAAAATATATTTTAGAAAAAAAAAAAAATCTGCCAGCATTACTTAAAAATAATTTCTTACTAAACTGACTTGAGGCAAGATTAGGGTGCACAGAATACTCATTAATATATGCTAAACTTGCATAGTCCAGATAGATGCATATCATTTCTCGACAGTTTAGCAAACGTTTTTCTGGTCTGAAAAAATAAATTAATACATTACTTGTTACCGATTTGTGCATTATATATGATATATAATATTATACTTGAGAAAATTTACTTCAGTGTTGCAAAATTTAATTTTATGTATCTGAAGATTTTGTACATGTGTTGTTATTTGGCTCACCGTGCTCAGCGCCGCTCAAGATGTTTCACCATTAGAACCGCAGTGTTCTAAACCACCCAAGGCAGCTGTTCGACAGTACCTGTGCTGAGAATTCTAGGCTGGCGGCTCCAGAAGACAATTGTGCATCTAGATGCCACTGGTGAATGTGTTGCAGCTCTATTTACCTCACAGCATGAGAACAGAATTATACCACGTGATGATTAGTGATGAAAGGTTATAAGCCAACTTTTGGACTAAATAAGCAGGGTGCATGTGGCAGTGACAGTTATGGGGTGAAATATGGAACTTTATCTGGTTTGGGTATCAGAGCATTGCTCCTCTCCTAGAATGAGTTGTGAGGTAGTCTCTCCTCTTTCTAGAAGAGTCTGTATAGAATTGGTATTATTTCCTCCTTAAAAGTTTGGTAGGATTCACTAATGAAGCCATGGGAATCTATTTCATTAGTGTTATCAAACCTAGAGGCATAATGTTGTTCATAATATTTCCTAATTATCACTTTAGTATCTCTAGAATATGCATCAGTGTTACTTTTATCGTTCTTGATACTGATCATTTTTGTCATTTCTTTTTTCCTGATCCATTCTATCTAGAAAAGTACACAATTTGTGTTGATGTCATAAAACTCTATCTTGGTTTTAGAGATTTTCTCTGTTGTTCTTGCTCCGTATTTCATTTTTTCCACTCTAGACTTTTTTTATTTCCTTTTTTGTGTTTACTTTAGGTTCTACTTGTAATTTTATTTCTAGTTTCTTAAAGGACAAAATGAAGTCATCAATTTGAGGCCATTCTTGTAGTACTTAGTGTACTACGTTAGCTTCAGCCTATAATTTTTTTGAAATATTTTTTATTTGTCAATGGATAATATTTTTTTATTTATTTGCAGTGCTAAGAATCAAACCTAGTGCCTCATACATGCTAGGCAAGTGCTTTACCACTAAGCCACTACTCCAGCCCCAGCCTATAAATTTTTATTTTTAAAATTTTATTCAGTTCAAGATATTTTCTAACTTTCCTTTTGATTGTTATTCCAATTCTCTGTGTTGTTGATTTTCAAAATATTTGGGGATTTTCTTTCTTTTTGTAATTTTTAAAATTTATTCTTTATAGATATACTTGAGTGTATTTTGAAATATTATGCACACACATGGAATATAATGTATTCTAATTAGGTGGGATTTTCAAATAATGTTTCTGTATACGATTTTTAATTTTTAATTTCACTGTGATCAAAAAACATACTTGAAATGAATTTAATCTTCTAGAATTTATTGAGACTTTTTTTTTGGGGGGGGTACTGGGGATTGAACTCAGGGGCACTCAACAACTGAGCCACATCTCCCACCCCTATTTTGTATTTTATTTAGAGACAGTATCTGAGTTGCTTAGTGCCTTGCTTTTGCTGAGACTGGCTTTGAACTCATAATCCTCTTGCCTCAGCCTCCTGATCCTCTGGGATGACAGACGTGCCATCATGCCCAGTGAGACTTATTTTAAAGTCCAAAATATGATCTATCTTGATAAATGTCTGGTGCATGTAAAACTAAGGCATTCCTCAGTTTTAACCATCCATAGATATGTAATTAGTATTTAGTTACATTTACAGTAATTTGGAGGAGGTCGAAGTTTCTGTCTTGAATTGTATCCATTTGATGTCTGGGCAACTCAAGGGCAGGCAGTGTCCTGTTTACCTTTCTATATCCCCTTGGCATTTTGCCCAGCCCCAGACCCTGGTTGAATGAATGGTGATTGAGAGACACTTAGAAGTTGTTAGGCTGTGTTCTTGGTTTTTGATTCAAAAAATGTGCTTCTTGTGTTAGGGGTCAAGACTGAGTCTTAACCCCCTGGTGTCTTTGTTTCCCTCCAGGACCTCACCCAGCTTGCTACATTGTAGCTGTTTAGTCCGCAGTGATGATGTTGAATTGAACCAGAGCCATGCCTACAAAGGTGCTGCTTCTGACTTGTGGGAATTGAAACCCACCCTGAGCAATAGATAGGCTGCTCTGGCCAAGGATGGAGAGGTTGTCCTGTCACAAAGCCTCCCCAAGACATGATGTCACACACAGACACCACTCTCCCTGAAAAAGGAGGGGCCTGTGCACTGGACTCCAGACGAAGTTGGGCCACAGTGCTTTTCTCAGGCGTGTCCTCCGGCCTTAGAGGAGGCGGGTAGGCTGCCTGGACACTGATATGGTCAAAGGATTCTCTGCATATCACTAAACGTCAGCAAGGCTGGTGTGTCTGGTAAGTGAGCCTGAAAGGCTGCCCTTAATCATTGAGCACACCCAAGTAGGTGGAAATTCTTTGTGATGTTTCACCTGCCCTTTGTGTGTCCCCTTCTGCTTGGCGTGCCCCTTCTGCCTGTCCCCCTGCTCTCCCTTAGGACTCATTCTCTCTCCTCTCCTCTCAACCTCAGAAAGAGCCTAATAACTTTATTCACACTCAAGTTATAAATGACCAGCAGAGCGCACCGCTGAGTGCATCGCCAGCAGTATTCTCAGTAAGACACAGCAGGTTTGCTTTCCAACTCTGATCAGGGCTCTGAGCAATAGGCGTGAGCCCCAGAATCCCAGGATCCTTCACTCAGGTAGTCCTTGAGCTCTTGCTATGTCTCAGGCGTGAGCCCATTTACTAGAGATTTGACAATGGCAGGCTTTAATGTGGTCCCTCTGAGAGCCCCTTGTTGGGGGACAGTAAAATGTTCTAAGAACACCAGGGCCAGCTGCTCCACCTGACTCGGGGAGTCAGGGAAACCTTGCTGAAGCAGCAGAGAAGCACATTCTAGATGGAGAAGAGCATGTGCAAAAGCCCGGAACTGAGTGTCTGAGGTGGGAGTTTAGTCTTTGTCATAACCAGCCTCTTGAGTGGGTGTGAGAGCCCTGGGAGAGGCTTACCCCAGGAGAGAGGAGGGTCCAGGAGGACCAGGAGCAGCTCTGACACTTAGGCCAGGCAGAGGGAGAGGAGCACAGGAGGTGGGAGAAAGACCAGAGAAGGTGACTCAAGGAGAGGGAGGCACAGCGGCACCCAGCAGAGAAGACAGCCCAAGCCTGGAAAGCGCACACAGGATTTGGTGACTTGGAGCATATTGGTGACCTTGTGAGAGGGGTTTTAGAAGCATTTGGGGCCCAAAACAGATTTAAATGGGTTATGGAGTGAGGGCAAGGTGGAAAGTGTTGAAGACATCCACCCAGCAGCTCTTGCAGAGACGGTGTGAGAGGTCGGGGCAGTTAGGACTCTAACTGGGAAGGGATAAGGGCTCAAGGAAGGCCTTTTTCATGGAAGAGATGAGGGATGTGTTTAAATGCTAGTGGGAAGGATCCAAGAAAAATGGAGGCAGCAGAGTACACAGGAGGTCCTGGATGCCCAGGCGGTGAGAAGGCTGATGGAACCCAGAACAGGAGCAGGGCAGCCTGGGAGAGGGCCTGGGAAGCAGGGGGTGAGTCAGGGAGGGGCTGGTTTGTGCTCTCTGCCAAGCGGAGAGGGAGCGAGGTGGAGGTGGGGTGGAAGATTTAAAGAGAACCTGAAATAGTCGCCGTGGACAGTGGGGAGTGATAGGGAAAACAGGCTTTCGGGCCATGCCAAGGGGACTCCCACACTGGAAACCTTGACTTTGCACTGGTGTCAGTCTGGGTGGGCTTCTGACATGCGCGGTGGGATTTCAAACAAGAGCTACCTTGAGGAAGTTAGGGAATCTCCCTCACCACTCCCAAAATTATTTTTAAATGCTGCATAAGACAGAAAACACTTTAAAGTGTGTTTAACCATTTCACTTATTAGTATAATTAGCTACCTATACCTGGGGACTTTTTTTTTTTATACTGGGGATTGAACCCAGGGCGCTTAACTACTGAGCATGTCCCAGCGCTTTTTGGTTTTTATGTTAAGACAGGAGCTCATTAAGTTGCTTAAAGCCTTGTTAAGTTGCCAAGGCTGGTCTCAAACTTATGATCCTCCTGCCTCAGCCTCCCCAGTTACTGGGATTCCGGGTGTATGCCACTGTGCCCAGACACCTGGGGTCATTTTTTACCAATTGTCAGAACTGTGCCTTTTTTCCTTAGTCCTATCCCAGTCCCCTTTTCCCATCCTGATCCACTGGGATCTCCAGCTCTGAGGGCATTAAGATGAGCTTTATTTGGGGGCTCTAAGGTCTTGGGAGAAATTCCTGAGCATGTTTCAAGTGCCTAGTGACTTTGGTCTCTCTGACTGGCCAGCCATCCCCTGGCTAAGCCCTGTGGGTGGAATTCCTGCTCGTGCCCCAGCCGCCTGGGTGTGCCGTCCCTGCTGGCCGTAGGGTGGGGAAGCACTGGGATCCTGGGCCTACGTGGTGTATTGACTGTTGCCCATTTTTTCTTCCTAGATTGAAAATGTTGTTTGGTCTATGCTGCCAGAGAGAGGGGTAAAGTTTCTGTGGGCCCTGTTGTCTTTCCCCAAAGGCCAAAGATGGAACCCTCCTACTTGGGCCTGAGAGGAAGGGAGGATAAGGTTCTCAGTTCTCCTTCCCCTGACTATTGTGGCTGCAGGATTCAGGGCCAGGAAAGGGGCTGGAGCTCAGGGTGGAGGGCCTGGTCCTGTGCCTGGCAGGAAGAACATGTGCCTGCACATGTGTGCCCGTGTCTGTGTGTGCACAACCAGGGAGCCACCGTCCTGGTAGTGCCAAGATGCTCTGCTTGTCGCGGGGGAGGGGTCTCAGAAGAGGAATGGGCCATGGAATATTATTCCAGTGTGTTGTGGGATGAGTCAGTTCAGAGCAGGCAGAGCTGTGGGGAGAAGAGCTAATAATCCAGCACCAAATGAGCGAGTGACCACACAGCGAGGCCAGAGGTCTGTGACCTGTCACCTGGTTGGGCTTACCCGCTCAGTCAGATGCATCCCCTAAACAATGACGGAGGGAAAGGAGGGAGGGTGTGAGGGTTCCTTGTGTGCTCCCAGGGGAGCCCTGTTGCAGTTGAGATCTGGTCACCTACAAATGTTGACTGGACGTGCCCTGGTGGAGTAGGTTCTAGGGCCTGGAACATGGGGAGAACCTAGTACCCACGGGTAAGGGCCAGAGACCTCTGCCTCTCACCCCGCAATGCTCTCTTCCAGACTCTGCAAGCCCCTGTACATAGTACACGTCTTCATTCTTATAGGTAAGGCCCTGGGTGCTGGCATGGATTAGGGATGAAGGCGGGACCTGAGAGACTGATTCCCACCCCAGGGCTACCTGACTCCAGGTGCCCATGGAGCTCCTACAGACCCTTCCCTAAGGCTGCTACATCCCCGGCTCCCATGAGGGACTGGCCGCGTTGACTTGAGTCCATGCCGCCCTTCCCCACAGGACCACAGCAGTGGTCTCGGATCTCTGCCTGCATACCTCTGGAAAAACTCTGTCCCTGAGTACATTTTAAGTCAGCACCTAATATCTTTCACCAACTTAAATGGCTGAAGAGGATATGATTTCTGGCATGTTATAAATAAGGACATTGAAAACAAAGCAGTCACATCGCTCTTAAATGCTTTAACTGGTCTTTTCTCACCAACCTGCAGGAGTGATATACTACTATTTCCAGAAGTCTGTGGGGAAAACAGCCCCTGACTCTGAGATTGCTGAGGAGTCATCACAGGTATGAGGTCTGGCTGTTGTGGACTGGAGGCTGAGACAGTCTCACTTGAACCGAATTGAGGTCATGCTCCTTGACCATAAAGAGTCAACCACCTATGTGTGCAAAATACCATGTGAACATGAGGGCTCTGGAGAAATTCTGTCTGTCTCTGGCAAAGTGTCAGAGAAGAGCCTTATTCCCTCCCCTAGTCATGTGCTGGTTATATGGTCGCCTTAGATCTCTATGATGGTGGCCCAGACAAACCTAATTAATCAGATGACCTCCTCACCAGTATGTATGAGTGACCCTTTTGAGAATGGGCAACCAGGACATCTGCCTGGGGTTACAGAGTCTCCTTGATGTCCCAGGCCCAAGAACCTGTGGCAGAAGCTCCTACTTCTAGCCCTGCATGAGAATGCAAATGAATGCTGTATGTCCATTGAAGGACATTCAGTGGGTCAGGGGCTGCCCATCTGTCAGACCATTTAAACCTCCAGAGCCAGTAGCTCCCACTTTATAAATGAGAAGACAGACTCCAAAAGAGAGTACCTGGGCCAACTGACATGAGAGGAAAGACCACATACTGCTCTCTGGAGGCCTCCTGATACCTCTCCAATGACTTTGAGGAAATGGTGGTTCATGCCCAGAGCTCCGACAACATGGGAGGTGGAGGCAGGAAGATTGTAAATTCAGGGGCAGCCTCAGCAGCCTGGCAAGACCTTGTCTCAAAATAAAAATAAGGACTGGGCTGTGGCTCAGTGGTGCAGTGCTCCTGGGTTCAACCTCTAGTACCAAAGAAAAGAAAGAACAAGGTTATTGGTGACACTAAGGGTCACAGCTTTGGGGAGTATATAGAGATTGGGGGAGCCTCTATAAATGCCCATGATGACAAGTGCCTTGAAGATTATTACAGCTTTGCTTTAAAAAAAAAAACCCAATCTCATTTTTAACCAAAAATTATCATATTTGTGTGTCCATCTACAACTAAAAATATTTTTAGTTGTAGATGGACATAATACCTTTATTTAATTTATTTTTATGTGGAGCTGAGGATCAAACCCAGTGCCTCACGCGTGTGAGGCAAGCGCTGTACCACTGAGCCCCAACCCCAGCCCCCCCATCCTGCTTTATCTTGGCATTTTCATACTGAATAAATTACTACAATGGAAGATAGGGTTTAGTGCTTATAACAGCTGCATACTTACTGCTTCCTCCAACTAGCATTTCACCTCTCTCTGACTTTCCAACATAATTATAGTTTTTGGCATTGTAAATCTATGAGTAATTACTTCAATTCTTAAAAAAAATTTAAATATTGATTTTTATTTTTATGATTTTTTTTTATCATTTGGCTTTAAAGTTCCTCTC
Organism: Callospermophilus lateralis; assembly: GCF_048772815.1. Lineage (NCBI taxonomy): Eukaryota > Metazoa > Chordata > Mammalia > Rodentia > Sciuridae > Callospermophilus > Callospermophilus lateralis. Next base: position 160,837,336 of record NC_135308.1, read on the forward strand.
CCTAGCTCCCTCCCATCACTATGGGGCTCTTTTTATTTATTTTTTTCCAATTAAGTTATTATTTATATAGAGTAAAAGCCATCCTTTTTAGTGTACAGTTCTGGGTTTTGACAGATATATACAGTTATGTAACCACTATCACAATCAAGATGCAAGTAGTTCTGTCATTTCAAAATATTCCCCATCTAGCCAGGCACATGCCTATAATCCAAGCTACTGTGGAGGCTGAGGAAGGAGGATTAAAAATAGGAGGCCAGACTGGGCAATTTAGTAAGACTCTGTCTCAAAATTAAAAGAGCTAGAAATGCACCTCAATGGGAGAGCACTTGCCTAGCATGAGGCCCTGAGTTTAGTCCCCAGTACTGCAAAAAGAAAAGAAAGAAAATCCTCTTACTGATTTGTGGTCAACACTTCCCCCACTCACAGGCAACCTGTGAGTTTTGTCTTTGCAGAACTGTCATATAAATGGAAACACGTTGTGTTGAGCCTGTTTTCTGTCACTCAGCACCTTCATCAGTAGTAGTAGTGATGAAGTTGGACTACTACTACTGATGTGTACATCAGTAGTAGTAGTCCATTGTGTGAAGGTCAGTTTGTTTATCCTTCATCAGTTAAGAGACATGGATTGTTTCTAATTTTTGCTGATTACAAATAAAATAAATATAAACATTCCCATATGTTTTCCTTTAACTTGGATAAACAGCAGAGGGCTGTTGGGTCATATGGTAAGTATGAGTTTAAGAAATGTAAGGAACAGCCAAACTTTTCCAAAGTGATTGTATTATTCTGCAGTCTCATCAGCAATGAATGAGAGATTCCAGTTGTTCTACTTCCTCTCTAGCTTTTGTCATTTTAAAAGCGATTCTAATGCATGATTATCAGTTTTTATAAGATCAATACATAACAAAAAATATGTAAACAATAATCTCTTATAGTAGAAGATCACTCTTCCTTTTGGTTTTCTCTTTAATTTCTATAGTTTTCTCTGTCCCTATAGTTAATTCATTTAAGCTTTCTGCCAAAAATACAAATCTCCTTGCAGAGCATTTAGATGAGTCAGATGAGTTATCAACATGATCATTTTATGCAGACATCTCCTGGAACCCTGAATCTCCCTGCCTGCCTGTGGCCTGGGTGCCCTGGAGGCCTGAGGCTCAGCTGTTCTCCTGAGACTTCCTCCACCATAATTCTGGGGCCTCGTCCCTGCTCTGTTATCCTCTTTCTAGATTACTCTTGAGTTGTTTCCTGAGTAGTCTTACACATTACTTATCTTAAAAAGGTATTTCATACTTGATCAAGCAGTTAGCTAGGTATAGAATTCTACATTGGAAATATTTTCTTTTAGATTTTGAAGTTCTTCATTCTCTTCTAGTTTTAAATATTGGTGTTAAAAAATCTGATCAAGTTGCATTCCTAATACTGAGGTGGTAGGTTTTTCTTTATCCTTAGTGTTCTGATATTTATTGTGACAACATCTGGGTTAGACTCCTCTTCGGTCCATTGTCCTAGATACTTGGTGATTCTTCCCCTCTGGAAGCTTATGTCCCTCATCTCTGGGAAATTGTCTTGATAAAAAGTGTACAGGGGCTGGGGTTGCGGCTCAGTGGTAGTGCTCACCTAGCGTGCATGAGGCACTGGGTTTGATCCTCAGCACCACATAAAAATAAAATAAAGATATTGTGTCCATCTACAACTAAACATTAAAAAAAAGAGGGGGCTGGGATTGTGACTCAGTGGTAGAGCGCTCGCCTAGCATGTGAGAGGCCCTGGGTTCAATCCGCAGCACGACATAAAAATAAATAAAGAGAGATATAAAAACTTTTTTTAAAAAGAGGAACATACATACTTGACACCTCTCCCTGCCAACACAGTCTGTTGTCTCCATTCTCTTTTTCAGAAGTATCTATGATTTCGCATTTGGAGTTCCTGACCGCTCCTCTTTCTGGGAAATATTATTTCCCAATATCTTATTTTTATATTTTAAGAAAAAAAAAGTGATTTCAAGTGTTGAGGTGTAACATTTTTTAGCACCTCCTATTCTGCTTTGTGAATACAAGAATCTTTCTAAAGACCTCAATTATAGGTGTTTTTTTTAAGAGGTTAAACACCTGGTAGTCTTTTTTTTTTTATTTAGATTTTTCTGTATGTCAGACTTTGTTTTGTAAATTTTTTTTAGATGTATATACGTGACAGTAGAGTATATTTTGACATGTTATACATATGTGGAGTACGACTTAGATCTAATTAGGATCCCATTCTTGTGGTCGTACCTGTGGTAGAGTTTCACTGGCCGTGTATTCATGTATGAACATAGAAAGTTGTGTCTGATTCATTCTGCTGTCTTTCCTGTCCCCATCCCTTCTCCCTTCTTTTCATTCCCCTTTGTCTAAGCTCGTGAACTTCTTCCCTCCCTCCTTTATTGTGTGTTAGTATCCACATTTCAGAGAGAATACTTGGCCTTTATTTTTTTGGCATTGGCTTCTTTCACTTAGCATTGCAGTCTCCAGTTCCATCCATTTACTAGCAAATGCCAAAATTTAATTTCCTTTTACGGCTGAGTAATATTCTATTGTGTAGAGAAATATTTTCTTTATTCATTCATCTGCTGAAAGGCCCTTAGATTGGTTCCATAGCTTAGTTATTCTGAATTGAGCTGCTATAAACATTGATGTGGCTGCATCGCTGTTTGGGTATAAACTGAGGAGTGGGATAGCTGGGTCAAATGGTGGTTCCATTACAAGTTTTCTGAGGACTCTCCATACTGATTTCCAGAATGGTTTTTACACAAATTTGAAATCCCACCAGCAATGAATGAATGAACCTTTTTTCTCACATCCTGACCAACATTTATTATTACTTATGTTCTTGATAATTGCCATTCTGACTAGAGTGAGGTGGAATCTCAATGTAGTTTTAATTTTGCACTTGTGAAATTGTTAGAGATGTTGAACACTTTTTCATATATTTATTGACCATTCATATTTCTCTCCTATGAAATGTCAGTTCAGTTCCTTTGATTTTTTTTTAGGTTCTTCATATATCCTGGAGATTAATGCTCTATTTGAGGTGTAGATAACAAAGATTTTCTCCCATTCTGTAGGCTCTCTCTTCACATTCTTATTGTTTCCTTTGCTGTGAAGAGCTTTTTAGTTGATGCCATCCCATTTATTTTATTTATTAAAAAATATTTTTTTTAGTTGTAGTTAAACACAATATCTTTATTTTTATGCGGTGCTGAGGATCGAACCCAGTACCTCACACGTGCGGGGCAGGCGCTCTACCACTGAGCCCCAGCCCTAGCCCATCCCATTTATTGATTTTACTTGTGCCTTAGGAGTCTTGTTGAGGAAATCAGTGACATGATGGAGATTTTGACCTATATTTTCTGCTAGTAGATGCAGGGTCTCTGGACTAATGCCTGGGTTCTTGAACCACTTTGAGTTTTGTGCAGGGTGAGAGACAGGGTTTCAATTTAATTCTGCCTCATATGGATTTCTAGTTTTCCCAACACCATTTGTTGAAGAGACGATCATATCTCCAATGGATGTTTATGGTGCCTTTATCTAGCATGAGATAGCTGTGTTCATGTGGGTTTGTCTGTGTCTTCCTGTCTGTTTTGGTGCCAATACCATGCCATTTTGTTACTATTGCTCTGTAGTATGATTTAAGCTCTGGGATTGTGATGCCTCCTGATTCACTTTTCCTTCTAAGGATTGCTTGGCCATTCTGGGTCTCTTTTTTTCTGAATGAATTTCATGACTGCTTTTTCTATTTCTATGAAGAACATCATTGAATTTAATAGGAATTGCATTAAATCTGTATAGCACTTTGACAATGTTAATTCTTCCTATCCAAGATCATGGGAGATCTTTCCATCTTCTAAGGTCTTCTTCAATTTCTTTCTTTAGTATTCTATAGTCTTCATTGTAGAGGTCTTTCACCTCTTGTGTTAGATTGATTCCCAAGTATTCCATTTTATTTTTTTGAAGCTATTGTGAATGGTGTAGTTTCCCTAATTTTTCTTTTAGCGGATTCATCATTGAAAACCTGGTAATCTTCAGGTGTCTGCTTGTGAAGGCACTGACAGACCTCACCTCAGCCTTCCCTCTCTCTTTGTCATGTAGCCCATAGGAGAGACCTTGAGACCAGTGTGGGGGCTGATGGACAAGTGCTACCCAGTGACCACTCAGGTGGGTAAGGGCTGAGGACACCTCTTCCCCTGCCATGGGGTAGCTGTCCTGGGGCACTCTGCAGGCACAGCAAGGGGGACTAAAACTGGAGAGGATCGGCCGGGAAGGACTCCCATTTACTAGTAGCTGTGTGTCACCTCTTTTGTCTCCTTCTGCAGAGACATAAAGTCAACACTGGAAAGAAGCAAGCCTCTGGGGTAAGTTAGGCTTGGAAGGGATGGGAGGTGGCTCTCTTCCTGTGAAGCCATTAGACTTAGGGACACCCTACCTCCTGGCAGGGAGTCCCAGGAGTAATGGCAAGCCCCCTCAGGAAAACTTGCAGACTTACCAAAGCTCAACCTAAAAGGGAGGGATGTCTCAGGAAAATCTAAGGCTTTAACACCCCAAGTTGAGAACAGGAGGAATAAGGTGTTCTGAGACCCTGTTGCCCATACTCTGCCCTCTTGACACCCACCCTGCAACCATGACCCCCAGGTCAATGGCAGGACAGAATGATGCTGCCTCCAAGGAGGAAAGTGGCATCTTGTCTCAGGAGGAAGGGCAGGTGAGGTCCCCAGGGAGGAAGCAATCAGCCCATTCTTAGGAGGAGGAGGAGGCAGGAATCCCAAGTGCGAGGTAATGGTGGCCTGGGCCTCAAATGGAACTTCCCCCACATGGTGGTCCTGAGAAGCTGTGCACCACGGCAGGATGGGGAGGCAGTGGCTGGCTTCAACACTGCCAGGCCAAGTTGCCATCACTGTGGAACATGGAGCTTTGTGTGAACTGAGACGGGGGCAAAGCTGGTGTGAGCAGGGAGTGGATCTGAATCCTGGCTTTCCCTGACATCTGGTGGAGCCGAGCATCAGTTCCCCCGACCTGCACAACATAGAACCTGCCTGAGCCCACTACTTTGTCCCCTTCCTCCATCCCAGGAACAGAGAAGGTGCCGACAGAGAACCGCTGTATGTCCATCTGGTAAGACGGCTGGCCCAACCCTGCTGCAGAGACCAGTGAGGGAGACAGGCCATCCCCTCTCAACCCTTCCTGACCCAGGGAGGAGAGGGAGAAAAACCAGGAGGCCAGATACCTTGACCTTCCTGACTGAGCCTCCCCTGCCCTACTTGAGGAGGAGGCGGGAACTCCAGGCCCCTCACCAGAGCTGGCTGCTCATCTCCCTTTATCACAGCTGACTGATCCCCCAGGCAAGGAGGGTACCTGACCCTGGGTGAAGGTTTCTCCCAGCAAGGGACCCATCTGTTTGTGCCTTTTAGAGGCGGAGAACAAGGAAGAAGGGCCAGGGAGCTGGGGCCCCCAGCTTCTGAAAAAGTTCTGGCCTGGCTGGTTCCCAGCTGTGGACACCCCAAAGATGCAGAACCATGAATGAGAAAAAGGATCCAATAAATCCTCAAGTTACTGCTATGTATGGCCTCATTTCAGTTGCCTCATTTCAGGGGCCCCAAGCTGCCTGAACAAACCCACTCTGGCTCCATCCACACACTGTGTCCTGAGAGCTGCAGGGATGCTGCTTCCTGCCACAAAGCTGTCACCATAATGGATACTCTCGGGTGGCTCGAGGTGGCCCTGGCTGGCCTTCTGACTCCCAGCTTGCAGGACACTACAGTAGGTCCTGCAAGCAGGGAGCTCCCTGTCCTGAGGGCACTCAGGAAAATGCTGGTTGAGCCCCAGAGGGATGCTGTGGGGTCCTCTGGAAAAGAGGCCTCGGAATGGCTTCTGCTCTGAGCGTCTGGAGTTCTCCATCCCAGTAAATACATGGTCCTTAGATATCTTGGAGCCAGGGCAAGCCTATGCTTGGAGCCACAGGTGTCGCAGCCCAGCTCACGGGAGCCAGATAGTATCTTCTCTTCCTCCTCCTCACCACAAACTGCACTACCCTGTGTGGGCTCACCTGGCACATCTGGGTGCAGGATTTGAGCAGGCAGGACCAGGATGGCCACCATCCCCACAGTGGTAAATCAATAGCACCTGATACTATTTCTCACTGAAGCTGCTCTCGGGGTCCCCCGTGGCCTGTGTCAGGCAGAGTAGGTTCAGGGCACCGAGGAAGGAACCTCCCATTCTGTACCCATCAGCCCAGGTGCTGGATCACTGGGTGATGCACAGGCCCCACGCTGCCTGGCCTCAGGCCTCCCAGGACCCTCAGCCCATATCACCAGAAAGTCATCAGTCAGGTCTCAGGGTGGCTGGGCTGGGTCCCAGGTCCTGGGCTCTGTCAACAGCTCGTCCAACAGGGATCATGAAGATGTTCTCTGTGGGGAAGCCCCTGCCAGGCAGCCCCAGGACGGGCAAGAGCACAGGACTGCATTCAGTACCTGTGCTCACCCGGGCCAGATCCAGGTCCCAGCCTCCTCCAGGGTGGACCCAGAACCTACACGTTCCTGCCAGTGACCTGCTCCTTCCCAGCTGCCAGACTCCACACTTTCTTCTGGCCCTGGGCTGCTAGAAGGAATGGGAATCTCATGTGCCTATGTGGATCTGGCACGGGCAGGAGGCGAGGCTCATCTCCACTCTTGGAGCCCTCACCTGTCCCATTACTGTGGTGTGCGCTCTGCCTGCCTCCAGGCCTTCCCTTCTGCAGTGGCGTCTCCTGGAATGAGTGACTTCTCCCCGTTGCCCCTGCATACTGTAGGCTGAGCTGCCTGGAGCGCATCTTGCCTGGAACCCTGAAGTGAGCGGCGTCCTTCATATCAGCCTGCAGTAGATCCATACTTGGAGCGGCTTGTGTGGGCGAGGGGGGCAATCATGTTCGGGAGAGCACTGGGGATAAAGGGGAGGGTTGAAGCTAAAGGGGTGTGCTGATAGAAGCAGGGTGGTTTGGGGGGCTGCCTTTTTCTCCCTACTCCCACCCGACCCCAACATTGTTCTTGTGAGCCCATCACCCACTGGCCCGTTCAGTGAAGGTGGCACAGAGGCAGGAAGCCACCCTTGTCCCCACTGCCCCAGGGAAATCTTGGCTGGACCTAAGCTGCACAAGGGTGGACATGGAGAAGCACTGCTTCCCTTACCAGGTAGGCACCTTGGGCACCATGATGATCCCTGGGAAAGGAGTGGGCACATGGGCATGGCCAAGTGTGCTCTAGCTCTAGCTTCTGCACTGCCACCTGGACCCTGTTTCCACTACCACAGCCCCAGGTCAGCTCTGACCCATCCACTCCTCTGTCATCCCCCTAGAACCCCTCCATGCTGGAACCCTCTTGTACCTGTGTTCAGGTCCGTCTCCAGAGACACTGCTTCCCTGCAGTCCCTGGCTGGGGGAAGCTCTTCAGCCCACCCTGGCTCTGCCCACCTGGACAACCTTCCCACTCCAAATGGCACCAGCCCTGCCCTGCTTCTTGCCCATTCTACTGAGGCCTGGCCCATGCCCCCTCCACCACCCCCGACAGGCTGTTGCCTTGCCCTCCTCTCCCACCTATTCCTGGGACTCTTTCTGGCTTTGGTCCACAGGACCCAGTCAGTCTCCAGACCCTGTCCCCGTCTCCAATTTGCCTTGAGATCACGGCCCAAAGTTAAGGTGCTCCTAGATGGGTACCAGGGGTCTATCATGGGTGCCCCATCCTAGTTCACCAGCACCTTGTGCAAAGCCGCAAGCCCACTGAGCACCACCACCAGACTCCAGGACAGCCGCAGGCTGAACAGTTCCTGGAGTGGCAGCACAACAGGTGGAGGGGCAGGGCACTCCTCAAGTCAGGGTCCCCACATGGCTTCCAGTTCACTCCACTGTGCAAGCCTCGGGGAATAATTTCTGGAATATTTTGAAAAGAACTGGTATTCATTCTTTAAAGGTTTGGTGAAATCAAGCAGTTATCCATGTGGCCCTGGGTTATTTGTTGTTGGGAGATTATATATTATTGAATCAATCTTGTTTTACATGTTTTCTTTGGGGGGGGGGCAGGGGGTGCTAGGGATTTTTTTTTTAATGTGGTGCTGAGGATTGAACCCAGCACCTCACCGTGTGCTAGGCGAGCGTCTACTGCTGAGCCACAGCCCAGCCCCATTTGTTTTTATGTATTTAGGTTTTTTTCTTCTTGTTAGGACTCTAGCTGAAGCCTCGTCAATTTTGTGTATCTTTATTTTTTAAATCAAGTCTTAGTTTCATGGATTTTTTGTATTTTTTAGTCTTATTTATTTGTATGCAACCTGTTATTTCTTGTCTTTCAGGGGTTTAGGTTTGTTCTGTTTCTTTGAGTTGCATCATTAGGTTGTTTATTTAAAATCTTTCAGCATTTTTGATGTGGGTGCTTACTGATATAATTTCCTTCTTAATGTTGCTTTTGCTGTAGCCTGTAAGTTTTGGTCATTTTCAAATTTCCTTGATTTCTTCCTTGATCCATTAGTCACTCAAGAAAATATTGTTTGATTTTCATGTAACTATCCAATTTCCAAAGTTGTTCTTGTTGATTTCTGGGTTTATTCCATTGTACTCCGAGAAGATTGCAGGTATGATTTTTGTCTTTTTAAAAAATGGTCTGTCCTGGGGAATGTTCCACTTGGTGATGAGAAGAATGTGTACTCTGCAGATGCTGGGTGAAATTTTCTGTAAATGTCTGTTAAAGCCTCTTGGTCTATCTTTTTTATTTTTTCTTCTTGGTGGTGCTAGGAATCAAACACAAGATCTCAAGCCTAGAAGGCAAGTGCTGTATTGTGAGGCCTCTGTTCATTTTTTGTCTGAATGAGCTTTGCATTGATGAAAGTGAGGTGTCGAAATAACAATTATTGTTGTATTAGAGTCTGTCTTTTCTTTTAGGTCTTATAACATTTGTTTTGGGGCTGGGGATGTGGCTCAAGTGGTAGCACACTCGCCTGGCATGCGTGTGGCCCGGGTTCGATCCTCAGCACCACATGCAAACAAAGGTGTTGTGTCTGCCAATAACTAACTAACTAACTAAATATTTTAAAAATTCTCTCTCTTTTTCTTTAAAAAAAAACATTTGTTTTGTACAAATGGGCACTCCATTATTGGATGTGTGTGTGTGTGTGTGTGTGCATACACACACACACAACTGTAATTTCTTCTTAATAAATTGACCCCTTTTTTATCCTATAATAACCTTGTCTCACAGGTTTTTTTTTTTTTTGTACCAGGGATTGAACCCAGGGGTGCCTAATCACTGAGCAACACCCCCAGGTCTTTTTGTGTTTTATTTAGAGACAGGGTCTCACTGAGTTGCTCAGTACCTCTCCAAGTTGCTGAGGCTGGCTTTGAACTTGTTGTGATCCTCCTGCCTCGGTCCCCAACCCCTGGGATTACAGGTGTTCACCACTGTGCCTGGCTTATTTTTATAGTTTTTGACTTAAATCCTATTTTTTCTAAGTGTAGCTATTCCTGCTCACTTGCAGTTTCCATTTGCATGGTTTATCTTTTCCATTTCTTCATCTTGTTCCGTGTCTTTACTAACAAAGTGTACCATGGGCGATCTAGCATTGGGTTTTAAAAATCCATCCATCTAGTCTGTATTAATGAGGGAAGTCAATCCATTGATAATCAATGTTGTTATTGATAAGACACACTTAATTTTTAAAAATTTTTATGGTTGTTTTGCATATCCTTTGTTCCTTTCCTGATCATCTTTGTATCTTGGTGGTTTTCTGTATTAATCAGGTTTGACTGATCTTCTCTACTAGTGAGTTTTATACTAGTGAGTGTTTTCACAGTGGTAGTTATCAAAGGATTCCTTTAACCTTTTTTTACAGGGTCAGTTTGGTAGTAGTGAAATACCTTAGTATTTGCTTGTCTTGGAAGACGTTTTCTTTTCTAGAGGATAGCTTTGTGTTGGGTAGAGTATTCTCAGTTGGCATTTGTTTTTTTCAGAACTTTGAATATATCATCCCTTGAATATATCTCTCCTTGACTAAGAATTTTGTTGAGAAATCTGCTGTTATTATAATCAGGAATCCCTCATGTGTGACTTGATACTTTTCTCTTGCTGTTTTAGAATTCTCTTTTTCTTGACTACACTATGTCCCAGAGATGTTTTTTGTTTTTTGTTTTTTGTTTTTGGTTGAATCTCTTAGAGCTTCCTGGACCTGGTTGTTCATATATTTCCCAAGTATTTGGAAATTTCTCAGCAATTATTTCATTGAATAGATTTTCTATGCCTTTCCCCCCTTTTTATTACTTATTTTAGACATTGATGGACCTTTATTTTATTCAATATTTGCATTGCTGAGAATTGAATCCAGTGCCTCCCTCACACATGCTAGGCAAGCGCTCTACCACTGAGTCACAACCCCAGCCTTTATTATTACTTTCTTTTAAAATTTTGAAACAGGCCTCACTAAGTTGCTTAGAGCCTCACTAAGTTGCTTAGAGCCTCATTAAGTTGCTGAGGATGGTCTCCAACTTGAGATTCTCCTCTCTTCGCATCCCAAATCACTGGGAGTACAGGTGTGCACTATCATGCCTGGCAGGCTTTCCTTTCTTGGGCACTCATAATGTACACAGGATGGTGTACCATGAACCTTGCAGGTTTTCTCCTTTTTTTCTGACTGGATTATTTAATAAGACCTGTCTTCAAGCTCAGAAATTATTTCTCCTTCTTGTCCAGGGGCTGTTGAGACTCTCAACAGTATTTTTGTTTTGTTTTGGTTGGTTTTGTTTTTTTTTTTTTTTTTTGTGGTGCTGGGATTGAACCCAGGGCCTTGTGGTTGCAAGGCAAGCACTCTGTTCACTGGACTAAATCTCCAGCCTCTCAACAGTATTTCTATTTTATTTATTGATTTATCTTCAAGGTTTTTGTTTGGTTCTTTTTCATGGTCTCTCTTTGCTCAATTTCTTGACTCTATCCTCCATTATCCTCCAGGTTTCATTGAGTGGTCTTCCTATATTTTCTTATATCTCATTACATTTCCTTAAAATCATTTTTTGTGAATTCATTATCAGTCAACTCTTCAATTTCCTTTTTTTTTGGGAGGGGGGTCTCTTGCTCTAAAGAGTTATTTGTGTTCCTTTGGAGGCTTCTTCAAATGCATGATGTAACCATGTTTTCATGTTTCTTTGTCCTAATGTTGGTATCTGTTGCCTCTACCAAGTTTATAGGGTGGCTTTTATAGTAAAAGACATCCTCCTAGAAACACCAACTCAGGGTGCTGGTTGGATCGGCTGTGGTGGCTTTGCTTTGGGGGTAGTTTGCTGTCTGTGTAGCTTAGTCAGCTGTGAGCAACATAGGCAATGTCTAGGGTATCTGAGAGGCCAAGGCTGCGGGAACTATGAGACTGGACCATCATCTGGGATGCAGCTTCTCAGATGGAGCTGATTGGTGGGTGGCTCTGAGCATTGTCAACCCAACAGAGGGCGTGGGGCACCTGTCAATATCTGTGGGCCACATGAGGTCAGGGCTACTCTGATATACCGGCCCATGCAAGTAAGGTGCAGCTGGGACAGCAGCAGAGTGTGGTACCCATCAGCTCCCAGCATTGTCCTGCTGGACCCAGGCAGGTGCAGCACAGGGAGCAGGTGGACTCCTGTCTGTGTCAGGGCCCAGGCCACTGGGCCCCGATAAGTGCCTCTCATTGTCTGAGGGCTGCTTAGGTGATTTGGTTTGGGACCTCTGCAGGCTGCCTGCCCAGGGAGGGCTGTCTAGCTGCTTTCTGGGGCTGGGGAGGGGGCGGGGCCACTTGTCTGCTTCTCAAGACTGAGCAGGCTGTTTCCAAAAATAGGCTACCATCTGCTTCCTGGGGTGAGGTGGAAGGGGCTTCAGGGGTCACAGGAGGATGGGGAGTAACATACAGCAGCATTCTAGGGCCCTTGGTGGGCAGACCCACTTGGGAGGGCTGTCTGGCTGCTGCCCAGTGGCAAGGGCAAGAAGGAAAGGCTGCCTGGCTATTTCCAAGTCAGCTGGAGGATACTGCCCAGTGCTGCTGTCCTATATCACCAGAGACCTCGAGGAGCTAGCCATTCAGGGTAGACTGCCTTGGTGTCTCCCAGGGCCAGGAGAGGGTGGGCAGGGCCATCCAACTGGTTCAGGGCTGGCTGAGGGGCTAAAGGCAGGCTGTCGGCTGCCTCACAGGACCCTGGATAGGTAGGGTCTCAAGATGGCACTGTACAGCCAAAGCCTGGGAGGGAGGGGGCACAGAATGGGTTGGAATCTTTCTGTGGGGCAATGCAATAGTTTGGTGACCCAGAAGTTTCTAGAACTGAGCTCCGGGACTGAGGGCTGCAGGCTTCTCCTGCAGCAGAAGCTTTAGGTATCCACAGCAGCAGTGGGGACTGCTGGGCACCTGCCACTCAACTCTGTCCCTGCCAAGTGAAGTCCCTCATGGGGATGAAAGGTAGGTGCTATGTGCTTCTTTCCAAGACCATCACACATCTCTGGGCGGCTCAATGTCCCTGCCACATCCCTGCCGCACTTCAGCGCACTGCCTCAACACTCCTGTGCACCATCTGTTGTTTTGTCTGTTTTGGTTCTTTTTTGTTTTTGTTTGTTTGTTTTTTTTTGTTTGTTTTAGTTCTTGTGGAAGGGAACATGGGTGGCACCTCTGGTTAGCTATTTTGCTGATGTCATTTTTGAAATGCCCTTTTTAATTTCCATCTTGTTACCTAGGTAACATACATTTACATACTTTCCTTTAATTCTTTTTTTAAATTAATTTTTTAAAAATTTACATATCACAGCAGAATGCATTATAATTCATATTACACATACAGAGCACAATTTTTCATATCTCTGGTTGTATACAAAGTGTATTCACATCAATTAGTGTCTTTATACATATATTTTGGATAATGATGTCCATCACATTCCACCATCATTTCTAACCCCATGCCCCCTCCCTTCCCCTCCCATCCCTCAGCTCTATCTAGAGTTTGTCTATTCCTCTCATGTTCCCCCTCCCAACTCCACTATGAATCAGCCTCCTTATTCAGAGAAAACATTTGGCATTTGGTTTCTGGGGATTGGCTATCTTCTCCAACACCGTCCATTTACCTCCAAATGTCATGATTTTATTCTGAGTAATATTCTTCCTTTCATTCTTTAGATATTTTTTCTAGTAGCTCTGAATGTATGTAAATGAACTTTTTTAATATTTATTTTTTAGTGCTAGTTGGACACAATACCTTTATTTTATTTATTGTTACATGGTGCTAAGGCTGGAACCCAGGGCCCCCGCATGCACTAGGCAAGTGCTCTACTGCTCAGACACAACCCCAGCCCCTGTAAATGAACTCTGGTACCAACTTCAACATCAGGGTCAGTTTCCATTAATGGCTCTTTTGTATAACTGTGCATATTTATGGAGCACAGGGTGATAATTCAATAGGTGTATAAAATGTATAATGACCAAATCAGGATAGTTATAGTTAGCATTCCATACATTTAGACATTTAAATTTTTATTAACAAAATAATTGTAAATATTTATCAGGCAAAGTGTGATATTTCAACACAGGTATACTGATCACATCAGTTCTTCATAACTATATGAACTATAGGTTATTGTGAACTATGATCTATGTGCTGTAGAACACTAGAACTTAACAACTTCTATGTAAGGATGTTTTGGTACCCATTATCAGCTCTCCCTCTCTGCCTTCCTGCTACCTTCCCAGTCTCTAGTGATGACTATTATACATTTAGATTGGCTGTTTTTAGCATCTACATGAGAAGAGTACTCAGTATTTGTCTTTCTGTGTCTGATTTATTTCAGTTTCATAATGTGCTCCAATTCCATCCAGTCTGCTTCAAATAATAGGATATTTATGGCTGAATAATAAAGAAGAAAGTTGTGATATATACTAAAAGAAGAAAGATAAAGCCAAGCATCCTTAGCAGCAACTCAGAGGAGGCTGAGGCAGAGAATTGCAAGTTTGAGGCCAGCCACAGCAACTTAGCTAGGCCATAAGCAACTTAGTGAGACCTTGTCTCAAAATATAAGGGCTGGGGATGTGGCTTAAGCAGTAGCACGCTCACCTGGCATGGGTGGGGCGCTGGGTTCGATCCTCAGCACCACATAAAAATAAAATGAAGACATTGTGTCCACTGAAAACTAAAAAATATTTTTAAAAATTTCTCTCTTTAAAAAAAAATATAAGAAAGGCTGGGAATGTGGCTCAGTGGTTTAAGTACCTCTGGGTTCAAATCTTCATACAAAAAAAAAAAGCACAAAAGAACAAAGATGGAGGTTCTCTCTCTCTGTGTGTGTGTGTGTGTGTGTGTGTGTGTGTGTGTACACAATATACTGAAATCTATAGCAATCAAAATAGCATGGTATCAGCATAGAAAGTCACACAAAACAATGTATTCTTGGGCCTGTCGTCCCAAGTCCTCCCAAAGCTTCCCTGTTCACTTAGAAGTGAGCACTCTTCATCACTAAAACTCAGCCCGACCCCCAGTGGAGTCAGACAGACAGTACCCAATTCTCCCCACACAAAGTGTGACACAGGTACAGAGTTGGTAGACAAAGACTTTAAATGAGCTCATGAGCTAAAAGAGAAGCTGAAGGTCCAACAATATCATTAATGATAGAGAAATATGAGCAGGAACCAGAGACATTCTGGAGTTGCCCCCATATGCATACATACCCAAGAGGTTCAAGGACCCCCATGTAGGATAACCTCCAAGAGATGCACATGGATTATGTACACACCATAATCCATCTATCAAAAGCCTAGAGAATTTTGAAGCAGCAAAGGAAGGAGCCTCAATTACATTAGCATGTGATTTCGACTCAACCTTAGAGGCCAGAACAGCGAGGACTGTCCCTCAGGAAGAGGCTGGAGGGAGCTGTTCAGGCTTGGCAAGGGGCTTCTGGCTCTACCCACTGGTGGGTCAGGAGACTAGTGAGTGCACCACCCCCCTGTGGCCTGCTGACACCCAGATGAGAGCTGCCAGTGTCAGGCCAGAGCCCAGGAATGGGGCCTGAGGCTCCCTGGGAGCAGTCTCTAGCCTGGAGAGTCTGTCCCAGGCAATGTCACGTCACTGAGAACCAGGCTGTTGGTGCTGGGCTGTGCCTGTGGAGAGCGTGCCCAGACCTGAGCTTGGGTGGCGAGGTGGGTGTGTGAGTGAGTGTGTGTGTGTCACTGAGTGTGCATGTCTAGTGCGCAGTGGGAGAGGAACCAGCACTGCTGTAGTTTGGGTAAGGGTTGCATGTCCTCCAAGGTGTCATCTGTTAAAATTCAGTTCCCCTGTAAGGTATTAAGGGATGGAAACTTATCTGACCACGGGGATTAAAGTGGAACTTTGGAGAGTCATCTGCCTTAGATAAGCCGCTGACATGAAGCCCAGGGATTGAATCCTGGAGGCTTTGTCAGAAGAGGGAGATCAGCTGGCTGAGTCTTCCTGACTCTCTCCCCGAGTGTCACCGGGACTTGGCCAGAGGAAGGCCACCACGCGCAGTGAGGCCTGGAACCTCTAGAACCATAAACCACAACCAGCCTCTTCCTTTCTAAAGTGACCTGCCCTATTTCATTCCAGCAGCTGGAAGTGGACTAAGCACGGTAGGAAGCCTCATCAATCTGGAGAGCTCGGTCCACCTGTGCTCCTGTGCCCTGGTCCTCTGATCACCATGACCTCATGGAGGACCCAGGCTGGTGTGCATGGCAAGTGTGAGTTGAAGGCCCTGAGGAGAGGGAGGGAGGCAAGGAAGGAGGGGCAGTGCTCAGGGGCAGGTGTGGCCACGTCAGAGAGGGGGCCCTGTGAGGTGCGGAGGGCACTCAAGGCACACCTTGGTGCTGTGAGGAGCCTGGGCCTCCTTCAGAGGGTAAGGTGCAGGGACGGGGACGATTCCCTGTCTCCATGCTCCCCTGGGTGTCACCTGGAGAGGGCAGGAGGGCCAAGGGCCTGGGAGGCTGCCCCTGCCCTGGCCCCTCCCTGCACTCTCTGCCTGCACAGTCAACAGAGTGTGTTGGCTCCACGCAGAGGGCGAAGGGCAGCCTCAGCTCCTTTATAAGGGAAGGGCCCAGGCAGTCAAGTGCCCAGGGTGTAACAAGACTGTCCTCCCTGGCCCCAGGTACCTGGAGTGGCCAGGAGAGCCAGGTGTGCCAGAGGAGCTCGTGGACAGCAAGGCAGCCATGGGGCTGCTCACTGGGGACGCACTGTGGGCCCTGAGTGTGGCCGTGGCCGTCTTCCTGCTCCTGGTGGACCTGATGCACCGGCGCCAACGCTGGGCTGCACGCTACCCGCCAGGGCCCCTGCCACTGCCCGGGCTGGGCAACCTGCTGCAGATTGACTTCCAGAACATGCCCAGCTCCTTCCAAAAGGTAAAGGAGCCAGGTTTGGTGGTGTACACCTGTGATCCCAGCATCTCAGGTAGCTGAGGCAGGAGGATTGCAAGTTCCAGGTAGCTATCTATCCTAGCTATTGCCATCTATCCTAGCTGGCGACCTAATGCTGGGATCACAAAATCTGACTATTCCAATAACTTAAGAAAACTGCGAAGAAAGCACACAAACACAGAGAAGTGTTTGTGTGCTTTGTTTTCAAAATCTGGGGATCTCTTTGTGAACTTAGAGATCTGTGGAAAGAGAGAGAGCCACTGGAATTATTATATAGGGGACACACAAGGGCAGGTTCCATGGAACATTTTGTTCAAAAAAGGGCAAAGGGGTAGGATTACCAAGGAACAGGTGAGGTCTCTCAACCCCACCCAGTGAAGCCTACTCCTGGAGCCACACCGGGCCAAGCAGAGGTCAAGTCCACGTTATTGCAGGGTGCAATAATTTTTCAGGATCTCTTGCTCAAGCCTTAAAGGGGTGCATTTCCAGAGTGACTCCCCACACTCAGCAACTTAGTGAGACCTTATCTCAAAATAAAAAAATAAAAAGGGCTGGGAATGTAACTCAGTGGTTAAGTGCCCCTGGGCTTAGTCCCTTGTACCCGATCCAATGCACACAAAAAGGTAAAAGAGTTTATGGTGGTCACTGTGGAGGTTCTGGTGTCCCTCCAGCAACAGAGATGGGTGGGTGGTGAGTGAAGCCACAGGTGGAGTGAGAGCTGTGCCCTAAAAGGAAGCAGGTCTGAGAGGCATCCTAGAAGAGGGCACTGCAGAGCCCGAGGACACTTTCAACTTTCCAAGAGCAAAAGTGTGGGAGGACAAACACCGGGGGGTGAGACTGGGCTTGGCAGTGGGTTTGGGATCCAGGTGGGCAGGTATAAATTGTGTAGGCCCCGGTCCCTTGTGATTCCATCAGAGGGAACGGTCTTGGGATGGGGGAGGGGCCAGGGTCCTGAGAGCCTGTCAGTCAGGAACTGGAGGTGGACTCAGGTCGACAGAGACCACTTCAGCTTTTCTGTGCTGTGGGGCTTGCGCCTCACTGCTCCCCTCTGTGACCGTGTCTCCTGCTCTGTACAGTGGGCCGCTAGTGGTCGCCACTGACAATATCCTGATTGTCAAGGTCCTTGCTGCCACGTTGGATCCGAACTGAGTTAGTCCACTTTACAGGGTGTGACTCCCAGCCTCATGTTCCCACATGAACTTGCAATCCTCCCAACACCAGGCTTTTCCTGGAGTTGGCACACTGTGGAGTCCCTGGGTCTTTTGTGGTGAGGCGAAGGTCTGCAGCCCAGCAGGGAGTTCAGCTGGACAAATACGTGGCCCTTTTGCCTACAGATGCGGTTCCGCTTTGGTGACGTGTTCAGCCTACAGCTGGCCTGGAAGCCTGTCATTGTGCTCAATGGGCTGGCCGCTGTGCGGGAGGCGCTGGTGAGCCACAACGAGGACACCTCTGACCGCCCGTGGAGGCCCATCTATGAGCACCTGGGCTTCGGACCTCGGTCTCAAGGCAAATTTCAGCAGCCGCAGAAATGGAAAACTCCGGGATGGATTGGTGTGGGCGGCTGATACCTGGAAATAGGGATCAGTGACTTCAGGACCTACAGGGATGGACACACCGGCCTACAGAGATAAGCTAGAGATGCATGTGTCCTGACTGAGTAGAGGAGGAATCCTATGACATCAGGGGAGGAGAAGGGTAGGGCAGGTAAATCTCACAAACTGTCCCTGCCATTCCCAGGGGTGATTATGGTAGCCTATGGACCTGTCTGGCGCGAGCAGCGGCGCTTCACTGTGTCGACGATGCGCAACTTTGGTCTGGGCAAGAAGTCCCTGGAGCAGTGGGTGACCGAGGAGGCCAGCTGCCTCTGTACAGCCTTTGCCAAAAAGGCTGGTAGGTGATGGGCTGAGGGGCACAGCAGGGATGAGATGGGCGGGACTGGGAGGCAGGGGCCACACTCTGACTGGCCTGCCCCCTCCCAGGATGCCCCTTTAGTCCCAAGACCCTGCTGAACAGAGCAGTGTGCAACGTGATCTCCTCCCTCATCTACGCCAGCCGCTTTGAGTATGATGACCAGCGCATGACCAAGATACTGGACATTATGGAGGACATGCTGAAGGAAGAGTTTGCCTTGGTGCCCATGGTGAGGAGTTCAGGGGACTATCTAACATACAAGCTCGAGATTTCCATGGTAGGCTGCTCCTTCCGGCAGCCCAGGCCAGCAGAGAGCTTGGAGGCTGGCTCTGGGGAGGGAGCTGGACACTGGGTGGGACAGGCAGGCCTGGGTCCACCCTGGAGGAGGCTGGGACCTGAGTGTGGTCCAGGAGAGTGAGGAGCACAGGAGGGACCCATGTCCCCTCTGTGGCTGTCACAGGTGCTGAATGTGGTCCCAGTGCTCCTGCGCATCCCAGGGCTGCCTGGCAGGGTCTTCCCTGCACAGAAGGCCTTCATGGCCATTGTGGATGAGCTGTTGGAGGAGAACAGGATGACCTGGGACCCAGCCCAGCCACCGCGAAACCTGACTGACGCCTTCCAGGTGGAGGTGGAGAAGGTGAGGTGGGGCTGCCTGAGACGGGCTAGGGGACGTGGGCTGAGGGTCCTGTGAGGCCCAAGAATGGGCAATATGGTGCCCCGTGACCCAGCACCTGGTCTGATGGGTGTAGACTGGGAGGTCATTTGGTGACTTTCTTCCTCGGCCCCTGAGCCCACTGTGTCTGCCTCTGCACAGGCCAAGGGGAACCCTGAGAGCAGCTTCAATGACGAGAACCTGCGCATGGTGGTGGCTGACCTGTTCTCTGCAGGGATGGTGACCACCTCTACCACGCTGGCCTGGGCCCTCCTGCTCATGATCCTGCACCCGGACGTGCAGCGTGAGCTGGGATGCGGAGGGAGAGCGGTCCCCTCATCTTAAGTGGGACTTTTGTGTCTCTAAGTATAAGCTGTCCCAGTCCCCAATAAGGCTGTTATCCTGCTAAGCTGGACACAGCCCTGAGATGGGAGAGGGTCAGGGTGCAGGTCCCTGGGCGCTGACATACTGTGGGGTTGCTTCTCTGTCCAGGCCGCGTCCAACAGGAGATTGATGAAGTGATAGGGCAGGTGCGGCAGCCAGAGATGGGGGACCAGGCCCGCATGCCCTTCACCATGGCTGTGATCCACGAGGTGCAGCGTTTTGGGGACATTATCCCACTAGGTCTACCCCACTCGACAACCCGTGACATTGAGTTGCAGGGCTTCTTCATCCCCAAGGTAGGCCTGGGCCCTTCTCCCAAGCTCCGAGTGACCAATAAGCTAGTGGCCCCAGCATGGACACTGCCAGGGGAAGGAGGACTGGCCTCTAGTTCCCTGGTTCCCAGTTCCCCTGGCACCACCTGGCCCAACCTGATGGGTCTGGAAGCAGAGAAGCCACCAGGCCAGTGCAGAACCACAGAGCCCAGGTTGTTGGGGGAAGTAGATTAAAACGTGCCTCAGATTGTTGTAGCAACTGCAGTGCTCGGGGACAGAGATTAATATGGGTGTCAACAGGCCCTTGTCACCTGCCCTGCCATCATGTCCACGAGGATGCTGAGAATCTTTGTCTCTGAGGGTTACTTCCAAGGGTTCAGGTTACTTCCTAGAGTCTGCCCAGCCTGGTTCAGTGGTCAGGTCCTGACGTCCCCCTCCCAGTCCCTGCTCATGGCAGGCATCTCCTCCAGGGAACGACGCTCATCACCAACCTGTCATCTGTGCTGAAGGATGAGACCGTCTGGGAGAAGCCCCTCCGCTTTCACCCTGGACACTTCCTGGATGCCCAGGGCCACTTTGTGAAGCGGGAGGCCTTCATGCCTTTCTCAGCAGGTGCTTGTGGGACCTCCCTGTCCCTCCCCAGGGCTCCTTGGAGGGGTGGAGGCCAGGGACAAGCTGACTGAGCCCGTGCCCCCCCACAGGCCGCCGCGCATGCCTTGGGGAGCCCCTGGCGCGCATGGAGCTCTTCCTCTTCTTCACCTGCCTCCTGCAGCGCTTTAGCTTCTCGGTGCCCCCTGGACAAGCCCGGCCCAGTGACTATGGCGTGTTTGGTACCATAGTAACCCCGTCCCCGTACCAACTGTGTGCTGAGCCCCGCTAGAGGAGGTAGCAGACTCTAACCCTGCCCCCAGACGGGGCTCTGATGTTCAATAAACCAGTCTTTTCACTGCCACTTTGTTCTGAGATGCCCCTGGCTCTGTCTGAAGCCAGCTGTCACCCTCTACCCCATTCTTCCTGACTGGACCCCTTGGTGCATGTGAGAAATGGGCATCCTGGTGCTCTGCAGGTGACATCTGGCTCCATGACACCCGCAGAGACCCATCACTGGCTGCTGGGTTGGTGGCCAACTACATGCAGTAGTCTGGACTCTGTTGGTCTCAGGTTGGGGACAAGTGAACAGGTTTCTGCCAGACATCAATGCTGTCCCTGGCTGCCTGGCACATGGTGTGACACAGGGAGTGGGACCTGCTCCCCAGGGAAGTATGAACAAGCCTCTGTGTCCAGGGGTTTTCTTGGGGTTGGTCAGGTGGTTGGAGGGTGCCCTGTGGCCAGCTGCCACAACTCAGCTGCCTCCCAGGCGAGAGGAGATGGCCTAGTGCCCCCACCCAGATCCCATCCCTGGTGTAAAGGGCCTCAGATATACAGAGGTGCTTGCTAAGAAGGATGTGCCAGGCTTTAGGGACCGTCTCTGGCAGCCCAACAGGAATCAGGGGTTGGTTGAGAATGTGGGATGGAATCCCCAGGCCTGCTGAGCAACTGTCCCCCAAGGGCCACTTGGCTCTGCGTGAGCGTCTGTGTTTGTTTTGTGGAGAGACTTGTGCCTGAAACGTACTCTCTGAACTCAGTGCGCAGCTCAGTGGTATTAGAACACGATCAGGGTAGAAAACATCAGCCTGGCATCTGCCCGACTCTGCCCTGCAAACCCAGACTCTGCGCTCCTGCAGCTTCCCCTCTCCCCGCCCCTCAGGGTCTGCAGCCATATTTCTCACTCTGTGAACGTGACTCACACAGTGACGTCTTTGGAGTGGACTGGTACACTCTGTTTCACTTATATCCCTGACCTCCTTAAATTCATCCAGGTGGTAGCCGGGATCAGCACCCCATGTTGAGGGCAGAATGACATCCCATCCTGTGGGCACACTGCAGTCCCCCTTGCTGTGGTTTGGCTTTTTTGGGTGTCAGGTACCAGTGGTCAGCAGTTGGCAACTTTTTAAATGGGAAATTCGAAGAAAAGAAAAGAATTAATCCATATAAAATATCTCGGCCTCTGAGTAGCAGGAGGACACCTCCCGTTCTGATCGTCTCATGCTGACATCCCCCAGTTCAGCTCCTCACCTGGGCGTGGCAGCATCCGCCCTCAGCAGCAAATCAGAGGTTGGAGAGGGCCCCTGCCCACAGACTCTCACTGCAGGGCACTGCTGGCTCAGCACCTGTGTTATCAGCCGTGTTATCGTCCCTGCCCAGGCTACAAATTAACCCTCCTGGTGGGCACAAGTGGGTAGGGACAGCAGCACAGTGTGCAGGGTGGATCGTGCAAAGCTTCAGGCATCCCCTGGGGCCCTGGGGTGGGTCTCTGTGGATAAGGGCTCCTGTCCCCTGCTTTCCTGACCCACTCACCTGCCAGAGGACACTGGCCTCCACCTGCAGCTGTGACCGTGGGGGTACAACGGTGTCTGTGAGACCCTCCTTCAGCTCCTGTGGACATAGACTCAGAAGTGGAATTCTGGCTCACGGGGCAAGTCTCTTTCCATCTTTGAGGCCCACTGTGCTGTTTCCTGCGGTGGCTCTACCATTGAGGTTCCCGCCAGAGCACAGGCTCCACGCCCTGCCCAAGCTGGCAGCCCTTGTTTTCTGTGGTTGGTTCCTCCCCCTCCTCCCTGCCTTTCTTCCTCTCTTGCTGTACTGGGGCTGAGCCCAGGGGCTTGTGCCTTCTAGGACAAGAGCTCTGCCATTGAGCCACCTGCCCAGCCGTTTCTGCTTTACTGAGACAGGACCTGGCTAAGTTGCTGAGGCTGGTCTTGAACTTGTGATCCTCCTGCCTCAGCCTCCTGGGTAGCTGGGAAGACCAGCATGGCCCCCGTGCTTGTCCTCTGGTAGGAGGCGTCCTGGTGGGTGAGGGGTGGTCTCTTCTCCACGTGCGCAGGGCCTTGCTCTAGTTCGAGGTGCTTCTTGGGGTCCTCTTCTCCCACTCTGTGTGGCCTTCTCCCTCTGTGGAGAGCGGCCTCCCATGCCCAAAGGGTTCAATTTTCATGAAGTCCAATTTGTCCTCGTGGTTTTGAGTTCATACGTGGGGACTTTGATCCAATGTTATTTTTGCATATGTGCCAGCTGAGGGTGGCTGCACTCCTGTGCGTGTGGACGTGCAGTTTTCCCAGCACCGTTTCTGGAAGGGGCTGTGCTTTCCCTGTGGGATGGTGTCGGCACCGTTGTTGGAAATCGTTTGGCCACAAGGAGTGAAAGGGTTAATGTGGGGGAATGTTCTGAGGACTGTGCTGTCAGGTGATTCCTTGTTTGCAGAACCACAGGGCTTACCTGCATACACCCAGGTGTAGCCCCTTACACACCTGGGCCAGGCAGTAGCGCCTCCTCCTCCTCCTAGGCCACGCCTGTGCGCAGGTCACTGTACTGAATGGCGGAGGCAGTTGTGCTCAATGTTGAGTTCAATGTGACCAGGTGATAGGAGCATTTTAGGTTCATGTATATGTGGTGGAGCGTCATTATATGTCCACACTTGTCACATGACTGTCTGAAAAGATCTGTTTCCGGGAATCTCACCTGTTGATATATTTGTCTTTTCTTCTTGCCAGTACCACACCAATTTTGAAGCCAGTACTAGTCAGGCAGTCAGTGTCGATTGGTAAATCAAGTCAGGTCGGGTCAAGGAGGCTAATTTTGAGTGAGTCTGGGAAGTTGGAGACTGGCCCCTGAGGGATCTTATCAAGAACCTGCCCCTGGGCAACCTGTTGCCAAGGTAACCCTTCCCAGGAATTTCCCCTCCCTACAGGGAGCAATAGGGTTGTTAATGTGCCTTGTCTACTCCATCCTTCCCCTCCCCCTTCAGCCCACCTGCTTCCCACCTTTTGGCCTTTCCACTGAGCATTCCTGGGCCTAGTCACATCTGCAGGAAGGAGAAAGATAAGGGGGGAAAGGCAGGAGAACACAGGAAGCCTAGGACATATGAAAAGGGCAGAACACCTTGCTTCTTGGGATACCAGGATACCAGCTGTGGCCCCTTCTCCTTCATGGGAGAAGTCTGTTCCCCCTTTTTAAATAAACCCTGTTTCATATGCTTGCCTCGGCATGCTTCTCTACTGTTCAAACTTCAACATGAGGGGAAGCAGGACTCGTCACTGATAACAGGTGGTAGCCACCACTTATCAAGACTCAGGTGAGAGGTTTCCTGGCCTAGGCAGCTCTCAATCACCTGTTCAATACAGAGCAGGCATGTTGGGTTCTGCCAAATCTGCTTCCTACTCTTCTGTCCAGGCCCGCAGAGCAATTGGCGTGAGTACACAGTGTCCCTAGTCCTGATCTGCCTTGGATGCATGGAGGTGGTTGAAGGAGTATTGAACAATTGCAGAATTTCTAACCTGGGCTACACTCAGGCAAAACTCCTAAGGTTCCTTCTCTGAAAACTCCTCCCGACCGCCCTAAGGGTGATCGGTAGATGAATGGCACTGAGGAAAAGCCCCAATTATATTTGCCTCCGTGTGGGCCATGCAACACTCCCAACCCCGCATCCATTCCCTTCTGGATGCTCCCTTCTTTTGCCAATCAGAAACACTAGCAATTCAGATTGTAGGACTGAGGGAAAGACATGGGATGATTAGTGAGAAAACATCCAGGTTCCCTTTATTCACATAGTTAGCCTTCACAAGCCATATTAAAATCTCCCATTACGTTCCTATGCTCAGATGTACTTAACATACTTAAAAAGAAATGCTGTAAGAGGGAGGCACTCTATTTTAACCAACTCCTCCCATAAATTCCTCCGGAAAATGGTGTTTGTTATGTGCTTAACCAATAGATGTTCCCCTTACCCTCAGGAGGTTCCTTTAGCCTACAGGACAGCAATTAGGCACAAAAGGTTAGGACATACAATTATCCTCTTTTTCATGTTTTTTTTTTTTTTTTCATAATCAGGAGTTATAGTGGCCGGGAGGAAAGCAGTAATGCCCTTAAGTCTGAATCCTCCCAGGGTCTCTGGCACAGGGCAAACTGGGACCCTCGCACTTTGTCCAAAGAAACCAGAAATAACTTTGGCAAAGCCAGGTGATGAGAAACAGGTTTTCTGGACCATAATAAAGCTCAAGTTTAGGGAGACATCCCTAATTAGATAAAAAATTTTCTCTGATGAGGGAGAAAACTTAAAATTTCCATCATTCAGGTGGAAGCTTCTCTATCAAGTCAGTTTGACCACTAGTCTACACACTGGGAAATTATAGATGATCGTGAAAGTGCCTCATTTTCATGTGTTTTCAGGCCTAACCTCAATGTCTACCAGGAGAGAAGGCCTTAAGGAATCACCTACTGAGGAAGAGAAATCAAGAGGACCGTCCCCCAACTTAAAACAAATAAGAACAAATTAAGGGAAATTTTCGGAGGATCTAAATAAATATATTGGGATGTTTCTAAACTTATGCCAGGTGCTTGACCTCACCTGGAAAAATATTATATTATTCCTTAGCAAACTTTAGCCTCCAATAAGAAGGAGGCCACCCTAAAGCAAGTAGCTAAAGAATTTGGGGATGGACCTACATCTTGCCCATGCCCCAACATCACAAGCTAGAAGCAAACCTAATTATTCATCTAGAGCACAGGCGATTCCCAGAAACGATTCTGATTGGGATCCAAATGATGGACAGAATGCTTAGAAGACTACACAGTTCCAGGGCTGGGGATGTGGCTCAAGCGGTAGTGCGTTCGCCTGGCATGCGTGCGGCCCGGGTTCGATTCTCAGCACCACATACAAACAAAGATGTTGTGTCTGCCAAATACTAAAAAAAATAAATAAATATTAAAATTCTCTCTCTCTCTCCCTTTCTCTCACTCTCTCTTTAAAAAAAAAAAAAAAAGATTACACAGTTCCAAATGTTGGTTCTTGCCGCCCTCAGGAAGATCAGGCAAAAGCCCATTAACTATTCCAAGGTCTCTGAAGTTACTCAGGACCCCAGGAAAGCCCTGCTATTTTCATGAGAAACTCAGGGAGATAATAAAAACACCACCCTCCATCCTGAATCCATAAAGGGCCACCTACTTTTAAAGAATAAATTCACCCAAAAAGTTTACCCCCCGCCTTGAGTTATGGATAGGTTTTGGAAGCCTGTAAGACACTAAAACGGGACCTTATTTTGAGCCCCTGTTCTTAACTTACCTGTGGACAAAATTTAACCTGTTTGTCACCGAGGCCCTAGGAACAGTCACACAAAATAATGGACCTGCTCAGTAAGGAGCTTAATATCGTAGCTTTACTCTCAAAATTAATAGAAAATAAGTTATCATAATTTTCAACATCCAAACCTGTCCAATTACCAACAAGAAAAAAAAAATGGTTAAAATGCCTTAGACATGAGGTTTCTGCTCAGGTTAGCAGTTGTCCCTGCTCCTTCCAGACCTTAGCCAGGACTTACATGAAATGCAAATGGAAGAAGCCTGCAAGCTTAGTAGGAGACTGATCTAAGGCCCAAGGAAAAAGCAAGTAAAAGTGTCTTTTCCAAAAAGTAAATTGTATGGTACTTTCTAATTATAGGATGGTCATTTTTTCTAGGACTGTTGCTTTTTCTTAGATTTTGTATTTTTTTGAGCTCATGATTTTGATTCTGCAGACCTAGGTTAATGTTTTTCTAATAAGTTTTATTTTTATTTCACTGTGGAGTTTTGTAAACATTGCAATGGAGATTTCATTTCCTTTACTATTGTGTTATATGTGCATACTTGTGTTATGTGTTGTATGTCCATATGTGTGTATGTCCATATATCATGTACATGATATAAAAATTGACAGATATATAAATGAATAAGTGCTCATAAAATTTTTAAAAAATGGATCCAAATATCTTTAATTCACATGGTTTAAAACGGTTTGATTTAAATTGGGTAAACAGATAAAAATAAAGATGTCTTTAAAGTTAAACTTACAAGTTTCTCTAAGTGGTCAAAGAAATAATAATAAAATGTTGATGTCTATAAAATGTCTAGTATCCCTTGGTTCTAGGACTTTTCTTCAACAAGGAAGAAATGGCTAATACTATTCAATACACTTGTCTAATGTTTTGGTGAAATAAATTTGACATGGGGATTACTCATATGTATGACTAATTTTTTTTAGACATCTGATTAAATTTACAAGGTTAAAATGCTAAATGTTAAATATTATCAAGTACTCTTAATTCCTTAAATTTCATTGGGTAACATTATTGATGTTTTTATAAATTTGTAAATGAAAGGAAAAAAAGGATATAAAGTTGCTTTGTCATCACTAAAAAAGTTACTAAAAATTTAAAGTCCCAACAGGTTCTATATACTTAAACACTGTGTTTTCATGAAATGGTAAACAGATGTGATTCTACATACAAAGATCTATAGATGATTTCTATATACAAAGACCCCAAAGTTTCAACTGTTTCAATTAAGAGTATTACAAATAAAATAAAATATTTCTTTTTATTAAAATAATTTGCCTAAATTCAAAAATTTTCAAGGATTGTTTCAAAATGTGAACAGAAAAGGAAGTTAGCAGATGGGAAGGAGAAATTAGAAGGTTCTAGGTATGAAAACCATATTTAATAGAAGGGAAAAAAAGTGTTTCTGGGTAAGAAAGTCTTTATGTGGTGAAGTAAATAAGAGGGTTTAAGTAAGTGATAAAGAAGGTCTGTGTAAGTTTGTTTTTATAATCAGTCACATGTTTAAAGGACAAAGATTTCTTAAAACATTAGTTTACCCATAACTTTGTGTTTATTAAGTTTTGTTTCTTTTTTCTAGAGCAAGTAACCTTAAAGAAATTAAACTACTGGTTAAATAAGAACTGTTATTTTAGAGCATTGGGCTGTATTTTCTTTAAAAGCTAAACTTGATTAATATAAAAACATCAATGTAATTGTGGTGTTATTACACTGCCTTGTATATTATATGTGTTCATATCTTCCAGGTATACAAGTCTTTAAGGTAAAAGCTTTAAAAGTGCATTATATCAAACTGGTGTTCTAAAGTTGTATGGTAATTTTAGGCTTAAAAGAAAAACACATTGGGGTTTTATTTATATCATTCAATGTTCTATAACTGGACCTGTTATAAGATATATAAAGTTTTTTGTTACTTTTTACACTGGGGTACAATTTAAATATATTTTTAAGTTAAGGAGAGTCTAATCTATGTAAAGGTTTACATTGTAAAACACAAAAGCATTTTGCTACTTTTTCACAAAAGGTTAAAAACTTTCAGCCTTTCTTTAATTCATGTTTTAAATGTGATATCATATTGTGTTAGCTAATATTCATGTGACCTCAAATAACAATTTATGTAAACTTTGTAAATCAATATTTAAGAAGCAAAGATCAGCTTATAACTCAGCCAAAATACAAGGTAGCTATTATACGAACTAATTACGTTTTTACTCTTGTTAATCTTATTTTGTAGTTTCCTTATAAACAGTCTAAAGATTGATTGCCTCTTAATGTTTTGCTGAGGTATTGCTTTAAGAACACACAACCTGGGTTAATTTAAGGTAATAAGCCATCACCTAGATAGAGACATTAAGGCCCAGTTCTTTTAATTTAAGACTGGTAAGACTTATTTGCTAGATGCTTACGATCAAGATTAAAAATTAAAATTAAATTGGGGCTGGGGATGTGGCTCAAGTGGTAGCGCGCTTGCCTGGCATGCATGCGGCCCGGAGTTGATCCTCAGCACCACATACAAACAAAGATGTTGTGTCCGCCAAAAACTAAAAAGTAAATATTAAAAAAATTCTCTCTCTCTCTCTTTAAAAAAAATTAAAATTAAATTAAAAGGACCAAGAAAACCAATATTTGGCTCTTGCCCTCCGAGTTAGTCTTAATCCAAGGAATTTCTCTAAAGAGCTTTGCAACTCTGGGCCACATAACCTCCCGATCAGAGAGATTAATGAGACCACTGGAGAACATAAAGCCAATTGGTGCATTTGCTAGAAAGAGGAGGCTATTGGAGAAGTGAGACATCCCTGACGCTTCCAAGGGAAGCCACATGGTCAAGCAAGACCTGGACCCATCCTAGTGCAAATGGCATTAGCAGAACTAAGAAGCTACTCTCAAGTTCCCTCAGGAGTGACTTCCATGGAAACTCAGTTGACTATTAACAATAAATAGAAACAAAAGTCAGTTTGACTGCTTCATCTTAAACACCTAGCAAAAACAGTTAAAATCAAAACATAGCCATTCCTGGGTATTTTAAATAATAATGAAAATAATAATAATAATAATAGTAATAATGATGATGATGATGTAACTTAAGGTATACACCTTGTGTTAGCCCCCAAAATAAGTAAGCCTGAAGACTACAAAAGAGATTCTTAGACAGGAATGCCTGAAAACTATGAAAAGAAACTATCAAGAGGAACTTCCAGAGTAGTTTTTAGTTTAAGGCCTACGGATATTCCTAACCTACACAGGTAGGCTTGGTAGTTGCTAATATGATTATCCAGCCCTAAGTAATAGAATTAAAGGGGGTTCTCTACTAGACATAGAGGTCATACTAATAAAAGGATTTTACAAGATCAGATGGCATTAAATTATTTAACTACATCTTATGGGGATGGACATCTGAAACCCTAAAATTTAAATGTTTACATTCCTGATAACTGGGGATGTTAAAGATCTACATCCCCAAATAATGTCCTTTCCAGCATTGTTATGGGGGCAAATTCTCAGCCCTCACACCTCCTGGTGAGAGAACTTCTATTATATATTGATGTGTTTCAGCTGATAAAACATTTATTCAGCATTCATGTTTTTTGTTTCTCTCTCACAGAAGCACCCATCCCCAGATGATTTTACAACCTGTTCTTCCCCAACCAGACTTCAAACCGACCTGACTTCTAAAAGGGAACTCCAAAACTGCTTGCCCACTCACATCGCCCCCTCTCAGCTTTGAAGCAGCCAGAACAAACGTTGCTCCTTCTCCTTATAGTAGTAAGGAGTTCCTAAAATTAGAGGAGGGAATGAAGCCAGGATTAGACAGGCAGTCAGTGTTCATAGGTAAATCAAATCAGGTCAGGTCAAGGAGGCCAATTTTGAGTAAGTCTGGGAAGTTGAAGACTGGCCCCTGAGGGATCTTATCAAGAACCTGTCCCTGGGGGCTGGGGATGTGGCTCAAGCAGTAGCACGCGCGCCTGGCATTCGTGAGACTGGGGTTCAATCCTCAGCACCACATACAAACAAAGATGTTGTGTCTGCTGAAAACTAAAAAATAAGTATTAACATTCTCTCTCTCTCTCTTTAAACAAAAAAGAAAGAACCTGTCCCTGCTTCAACCTGTTGCCAAGGTAACCTGTCCCAGGAATTTCCCCTCCCTACAGGGAGCAATAGGGTTGTTAATGTGCCTTGTCTACTCCATCCTTCCCCTCCCCCTTCAGCCCACCTGCTTCCCACCTTTTGGCCTTTCCACTGAGCATTCCTGGGCCTAGTCACATCTGCAGGAAGGAGAAAGATAAGGGGGGAAAGGCAGGAGAACACAGGAAGCCTAGGACACATAAAAAGGGCAGAACACCTTGCTTCTTGGGATACCAGGATACCAGCTGTGGCCCCTTTTCCCTCATGGGAGAAGTCTGTTACTCCTTTTTAAATAAACCCTGTTTCATATGCTTGCCTCAGCATGCTTCTCTACTGTTCAAACTTCAACATGTGGGAAAGCAGGACTCATCACTGATAACCAGTGGTATCAGTTTGATTACTATAGCTGTGTACAGATGGTCCCAAACAATGGTTAAACCATGTTTAGCTTTATGATTGTATAAATGCTATAGGCATTCAGTATAAACTGTGTTCAAAATTTGCATTCAATTTTTTTTGGGGGGGTGATGCTGGTGTCGATCCAAGGCCTCATACCTGCTAGACAAGTGCTCTCTGACTGAGCCCCAGCCCCAGCCCTGAACTTCAATCTGTTGTTATGCTAGCAATATGCTAGTGTTGATCCATGAGCAGTAAAGTATTTCTTACCATTCGTTCCTTTTTTTTTTTAACCTTTATTTAATTTACTTTTATGTGGTTCTGAGGATTGAACCCAGGGCCTCGCAGGTGCGAGGAGAGCACCCTATGCTGAGCCATAACCCCAGCCCTAATTTATTCTTTTTTAATTTCTTCATTTTATTTATTAGATATTCATTCATGTCTTCCCTACCTTTCTTCGTGATGTTTTGACTTCCTTGCATTACTGACTTCCTTAATTTTATTTTATTTTGTGGTATTTCAAGTGATTTACACAACTGATTTTTGCATGTTGACTTTGTATCCTCTATTTGCTGAATTTTACCCTAAATTTTGAGAGTATTTTTGTGAAACTTTCTTTTTTACCCCCACATAAAAGTTTATACCATGTAAATACAGATCACTCTTCTTCTTCCTGCTCAACTGGGATCTTTTAAATTTCTTTTTCTTTGCCAGTCACTCTGGCTAGGATTTCTTTTCTTTTCTTTCTTTTTTATTTAGAGAGAGAGAGAGAGAGAGAGAGAGAGAGAGAGAGAGAATTTTAATATTTATTTTTTAGTTTTTGGCGGACACAACATCTTTGTATGTTGCTGAGGATTGAACCTGGGCCGCATGCATGCCAAGCAAGCACGCTACCACTTGAGCCACATCCCCAGCCCTCTGGCTAGGATGTCCTCCTCCTCCCTCCTCCTCCTCCTCCTCCTCCTCCTCCTCCTCCTCCTCCTCCTCCTCCTCCTTCAATGGAACCTGGGGTTGCTCTGTCATTGAGCTGCCTTCCTAGCCTTTTATTTTTTAATTTTAATACAGGCTCTCACTAAGTTGCTGAGGCTGGCCTCAAACTTGAAATTCTCTTGCCTCAGCCTCCCAAGTTCCTGGGATTACAGGCATGTGCCACTGTACCAAGATATTTACTGTTTTGCTATTCTCTATTTAATTCATCTCTACTTTTAATTTTTCCTCCTTGCTATTAAGTTAAAGTTTAAAATGCTGAATACCTTTTTTAAAAAATATATTTTTTGTTGTAGATGAACACATTACCTTTATCTTATTTATTTATTCTTACGTGGTGCTGAGGATCAAAGCCAGTGTCTCACACAAGCTAGGCAAGTGCTCTACCACTGAGCCACAACCGCAGTCCTGCTGAATATCTTTCTAGTCCTTTAAAATATGTAGTCCTGATGTTGGTTTCAGATCTCTCTTCCCTTTTAACGTAGTCATTGACAGATATAAACTTTCCTCTGATTCCTACTTTTGTGGATCCAGTTGTTTTGGTATGTTATACTGTCCTTTTCATCCACCTCAAGTTATCTTCTAAGTTTCCTTACTTCTTTGACACATTGATTATGTAATTTCCATATGTTCGTCAACTTTCTAAAAGGTTTTCCTTGTATTGATTTCTAGGCTCATTTTTTATGGGGCAGAAAATATTTCTTTTTTCCATATTTTTATTGGGGCATTATAATTACACTTGATGGTAGGATTCGTTGTTAAATATTCATACATGGACATGATATAACAAGGTAATCTGGTAAATATCATTCCCCCTTGCCACACACGTGATTAAATCAGTCGGGGTCACTCCAGATGAATTGGGCTGGTGCTAAATAATCAGACACAAAAAGTACCTTTTTCTTGGGGTTCAGCGACAGCTCCTTGGCCCCAGCTCCCATCAGGGAAGCAAGAGAGGCAGACAAAGAGAGAGAGCACGTTGGAAGCCCTATTTATTGAGGGGAAGGCACTCCAGAAATTTCCACCCAAATTAGGCAAGGGATTGAGTTTCAGAGGGGTGTAGCCCAGTCTCATTGGTGATTCCCATGGTTCCATTCCCCTACCCAGGAGAGGTGAGATTCACCTGCTTCCTCGTGCAGCAGAAACCAGTCTTACACCCCCATCACTCAAGGCTAAGGGTGCTCAGCTCCTATGTGGCAGCTTCCGACACCCCCTCGCCCTCCTTCCTTCTGGTCCCTTTCCTGAAGTCTGCAGATCTCCCTTCAATTTTCATGAGATTGCACCCACCTTTCTTTTTCCTTTTCCTTTCTTGCTTCCACATATGAGAGAAAACATACAGCCCTTGGTATTCTAAGTTTGGCTTGGTTCACTTAACATGTTCTCAAGTGCCATCCATTTTGTTCTTCTTTATAGCTGAATAAAACCCCATTGTGTATGTATGGCACTTTTTCTTTATCCATTCATCCATTGAATGACATCTAGACTGGTTCCATAGTGTGGTTATTGTGAATAACTATAAACACAGGTATGCATATATCACTATAGTATGCTGACGATAGTTCTTTGTGATAAATACTGAGGAGGGACATAGCTGGGTTTTATGATCCATTCCTAACCTTTTGAGGAATCTCCACACTGTTATCCATAGTGCTTGTACTAGGTTACAATCCCACTAACAGTGTATAAGTGTTTCTTTTCCTCCTCATCCTCTCCATCATTATTAATGTTTGTATTCTTTTTTAAATTTTATTTATTTATTCTAATTTGTTATACATGACAGCAGAATGCATTTCAATTCATAGTACACATGTAGAGCACAATTTTTCATGTCTCTGGTTGTACACAAAGTAGTCACACTATTCATATCTTCATACATGTACTTAGGGTAATGATGTCCATCTAATTCCACCATCTTCCTCACCCCAATGCCCCCTCCCTCCCCTTTGCCCTATCTAAAGTTGCTCCATTCCCCACCACCACCAAATCCTCTTTATGGATCATCATCCTCATATCAGAGAAAACATTCAGCTTTTGATATTTTGGGATTGGCTTACTTAGCATGATATTCTCCAACTCCATCCATTGACCTGCAAATGCCATGATTTTATTCTCTTTTAATGCTGAGTAATATTCCCTGTGTATATATACCACCGTTTTTTTATCCATTCATCTACTGAAGGGCATCTAGGTTAGTTCCACAATTTAGCTCTTGTGAATTGTGCTGCTATAAACATGGATGTGGCTGCATCACTGTAGTATGCTGTTTTTAAGTCCTTTGGGTATAAACCGAGGAGTGGGATAGCTGGGTCAAATGGTGGTTGCATTCCCAGTTTTCCAAGGAATCTCCATACTGCTTTCCATATTGGGTTCACCAATTTGCAGTCCCACCAGCAATGTATGAGTGTGTCTTTCTCCTCACATCCTCGCCAACACTTATTGTTGTTTGTATTCTTAATAGCTGCCATTCCGAATGAAGTGAGATGAAATCTTAGTTTTGATTTGCATTTCTCTAATTGCTAGAGATGTTGAACATTTTTTTATATATTTGTTGTTTGATTGCATATCATCTTCTGAGAAGTGTCATTTCAGTTCCTTGGCCCATTTATTCATTGGGTTATTTGCTTTTTTGGTGTTAAGATGTTTGATTTCTTTATATGTCCTAGAGATCAGTGCTCTATCTGATATGCATGTGGTGAAAATTTGCTCCCATTCTGTTGACTCTCTATTCATCTCACTGATTATCTCCCTTGCTAAGGAGAAGCTTTTTTACTTTAAATTCATCCCATTTATTGATTCTTGATTTTATTTCTTGCACTATAGGAGTCTTATTAAGGAGGTCAGGACCTAATCCAACATGATGAAGATTTGGGCCTACTTTTTCTTCTATTAGTCCCAGGCTCTCTGGTTTAATTCCAAGGCCTTGATCCACTTTAAGTTTTGTGCATGATGAGCGATAAGGACTTAATTTCATTTTGTTGAATATGAAGTTCTAGTTTTCCCAGCACCATTTGTTGAAGAGACTATCCTTTCTGCAATGTATGTTTTTGGTGCCTTTGTCTGATATGAGATAACCATTTTTATGTGGGTTTGTCTCTGTGTCCTCTATTCTGTACTATTGGTCAACAAGTCTATTTTGGGGCCAATACCATGCTGTTTTTATTACTATTGCTCTGTAGTATAGTTTAAGGTCTGGTGTAGAATGCCACCTGCTTCACTCTTCATGCTAAGGATTGCTTTAGCTGTTCTGGGTCTCTTATTTTTCCAGATGAATTTCATGACTGCTTTTTCTATTTCTATGAGGAATGAAGATAGGAATTCTGGCAATAATGGCTAAAGAAAAATTATGTAACGTTCCAGAAGGCATTAAAAGAAAACAATTTTCTTAACAATTTACATTATCTTTAAGAGAATTATTAAATATAATGAAAAGGAAAGGTGGAAGTAAACAAACAGATCTGTTAACCTCCTTTTTTGTTCACATTTTAAAACAATCTTCAACAGCTGTTTACCCAATTTAAATTAAACCATTAAAATCACGTGAATAAAAAAAATTATTTGGATCCATTTTTTCATGAGCGCTCATCATATATGACATATGGACATACATACATTCAAACACAAAACATAAGTGTGCACACATAATACATACGACACATAACATAATAGTAAAGGCCTTATAACTTTTTACAGGTGAAATCTCCATTGCAATGTTTAAAAACTCTATAGTCAAAAAATAGAACTGATCAGCAAAACATTAACCTAGGTCTGTATGAGCTCAAAAAAAAAATATGGGAAAGGGCAATAATAAAATAGATATTGAAAAAAGCATTCATTCTGGTTCTGTCGCAGATGTAAGAATAACCAAACTGGAGTTCTGGATATCACATCTTCTTTTTGGTCTGTAGAAATCGCTTTAGTTAATCTGTCTGGAATCCAAATCAGCTGCTGTTCTCCCTGTGGAAACACATAAACAGACCCCCGACTCCAGGCAATCACTGGGTCAGGACCTTAGTTAATCTCTCTGGAATCCAAATCGGCTGCTGTTCTCCCTGTGGAAACACACAAACAGACCCCCGACTCCAGACAATTACTGGGTCAGGACCTTTCCATTGTCCTGTTAGAATATCCTTCCAAAGTACCTTGGGCTTATATACATTTTTTGGACACATATGCCTTTCCGCAGCACTAAGCCCTGATGAATCCAAATTTAAAAAGTTTAGAGTAAAAAGGGTTATTTTAAGTTTATCTTTGGGGAATATATACCCCTTCCCAATTCCTTCTTTTTGCTTTAATAAGTACATTTTAATAGTTTGATGAGCTATTTCAACTATGCCTTGTCCCTGTGGATTGTATGGGATTCCTGTTATATGAGTAATGCCAAATGATGAGCAAAATTGTTTAAAAGAGGTAGAAGTATAACCAGGGGCATTATCTGTTTTTAACTGTTTTGGAACGCCCACAGTGGCAAAATTTTGTAAGCAATGAGCTATAACATCTTTAGTTTTTTCTCCGGCATGAAGGGAGCCCATCAAAAATCCAGAAGAAGTATCAACTGTAACATGCAAATATTTTAATTTTCCAAATTCTGGCAAATGTGTGACGTCCATCTGCCAAATATGGTTAGGTATCAATCCTTTAGGATTGACTCCAAGATTAACTTGTGGTAAAAAGGTCACACAATTTTGACATTGTTTTATTATTTGTCTAGCTTGTTCCTTAGTTATTTCAAAACGCTTTTGTAAAGTATTAGCATTGACATGGAACTTTTTATGAAAATTTATAGCTTCTTCTAGTGTAGAGAAAATATGTATGTCATGTGTAGTTTTATCTGCTAAATCATTGCCCAAACTAAGGGCTCCAGGAAATCCTGTATGTGCCCTGATATGTCCTATAAAGAATGGATCTTTTCTGTCCCAGATTAGACTTTGTATAGTGGAAAACAAAGAGAAAATAGTAGAGGAAGGGGAAATCCTACCAGCATCTTCAAGGGATACTATAGCATTAACTATATACTGACTATCGGAAAATAAATTAAATACAGAATTTTTAAACATCACAAAAGCCTGTAATACTGCCTTAAGCTCTACCTTTTGAGCTGATTGTTTGGGTACTAAAAATGTAAAAGTTTGATCAGGTGTAACTATTGCTGCTGTACCATTATTTGATCCATCAGTGAATATATTTGGAGCATTCCCGATAGGTGTTTTTCTTGTCATTTTTGGAAAAATTACAGGATGCGATGACCAAAAAGACAATAAAGGATTAGATGGTAAGTGGTTATCAAATGAAACATTAGATTTGCACATGATTATTGCCCAAGTATTTAACTCATTAGCTAACTCATCAATTTGATTCATAGTATATGGAGTAATAATTTTATTGGGAGAAATTCCAAACACTCCCTTTGCTGCTTTTATTCCTTTGAGTATTAGTTGTCCTACAGCCTCAGGATACCTAGTAAGAATAGTGTTAGGAGAATAAGATAAATGTATCCATAATAATGGGCCTTCTTGCCAAAATACTCCTGTAGGAATATTTTTTGTTGGTAGTACAATAAATAATAAAGGCAAACTTATATCAATTCTATCCAAATGCATATTTTCCATATATGTTTCAATGATTTTTAATGCTTTTCTTGCTTCAGGCGTTAACATTCGGGGTGAATTTGAATCTGATGGACCTTTTAGGATATCAAATAAAGGTCCCAACTCTCCTGTTGGTATACCTAGATAAGGCCTTATCCAATTTATGTCTCCTAATAACTTTTGAAAGTCATTAAGTGATTTGAGTTGATCTACTCGTATTTGAATTTTTGGTGGACGGACCATGGTTGAGGATAATAGAACTCCTAAATAATTAATTGGAAAATTTAATTGTACTTTATCTATTGCTATCTCTAGATTATAATTTTTTAATAAGTTTGTAAGTGTGGCATAACAGTCTAGCAATGTGTTTTTAGCTTTGTGTGCTAATAATACATCATCCATATAGTGAAATATTTGTAGTTCAGGATTTTGATTTCTAAGTGGCTGGATTGCTTTGTTAACATAAATTTGACACATCGTTGGGCTGTTAGCCATCCCTTGAGGGAGTACTTTCCATTCATATCTCTGATCAGGACCTTCATGATTCAGTGCAGGGATAGTAAATGCAAAACGTGGACTATCCTCAGGATCAATTGGAATTGAAAAAAAACAATCTTTAATATCTATAACTAAAACATACCAAGTTTTTGGCAAAGCAGACAATTGAGGAATCCCCGATTGAGCAGGTCCCATAATAACCATCTCATTATTAATGGCTCTTAAATCTTGCAATAATCTCCATTTACCAGATTTCTTTTTGATGACAAAAATGGGAGTATTATGGGGAGATACAGAAGGTTGTATATGTCCTTCTGCTAATTGTTGTTTGACCAGATCATGGGCTGCTAGTATCTTTTCTTTAGTCAGGGGCCACTGAGGAACCCATACTGGTCTTTCTGATTTCCAAGTAATTTTTATTGTCTCAGTGGCCCTTTCTGAAAATCCAACCCATGTCTGTCTGTTCCTTGATCTATTTGTATTGGTGCTGCTATACCTTGTTCTTGTTTTCCTAATCTTTTTCCTTTCCTAAAACCTTGTCTAGTCATAATAGTGGGTGCATTTTGGTTGATGTTATTTGTTAATGTCAAACCTAATTGATCTAGGACATCTCGTCCCCATAAATTTATAGGAAGATGATCCAATACATATGGCTGTATAGTTCCTTCACATCCTTCAGGATCCTTCCAATCTAATACCATTGCACTTCTTTGGGGATTAGTCGCCACTCCTAGGCCTCGAAGCGTTTGAGTGGCTTGTTGTAATGGCCAATGTTTTGGCCATTCTTGACGAGAGATGATGCTAAGGTCTGCACCTGTATCCAGTAGCCCATTAAATTCATGTCCTTGAATATTTAGTTTTAGCATGGGGCGAGAATCTAAATTTAAAGACAGCATAGCCCAATCTACACCTGTGGAGCCTAATCCCTTGGAACCTCTTTCTATAGCACGACTGGAAAATTTATCATGTAGGCTTGGTATTATTAGTAACTGTGCTATTCTATCTCCTGGTGAAATTACTGATACACCATTTGGAGAACTGGCTATAATTTTTATTTCACCTTCATAATCGGGATCAATTACCCCAGGACTTATCATAAGTCCTTTTAGAGTAGAAGAGCTGCGTCCCAATAATAAGCCTACTGTTCCTTTGGAAAGAGGTCCTTTCACCCCTGTGGGAATGATTTGAACTCCCATCTCTGGAGTTAGTACTGATCTGGTGGAGGCGCAGATGTCCAACCCTGCGCTCCCTCTGGTTTGTCTGATGAGGGATCTGATGGACAATGTGTCCTGGGCACTACCCTGATGGGGTTGCTGGGTTCCTCCAGTGCTCCATATATTTGTGGTTTTGGGCCCCGGAGCATTGGGCCCCCCTGTCCATTTTTTGGCAATGGAGCCCAGTGCCTTTCTCCACGATATCGTGGATAAACACTTGGTCCTTGTTCGTTTTTTGATAATGGAGTACCCTCTATGGTGGTTTGAGAACGGCATTCATTAGCCCAATGTCTCCCTCTACGGCATCGTGGGCAAATACCCGGTATTCTACTCCTTTGATACCTAGTTTTGTTAAACCCTCCTCCTATGGGGCAATTCCTTTTAAAATGTCCTGTTTGTTCACAATTGTAGCATGTTCTTGGGCTGGAATCTAAAGCCTGTTTTACTGCAGCTGCCACAATTTTCCCTTGTTCATTAATGTCTCTGGCATCTAAAGCCTGTTTTACTGCAGCTGCCATGACTTGCTCTTGTTCATTAATGTCTCTACATAATTTAATATATGTGTTTAAATCTTCATGTTTCCATGATCTAATGATATCTCTGCACCAACGATTCGCTTGGTCATAAGCCAGTTGTTTTATTAATGGCATTGCTTGTTCTGTATTCCCAAAAACTCTGGTAGCTGTTTGAATAAGCCTATCTACAAATTCAGCATAAGATTCA
The DNA here is from genome assembly GCF_048772815.1 of Callospermophilus lateralis. Taxonomy (NCBI): domain Eukaryota; kingdom Metazoa; phylum Chordata; class Mammalia; order Rodentia; family Sciuridae; genus Callospermophilus; species Callospermophilus lateralis. The sequence goes on from NC_135308.1 coordinate 160,876,659, forward strand.
TTAGTTCCTTGTATTACCTTAGATAACTGACCTTGTAAACCTCCATGTCCTTGTAAAGTCTTCCATGCCTTAACTGCATCTACAGCAATTTGTAAATATACACCAGGATCATATGCAATTTGTTGCTGCTGATCCTCATAAGGTCCCTTTCCTAACAACATATCTAGATTTCTCTGAGGATAACCAGCTGCTGCATTTCGCCTAGCCGTCTCCTTGCAAAATTCCTCATTGGCAACCTTCCATAACAGGTATTGTCCTCCATTTAGTACTGCTTTACACATATTAGCCCAATCTGCTGGCGTCATGTTCAAGTTGGTAATGGATTCGACCAAGCTTACAGTGAAGGGTGCTTGAGGACCATAGGTTGTTACAGCCTCTTTTAGCTGCTTCACTGTTTTGAAATTTAAAGTATGGTAAATTCGCTGCCCTCCTACCTCAAATACAGGGCATGTTAATACTTGAGATCCTGTCTCAGGATCTGAACTATCCACTGCGGGGGTTGGGGGCCTCTCAGCATATGGAGATGGCCTTGTCAGTTGGACACTTATGTCCTCTGGTGATAGAAAGGTGTTAGTAGCAGTCTCCTTTTGTAACTTTCCCCCTGATGGCTTTTTCTGCTCTAAACTTTCTTTCTCTGTCTGATTAGCTCGAAAGACCTTCTCTTTTACTTGAATCTTTTCCTCTTTCTGACTAACTTGAGAGACCTCCTCATTTACTTGAATCAATATGTCTTCTCCTTCCTCTACCTTTGTCTGAATTGAAGGTTTTGGACTAAGAAAACCAGATACCAATGCCCACAATGCCCAATGTGCCAGCTGGCAGAGTTCCTGGGCTGTTCTTTTCTATTCTTTTTAAATCTTCACCATGATGGTTCCATTGTGATATATTTAACAACTCCTCCTTAAAAAGCCATGGGCTACATTTTTGCATTGTATCAACATATGCCCTGACTGCTCTTGATTTTACTGGGATGCCTTCTTCCTCTAACAATTTACTTAACACTCTTTCAGTTTGTTTTTTACTAGTTTCTGATCCCGTATTTCTACTATAATACAACCCAACAAGATGACGCCAAACAAAACCGAGACAGAATGAAATAAAAATGGAACAACAAAAATTCATTATAGCCTTTCTATCCTCCTGACATGTGCATCCGTCCTTTCTCCCTATCTGTTCCTCAGACGTAAATAGTTTTTCCTCAGAAGTGAGCGGTTTTTCTTCCGTCTCACTCATCTCCAGGGACAGGCAACTTAAAACAAAAATGAAGCAAAACAAAAGAGGAATCTTAAAATGGCTCCCCATCCTCTCACCCTGCCCTCAGGGGCGAGCGGTTTACTTACCCTCAGTCGCTCCCCGTGCGAGCCACCAAATGCCGCAGTCTGGCTGGGCACAATTCAGGAGCCACTTGTCAAAAGAAACTAACTTTATTTTTAGAACCACACAAGATAAACAAAACAGCTCCTCAGGAAAAAACCCTCAAAGCCCAACTGCCACCACCGGCTTCCCACAAGCCACACACCCCAACAACCTCTTCCTCTCACAATCCTCCTGCTCTTGAGGCCGATTGGCTGGGTCGCATGGGCGGAGCCAAAAAAGTCCCCCAATGAGCAGCTCCGTGGTCTGAAAGGGCAGGGAAACAGCCCAATGAGCATCACCGCAGAGGAGCCAATCAGCTAGATGTTGCTAGATGTTGCTGGAGCTGCTGTGAGCCAATCATCAGCTGGTAGTCTGAAAGTTTGCTGGAGCCCCTTCGGCTGTGGCTCTCAACAAATGTCATTGGGATTTTGATTGAAATTGCATTAAATCTGTATAGTAGATATAGATATATAGATATATAATGGCTTTGGGTAGCATAGCCATTTTGACAATATTAATTCTGCCTATCCAAGAACAAGGAGATCTTTTCGTCTTCTAAGGTCTTCTTTATTTCTTTAGCATTCTATAGTTTTCATTACAGAGTTCTTTTACCTCTTTCGTTGATTCCCAAGTATTTTTTTTCCCTGTGGCATTATAAATGGGGTAGTTTTCCTAGTTTCTCTTTCAGAGGATTTGTCACTGATGTACAGAAATGCCTTTGATTTATGGGTGTTGATTTTATATCCTGCTACTTTACAAAATTAATTTTTTAGTTCTAGAAGTTTCCTAGTGGAATTTTTTGGATCTTCTAGGTATAGAATCATATTGTCGGCAAATAGTGATAAACAGAGTTCTTTTTTTTCCTATCCATATCCATTTAACTTATTTTGTTTGTCTAATTGCTCTGACTAGAGTTTCAAAAACTATGTTAAGTAGAAGTGGTGAAAGAGAGCATCCCTGTCTTGTTCCAGTTTTTAGAGGGAATGCTTTCAACTTTTCACCATTTAGAATGATGTTGGCCTGAGGCTTAGCATAGATAGCTTTTACAAGGTTGAGATATTTTCCTGTTATCCCTAGTTTTTCTAGTGTTTTGAACATGAAGGGGTGCTGTATTTTGTCGAATGCTTTTTCTGCATCTATTGAGATGATCTATGATTCTTATCTTTAAGTCTATTGATATGATGAATGACATTTATTGATTTCCATATGTTGAACCAACCTTGCATTCCTAGATGAACCCCACTTGATGGTGGTGCTCTATCTTTTTGATATGTTTTTGTATTTGATTTGCCAGGATTGTATTGAGAATTTTTGCTTCTATGTTCATTAGAGATATTTGGTCTGAAGTTTTGTTTCCTTGATGTGTCTTTATCTGGCTTTGAAATCCAGGGTGATATTTGCCTCAGAGAATAAGTTTGGAAGTGTTCTCTCTTTTTCTTTTTCTTTTTCTTTTTTTTTTTTGAGAGAGAGAGAGAGAGAGAGAAATTTTTTTTTAATATTTATTTTTTAGTTTTCGGTGGACACAACATCTTTGTATGTGGTGCCAAGGATCGAATCCGGGCTGCACACATGCCAGGCAAGCACACTACCACTTGAGCCACATACCCAGCCCTGTTGTCTCTTTTTCTATTTCATGAAATAATTTGAGGAGTATTGGTATTTGTTCTTCTTTGAAGGTCTTACAGAATTCCGCTGTGTACTCAACTGGTTCTGGGCTTTTCTGGGTTGGTAGTTTTTGATGATGTCTTCTATTTCATTGCTTGAAATTGATCTGTTTGACTTGTGTATATCATCCTGATTAAGTTTGGGAAAATCATGTGACTCGAAATTTGTCGATGCCTTTGGTATTTTCTATTTTGTTGAAGTTCAAATTTTCAAAATAATTTCTAATTATCTTCTGTATTTCTGTTGTATCCATCATGATATTTCCCTTTTCATCATAAATGTTAGGAATTTGAGTTCTCTCTTTCCTTCTCTTCATTAGCATGACTAAGGGTTTTTTTTCAATTTTATTTATTTCTTGAAAGAACCAACTTTTTGTTTTGTCAATTTTTTCAATTGTGTCTTTTGTTTCAATTTCATTGATTTCAGCTCTGATTTTAATTATTTCCTGTCTTCTACTGCTTTGGGTGTTGATTTGTTCTTCTTTTTCTAGGGCTTTGAGATATAATGTTAGGTCCTTTATTTGTTGACTTTTCCTTCTTTTAAAGAATGAACTCCATGCAATGAACTTTCCTCTTAATACTGCCTTCATAGTGTCCCAGAGATTTCAATATGTTGTACCAGTGTTCTCATTCACCTCTAAGAATTTTTTAATCTCTTTGATGTCTTTTGCAATCCATTGTTCATTCAATAACATATTAATTAGTCTCCAGGTGTTAGAGTAGCTTCTATTTTTTATTTTATCACTGATTTCTAATCTCATTCCATTATGATCTGATAGACTGCAGAGTAGTATTTCTATTTTTTTTTTTTTTTGTATTTGCTTAGAGTTTCTTTGTGGCATAATATATGGCCTATTTTAGAGAAGGATCCATGTGCTGCTGAGAAGGAAAGTGTATTCACTCATTGATGGAAGAAATATTCTATACAACTCTGTCAAGTCTAAGTTATTGATTGCATTATTGAGTTTTATAGTTTATTTGTTTAGCTTTTGTTTGGAAAAATGTATCCAGTGGTGAAAGAGGTGTGTTAAAGTCACCCTGAATTATTGTGCTGTGGTCTATTTGACTCTTGAACTTAAGAAGAGTTTTTTGATGAATGTAGATGATCCATTGGGGCATATATATTTATAATTGTTATGCCTTGTTGATGTCTGTTTCCCTTGAGCAGTATGTAGTGTCCTCCTTTATCCCTTTTGATTAGCTTTGGCTTGAAGTGTACTTTATTTGATATGAGAATGGAAACCCCTGCTTGTTTGTGCAATCATGTGAGTGGCATGTTTTTCCCAACCTTTCATCTTCAATTTGTGGATGTCTTTTCCTATGAGATGAGTCTCTTGAAGGCAGCACATTGTTGGGTCTTTTTTATTTTAAATCCAATCTGTCAGTCTATGACTTTTGATAGGTAAGTTTAGGCCAGTAACATTCAGGATTATTATTAAGACATGATTTACATTCCTGGTCATCTTTGTATATTTTTGGTATTTAGCTTGTGTTGGTTTCTCCTTTGACTAGTATTTCCTTTAGTGATACCTTCCTTTGCTGATTTTCATTGTTGTTTTTTGTTTCCTCCTCATGGAATATTTTGCTGAGGATGTTCTGTAGTGCAGGCTTCCTAGTGTTAAATTCTTTTAACTTTAGTTTATCATGGAAAGTTTTTATTTCATCATCAAATCTAAAGCTTAATTTTGCTGGATATAAGATTCTTGGTAGGCCTCTGTTTTCTTTCAGAGTTTGGTATATGTTGTTCCAGAATCATCTAGCTTTTATGGTCTGGGTTGAAAAATATTCAGATATTCTAATTGGTTTCTCCCTACATGTATTCTGATTCCTTTCTCTTGTGGCTTTTAAAATTCTCTCTTCATTCTGTATGCTAAGCATTTTCATTATAAGGAGCCTTGGTGTGGATCTGTTGTGATTTTGTGTATTTGGTGTCCTGTAAGCCTCTTATATTTGATTTTCCAATTAATTCTTCATGTTTGGAAATTTTTCTGATGTTATTTTATTGAATAGATTGTTCATTTCTTTGGTTTGGAACTCTATGCTTTCCTCTATTCCAATAATTCTTAAATTTGGTCTTTCTATGTTATCCCATAATTCTTGAAATGTTTTGCTCATGGTTTCTGCCGCAGTCTGGCTGGGCACAAAATCACGAGCTACTCACAGCTTTGTAGATTCAAATAGCAATTCTTTATTCCTGAACGCACACGGGCACACTACAAACATGTTCTGGGGAAATCCACGTTCTCTGCCCAAATTCACACCTCCACTGGGCTTCTGTCTCCCAAAAATACTGTCTGAATCCCGTGAGAACTCAAGGGGAACTCAGATAGCAGGATACGCCCTATTCCCAGCAGGAATAACCTTAAACCTGGAACCACCCTAAACCCGGATTGTCCTAAACCGGGAACGTCTTAAATCCAAGGACAGCCTAAAACCCTGATCGGCCCTAAACCCGGATCCGCCCTGGTCCTTGAGCAAGGTCACCTTACATGCAATGTCACTGCAAAATGTCTAAGGCAAGTCTGATTTCCACGAGTCCTTCCACTAAGCAACATGGGGTACGCTGGCAAGGAAATTGTCATACCTACTTGGCTAATGGCTCTCAGCAGGTTTCTACAATTTTCACTGTGTGGTCAAGATTCTTTTCAAGATTATACATTTTGTCTTCATTGTCTGAGGTTCTGTCTTCCAAGTGATGTAATCTTGGTGGTGCTTTCTATTGAGCTTTTAATTTCATTTATTGTTTCTTTCATTTCAAGGACTTCTATTTGTTTGTTTGTTTTTTTTTTCCAGGACCCGCGCCTGACTCTGCCTGACATCCTCTGCACAGTGCACGCAGCTCCTCACCTGCTCTTCCTGGCTAGACTGTGTGGAATGTTCCCAGCCCCAGCCTCCAGCTCTGCAGTTCCTGGAGATCTGCAGCCTCCTGTTTCAGGGCTTCTCCATGCACCCCAAGTGCCGCCTGCTCAATGTTTTATGGATTTCTGTGTTTTATGGCTTCCAACCCAGAATATAAGCCTTATTAGGACTAAAGTTCCCCATCGTCAGATCCTAGGATGGTGCCTGACACATAGCAGCAGCATGGTATTTATTGATTGAAGGAATCTGTGTGCTATGTCTGCAATGAGGACAAGTCTCTCTGTGGCTCTGTGTTTCCAGTATGTGATGCTCCAGGTCTCCGGGGTACTTCAGGTTTAGCTGCTTTGATCTCATTCCGCTTCTTGCCTGTGTGTGTTTCTGTTTTGGGGAAAATTCATGAACATTTGGGACATTTTTCTTCATATCCTTGTTTCCTGTTCTCTCTTCCTCTGAGTCCACTGTGGTGCTTGTACTGGATGCCTGAGGGCCTTCAGGTCTACTCATACTGGATTGCTTCAGGGTCTTACCTTGAATTCATTGATCCCTTCTGCCTGGTCAGAGAAGGTTTGTTATGGAGTCTGTGGTTGTGTAGCCCCTCCCCACAAGTGCATCTGTGGATTCTTTGGAGGTAGGGCCTTTACAGAGATAGTTCATGTAAACAAGGACATACAAGAGGGGCCAGATCCACTAGGATTAGCTTCTAAGAAGAGACAGCAGAGCTGGACCTTGCACCCACCCTGCATTCTTTGCCATATTACAACACAACAGGAAGGCAGCTGACTGTGAGCCAGGAAGAGAGACCCTATCAGAAACTGCCCCTGCTGAAGCTTGATCTGGGACTTTTAGCCTCTGGAATTATGACAAAGTACGTACATGTTCTTTAAGCCACCAGTCTGTGGTGTTTAGATGTGGGCAGCCTGGCAGATGCCCACACTGCAGTGGAACCCATCGACTGGGTTTTTGTTTCCTTCATTGTACTTTTCAGGTCCATAATTTCTTTATTTTATTTTAATTTTTTAGTTGTAGATGGACACAAGACTTTTTTTAAGTTTTTATGTGGTGCTGGGGATCAGACCCAGTTCCCGCACAGCTGTCAGCTATGTATTTTCTGTTTGGTTCTTTACATGTTTTCCTTGGTGGCATTTTCTGTTTTCTCCTACATTACTCCACCTCCTTTTCCCCTCAGTCCTTTGTCTTTGGATTCTTTCAACACTTACATTCTTGTCAAAAATTCCAGTGTCTAGATTTCTGCAGGGATGGTTTCCATCACATTTTTTCCCCTCTGTGAACCAGCCATACTTTCCTGTTTCTTTCTATGTTTTGTGATTTTTTTTTTTTTGCTCTGGGCATTGGGAGTGCTTTGCCCTGACAACTCTGGAAATAGAATTCTTACCTTCCCCAGAAACTGTTCATTTTTATATCAAGGCTGGAGCTGACCGTGTGCGACCTTTTCTCTCCCAGTGTTGAGCTTCATACCCAGGGCCCCAGGCGTGCCCCCGCACAGACAGCACCCCACCCCACATTCAGGACTTGGTGAAAACTACTTCTGCAGAGGATGTATTCCTTGTTGACTGAGGTTGCTGAGTTTTCTGCTCCACTGTCCCTGAGTTCAGTCAGTGAACTGTAGATGATTCTTTTTCTTTTGAGGTTTATATTTTGTAGGAAATGGAAGCATTTCCTTTGTAAACTGTAATTCCGGATAAGGGAAGCCTACAAATGCTGATTTCACAGTGACAGGAAGGGACCCTCGCCACTGTTTCCTTAAACAATGATTTGAAGAAACACAGTTTCTTCGTGTTGCATATGTGGATTCAAAGTAAAAATTCTTTCTCAAAACTCCCAAGTTCTCCCACTTTGTTAGCAGCCTCGCTCTCCAGGAGCTGTGGCCTCTGAGCACCCAGAGCATCTGCATCAGGAAGAGGCCTCCATCCACAGCAAGCGGAGCTGCACGAATGCTTCCAGGCTCAGTGGCTGGGCCTCCTTTTTCTGCTCCGATTATTTTACAGACATTTGCTGGGGGTGTGTCACTCCCCTCTTCAGGGTATCAGTGCTTCATGAAAACTGGGAGCCCATCTCAGAGCAGGACCAAGTGCTTTTCTGTCCACACCCTCAGTGAGGCTGGCAGTGCCGGGCAAGGAGTTGAGATGAGCTGGGGGAAGGCAGCCGTGGGCCAGGGTCACACTCCTGGCCCCACTGCGGTTGGTGCCGAGGCAGGAGCAGCACAGGAATACCAGCCAGCACCCTGGCCTTTCGGGCACCTAGGCCTGTTCCACACACCTTCCCACAAAGATGGCCTTAAACGCCTGGCTCCTAAGTGGGAAACAAACTACTACTCCCTCTGACTCTCCTGATGGGTGCTACTGGGAAAGAATCTACTAGAGCCGGGAGCTCCCCAGCCAGCAGAGGTCTGTGGGTCCTTCAGTGTCTGCCACCCTGCCGGAGCACAGTCTCACATTTGTGGAGGGCAAGGTCTTCACCCACCCTGGTACCAGCCACGTGGTCCAAGAACTCAGGCCATTCTCTGCACGAGAACAGGGGACTGGATGTGTTTGCACAGACTTTGCCCTTAGCAAAGAGCCACAGCCTCCGCCTTTATCAGAGCTGCCTTGGTTGCCGTCCTGACCCAGCAGGAGGCCGACTTCTGAAATGGTGGATCCCGATCGTCTTTTGCAGTTTACTGGTTATATCAGTGGAGGGGCCCATCCCCAGGTTCTCTGCCCCACCGTCCTGTTGAAGTCACTTCCCTTTGGTGGTTGTTAACTATTACAATAGTGCCCTTCTGTCTCCTTCCTTGTTCCATCTACCCAGGTTGTTGACAAATAGTTAATCCATGGATTCTCCTGTATGAATCCATTTTCTGCTTTGGTAGCAAAGTAGCAGAGATGGGGTAACTTATAAGCAATAGTACTTTGTTCAGCTCATGGTTCTGGAAGATGGGTGGTCCCAGAGCAAGGAGCTGATTGTGGGAGGGCCTTCATGCTGAGCCTAACATGGCGAAGGGCAAGTGAGCATGTGAGGCAGAGACAGAAAGTGGGCAGTACTTGATTTCATAACAAACCTAGCCCTATAAAAACTAGCCCACTCCTGCAGTAACGGTGATCCAACCATGACAAAGTCCTATGATGCAGTCACTCTGAAAGGTCCCCTCTTAATAGGCTTACCCCAGCAATTAAATTTCAGTGCAGGTTTTGAAGGATCATGTAAACCATAGCATGTGTGTTAGTCATTGTTTTGTTACTGTTACTGTAATGAAATACCAGAGACAGGCTACTTTAAATTCACAAATGCAACATGAAGAAATTGTGGTGGGGTTTTGCTTTGCCCTTTTAAATATCAGAATCATTGTTTAAGGAAATAATGCCCTTCATGTCACTATGAAATCAGCATTTGTACTGTTTTATTCAGTTACTGCTCTACAGTTTGGGGAGATGGTGCCGCCATCAGCTTGGCTCTTGTAGAAACTCATGGTCGATGTCCTCCCAATCTCAGGATCCTGTGCAGGAGCAAGAGATGACAGACCAGATAGGAAGACATTAACGCTATTAAAAGCCCACAGGACAGAGACCTGAGTGATACCGGACAGGGTTCCAGTGGTCCTCTCCCACTGGTCAGTGCCTAATTCCCCCAACACAGTGTGTGACAAGGTACAGAGAATTACCAGCCAGGGAAGCTCAACTGACCCCTGGTGTCCAGGGATTGTAGTGGGGTTTGGTCTTACATGCCTGGAGCACCAGCCTGTCTGACATCGCTTACCCAGCCTCCAGCCCTGCTGGAGGTCACAGGCATCTGGCCACACCAAGGTCCCCACCACATGTCCCATTGTTAGCATAAACTGTTGGCATGAACTAAGGCGGAGATACAGAGACGGTTCCGTGGGGCAGAATGTCCCCGGTGCAGACAGGACGTCCAGGAGCTGCTGAAGTCCAGAACTCAGACACTCCAGAGCTGCTCAGGGGCTGTCTACCGCCCAGGGGCTCACTTGGCCTGGACACCCACACTAGAGGCCAGCTGCCCAGCCAGCGCCATCACCTCTCTGACCAAACTTTATAGGTGACACCACAAAAGGTGAGAAATCAGGGAGGGAAGAAGAGTTGTGCCTGGATTGACACCCAACAGCGACGCTGCCAGTGCCGTAAATGTCCTCAGGACAGGAGCCCCTGCTCCCAGCTCTGCAGGGACCTCCTTCTGGCTTGAGGCATTGAGTCTGCTGGCCATCTGCGGCCCCCCAGGTCATTCGAGACTGCCCATGGCAGTGAAGGGATGGGCACAGGAATATGTCCCCTCTGCTGTCAGGAGAGAGAGTAGGGACGGGGCCAGACTGGATTTGCCCCTGGAAGGAGGCGGCTGGGGCTGTGGAGGCAGCAACTCACGGGTTTATCGGACCCTTTTTCATGCGTGGTTCCAAGTCCTGGGGGTTCTGGAGGCTGGAAATCAGGCCAGAGCTGGTGTGCAGCTGCTGGCCCAGCCGCCAGGCCTTCCGCATTGCCTTTGTCCTGAGACATATCTGAAAAGCACAAGCAGGGATGGTTGGTGGGCTCCTGGCTGGGATAAACCTTCTCTCAGGATTTGATGTCCTTGAGCCCTGGGGACCAGCCACTGGCTGAGAGGCCCATGTGCAGCCAGGAAGGGGGAGGGGCCTGCAGTTCCTGCCAACCCAGGCAGGAGGCAGGAGGGAGGGAAGGTCAAGGTCTGCCTACCTGGGCTTCTTCCCCATGTAGGGGGAGGTGACTCCATTACTTCATGCTCGAGGCTCACAGCCTTTAGCAGGATTATTTCTTCCCTTGTCCTTTGCATATGGATAAGTGGCAAATGAAGCCTGGGTGCTCTCCTTGGCCCCCACTGGAGTCCCCCTGCCGAGGCCCTGCCCACGTGAGCAAGGCCTCCCCCTGCCTCCCCCACCACACGCTCGTGCCCAGGCCAGTCTCCCTCCCTGGCTCTCTCCAGCTGATCTGGACCTGCTGGCTGCCAGCTCTGCTCTCCCTGAGGCCTCCATGGGGCCAGTGAGATGGCTTCGCCTCCCTCCTGTGAGTGAGCTGTCCCCAATCTTGACGTCCACACCAGGTGCTGAGGGGGTCTCTCCTGCTGAGCACAGTGTCCCCAGCCAGAGCCTGAGATGCTAGAACTGTGAAGGCAGAGCAGGCTTCTCAGCAGCTGCCCCTGAGGGTGGAAGACAATGAGGAGCGCCCTTCAGAAGGAAGGGCATTTCCAATGGAGAATTCCATTATGGTAATCTCAAATTACCTTTATGAATTCAAGGATTAAGTTTTCTTTTCTTTTTTAAAATATTTTTTATTTTTTTATGGACATTTTATTTATTTATTTTTATTTATATGTGGTGATGAGAATCGAACCTAGTGTCTCACCCGTGCTAGGCAAGCACTCTGCCACTGAGCCCCAGCCCCAGCCCCAAGGATTAAGTTTTCGACACATGAATTTCAAGGAGGCATATTCAAACCACAGGACTATCCAGGAGTATTTATGCTAGAAGAGTGGGGCTTTGGGGAAGCACCTTTTAACCTGTTCTAGTCCTGTCCCAACTCTCCAGTTCAGCATGGCCTTGACAAAGAGCAGCTGCATCCTCAGTGAGGCCCAGCAGGCAGCTGGGAGCCCAGGGGCTTAGTACTGGCAAAGTCTCATCCCCAGAGAACTGTGTGTATCTCACCATCTGTTGTGCTCCCAGGTAGACCTGCAGGGCTGTCTGGAGGCTCCCCTAGTGCCAACTGCCTCTTCCTCAGTCTAGTTTACTGGGAAAAAAACAGAGTCACTGTTGAAAATCAAAGCTGCCTGAGGCTAACAGCTTGGGGCAAATTATACATGAAGCAAAAGTTTAAAAGAAGTCAGTATATCAGGTGCCACAGTCTGATCCATTCTTGGGGATCTCAGAGGCCAGGCATGTGTGTGGAGCTATGTGCATGCACAGGAAGACTGGGAGGCCCTAAACTTGTGCCTCTGGATGAACTTGAAGCCCTGTGCAAACAGCAAGTGAAGATTGGGGTCATGCACACCATGACCCTGAGAACACACTGAGTTACCCAAAAGACTGGACAATTGATTGGTTCCAGGAATTAAGTAAATCTCTGACCAGTCATTAGATGAACATTAACGTGAGATGCTGCAGTCTCTGGCTGGGCACAAATCATGAGCCTCCACACAGCTTGTAGATTCAAACAGCAATTCTTTATTCCTGAACTCACACCGGCTGTCTACAAACACGTTCTGGGGAAATCCACGTTCTCTGCCCAAAATCCACCTTCATGGGCTTCTGTCTCCCAAATATATTCTGTCTGACCCTAAGAACTCAAGAGGAACTCAGGCAGCAGGATACGCCCTATTCTAAATGGGGAACGCCGTAATCTCCTATTATGCTAAACGGGGAACACCCTAAACACGGATCCGCCCTGGTCCTTGAGCAAGGTCACCTTACATGCAATGTCGCTGCAAAATGTTCTATTTCCATGAGTCCTTCCACTAAAGAAACATGGGGGTACGCTGGCAAGGAAATTGTCATACCTACTTGGCTGATGGCTCCCAGCATCTCCCCCCTTCTGATTAATTAAACAACAAGTAATGTGACTTAAGGACCGTGCCTGGTAGGTTGTCCAATTCAACATATGGTACTTACCTGTCATCGGAAAACTGACCTTTAGGCGTCAGCCTCCTGTCTTAGGTTGATACCACTGCAACTGGATCATACCCGTCACTGACTACCGGTCCAGCATACAACCATACTTGTGGATAGGTCTATGCACCAGTGTGGGGGGTGAGGTTCTTTGCCTCACCTCTGTTGGCCCCCAAATTTGGCCTTGGTGCCAGTGGGGGAGTGAGGTTAATGTGGCTTAAGGACCATGCCTGGTAGGTTGTCCAATTCAACATATGGTTTTTACCCGTCATTGGAAAACTGACCTTTAGGCGTCAGCCTCCTGTCTTAGGTTGATACCACTGCAATTGGATCATACCTGTCACTGACTACCAGTCCAGCATATAGCCATTGGCCCCCAAATTTTAGACCATCACTAGCAGAAGGGAGGAGGATACAGAAATGCCACGATACCAAGTCAATTGACAGCTCCTTTGGAAAAACTGCATCACTGATGACACCATCAGCAAAGATATGCCAGCATTACCACAATTCGCTGTACCAAACGTTAGTTACATAGTCTAGGCAAGTTCTGTAAGCAGTTCAAAGTGGAGGAATCTATCAATATGTCCATCTCCTCCCAAAGTTCGTTTCCTCCCAAAGTAAGTTGACTCCTTGATTGAGCATACTTGTTGAGTTATATTCATTGGGATGAAGATAGGAATTCTGGCAATGATGCTAAATAGACATTATCCTGAAAAGAATTATTAAATATAATGAAAAGGAAAGGTGAAAGTAAACAAACAGATCTGTTAACCTCCTTAAAAAACAATCCTTAACAGCTGTTTACCTGATTTAAATTAGTAAACAAACAGATCTGTTAACCACCTTTAAAAACAATCCTTAACAGCTGTTTACCTAATTTAAATTAAGCCATTTAAATCACGTGAATAAAAAAATAATAATTTGGATCCATTTTTCATGAGCGTTCCTCATATATGAAATATGGACATACGCACACACAGACATACAACATAAAACGCAAGAGTACAACACATAAGACAATAATAAAAGCCTTGTAGCTTTACCTAGGTGAAATCTCCATTGCAATGTTTAAAAACTCCACAGTCAAAAAATAAAACTGATCAGAAAAACATTAACCTACGTTTGTATGAGCTCAAAAAAATAAAATAAAATAAAATAAAATCCATGAGTCCTTCCACTAAAGAAACATGATGCTGGGAGCCATCAGCCAAGTAGGTATGACAATTTCTTTGCCAGCGTACCCCCATGTTTCTTTAGTGGAAGGACTCATGGAAATAGAACATTTTGCAGCGACATTGCATGTAAGGTGACCTTGCTCAAGGACCAGGGCGGATCCGTGTTTAGGGTGTTCCGGTTTAGCATAATAGGAGATTAGGGTGTTCCCCCTTTAGAATAGGGCGTATCCTGCTGCCTGAGTTCCTCTTGAGTTCTTAGGGTCAGACAGAATATATTTGGGAGACAGAAACCCATGAAGTGTGGATTTGGGCAGAGAACGTGGATTTCCCCAGAACGTGTTTGTAGAGGGCCGGTGTGAGTTCGGGAATAAAGAATTGCTGTTTGAATCTACAAAGCTGTGAGTGGCTTGTGATTTGTGCCCAGCCAGACTGCGGCAGTGAGTAAAGAATTTGTAGGCCATGCTTTGCAAGGACAGAGATGTTACAAAATTAGTTCAGAAAAGTCACTAAGCAAAATAGCAACTATAAGGAGCAACAATAATAAACTCTGCACAAAGAAAATAACCTCATTTATACAAGTGCCATAGAACAGTATTTGAAATGTCCAATTAAAATATTTTTAGTTGCAGTTGGACACAATACCTTTATCTTATTTATTTTTTTATATGGTGCTGAGGATCGAACCCAAGGCCTCACACGCGCTAGGTGAACAGTCTACTGCTGAGCCACAATCCCAGTGCTGAAATGTCTAATTTTTAACAAAAAGATTATGATAAAAAAGATAATATGGCCTAGGTATAGGAAAATGAGCTATTAATTATATGCCATTCTTTTTTAAGACATATTTTTAGTTGTAGATGGACACAATACCTTTATTTTATTTATTTTATTTATTTATTTATTTATTTTTTAGAGAGAGAGAGAGAAAGAGAGAATTTTATTATTTATTTTTTAGCGGACACAACATCTTTGTTTGTATGTGGTGCTGAGGATCGAACCCGGGCTGCACGCATGCCAGGCGAGCGCGCTACCGCTTAAGCCACATCCCTAGCCCCATATTTTATTTATTTTTATGTGATGCTGAGGATCGAACCCAGTGCCTCGTACATGTGAGGCAAGTGCTCTACTGTGGTAGTCAGGCCATTTTGTTTAGTAACTCCATTTAGTGCCAAATAGAAAGTCGTGACTAGGGAAAGTTGTTCTTTTCCTTTTCCTTTAGAAACCTTAGGAACTACCTAAGGGGGCATCGCTTCTGTAACTAGGGTAACGGGGCTCTGTTTCTGTATCTGGGGTGACTGGGCTAGCTGTGATTGGCCAGGCTTCCCGCCCCCTGACTGCCCTCTCCCACTTCTGTACCTGGCTGGCTTGCATTGGCTGGACCCCCAAACATCCATTTTGCAGTTTTCAGGCTTATAAGGAGCGCCCTTGCAATTGTTCGGGGCTGATCAGGGGAACAACTTTATGTTCCGGTCAGTCGCCACCGGGATGCTTCAGGAGAGGCTTGATTTGATTATACGTGAGTGGTCTGGAAGTCAGTTGATGAAATCCCGGGACGAAGCTTCAACTATAACATCTGGGGGCTCATCCAGGATGCGTTTCTTCCCTACCCTCACGCCAAATTTGCCTCCAATGAGGGGCCTTTGGACCTTGGCCCTGGAGTAGAGGGGGGCCCCTGAGAGACGTTCCTCAGCCTCACTCCGAGGGTGACCCCAATCCTTCCAGGATGCTCCGAGAAGCCTCCTTCCGGCCTGTCAGACCTGGTGACTCGACTCCTCTGGGGACAAGGTCAGATTAGACCAGTCCTGAGATGTCATCACTGTCTCCCTGGAGGCCTTCCTGTGGGGTCTCATCTGTTCTGTGCCCACTAGAGGTCTCCCTGTGTGACCTCACCGGTTCCGTGTCTGTCTTGCCTTGTGTTGTGCGTGGCTGTTTTGTGTTCCTAACCTCTCTTCTTTCATCAGACTCCTTCACTCCACTGACGTCATGGGACAAGGAGATTCTACAGAACTGGCCTCCCGGGGTCACATCTGGCTCTGGTTTGTGTCTTTGTCGGTGTCTTTGTTTTTGTTTGTCCCCTTTGTGTTTGTGTTGACTTCTACCTCAGTTTGTTTCTAGTTTGTTGATTTTTACCTCTAGTTTGTGTTAAAAAAAAAAAAAAAGGGTTAAAAAGGGTTAGATTTGAACGTGCTCACTACAGCGTGCATCAAAATGGGAAGTGCTGCCAACGGGACTGAAAAATGTCAGAAGTAAGAGCTAAAGGTGGGAAAAAGCCTCCTGGAGAGTGCCTTCATTCAGGAACTGGGCAGGTGGCCAGCAGGTAGATCCTGCCAGTTCCTGTAGGGGACAGAGTAAAACTAAAGTGCTTCATGAAATTATTATTCCTAAATTGTATAACAAAAAACATGATTTTGTCTAGGAATTTTGGCTTTTGTCTCTCCGTATGTACAAGCATGAATAGTCCCAACTATTAAAAATGGTCCAAAGATTTTTCAATGTCAGGCTAAAATTTGGTGGCCGCTATCCAAGAAACCAGAAAACCCAGTTTAGAATGGGACCCCAACAAAGAAGACCAATGGAGCTGCCTGTTTGGGAAGTTCCTTCAGGGAGCAGTAAGGCCCTGTCATTTGTCTTTGTTCCCTTAACTCTTCAGCTTTGATGAGCAGGACCACCTCAGGAGGAAGATCAGGAAGGCTTTTAAAATTCTATATTTGTTAAATTCATAATTTTGATCTGACATTCATAGGTTAATATGTTTTTCTGATTACACTCTGCTTTGTCCTAAGGCCAATTTACAAGGGTTAACTCTCAATCTAATAGGTTTTTAAAAAATAACCAACAAGGCTTTTGTCTGTTTGCTTTGTGTGAGTGCACGGGTGTACTGTCCGTCCTCATGTACTGCCATGTCTACACACATTTGGTACCAAAAAATTGACATATGAGCTCATAAATTAAAATTAAAAAATGGATCTGAATACCTTTGGTTAATATGATTTAAAAGGTTCAATTTAAATTGGGAAAATAAATAAAAATACAAATGTCTTTAAAGTTACTAATGCACAGTTTTGTTTCTAGGTGGTGAAACAGTTAATAAAATATTAATGTCTATAAAGTGTCTAATAACTATTGTCTCTAGGATTTTTCTTCAGCAGGAAAAAAAATTACTAATGCTATTCAATACACTTATCTGACACCTTGTTTTTTAAAAAAAAAATTTGTTTTTTAGTTGTAGTTGGACACAATACCTTTATTTATTTATTTTTATGTGATGCTGAGGATTGAACCCAGGGCCTTGCACTTGCTAGGCAAGCCCTCTACCACTGAGCCATAACCCCAGACCAATACCTTGCTTTTAAAACAAATATGTAAATTAGATCTGACATGTATAAAATTAATCATGGATGTGTTTGTTATATACATATATTTAAATGTTAACTGTTAAATATAATATTAAGTACTCTTAACTCCTTAAATTCCATAAAGTAAAATACTTAAACTTGTTGGTGCTTTCATATATTGGTAAATTAAAAAATTTTTAAATTACTTTATATTATCACAAAAACAAGGTTATTAAAAGTTAAAAGTGCCAACAGGTATAATTATATAAACAAAGTGTCAAGAGATTTCAACTACATTTCAATTAAAGTACTGTAAATAACAAAATATTTCATCTTATAAAATGGATTAATTTATCTAAATTCAGAAATTTATAAAGGTTATTTCAAGGTATAAACAGAATCAATGAATTAAAAATTATTAAAAAGTTTATAAATATAAAAATATATTTAATATAAAAAAATGTTTCCAGGTTAAAAAAAATCTTTATGTGGCTAAAGTATAATTATAATACATCTGAGTAAACAATAAAAGGGTCTAATTAAGTAATATAAAGGTCTATAAATAAATGAAAAATATTAAAAGGTTTATATATATCTAAGTTGGTTATACATGTAGCACAAATAGTTAAAACTATTCAAGGTTGTTCCCTAAAGACACATATTAATGTATTGATATATTTATATGTTAAAATGACAAAAACTTCTAAAAATATTAATTACATTGTGTCTGTTAAGTTTTATTCTCTAGAGCAACTAATCTTAGAGAAATTAAGTTTTGTACATCTGTGGTTAAACAGCAACTGTTATTTTAAAATACTGTTCTACATTTTTTACAGAGTCCAGATTTTTCTTTAAAGGTTAAACTTTGTTAATATAAAAACATCAATGAAATTGTAGTACATTACTCTTCTTTACATATAAATGTGTTCATATCTTTCAGGTATACAAGTCCTTAAGGTAAAAGATTTAAAGGAACATTTTATCAAGCTGGTGTTCTCCAAACTAAATATAATGTCTGTAATGGTAATTTTGTCTGTAATGGTAATTTGGTCTGTGATGATGATTTTGTCTGTGACGGTAATTTTAAATTTATAAGGATAACAGATTTTATTGGGGATTTATTTATATCATTTGATGTTTTGTAACCAAAACTTATGTTACCTTTTGCACTGGGATATAAAAAAATTTATGTTACCTTATGTTACCTTTTACACTGGGATATATAAAATTTAAAAGATAAGAGTCTAATCTGTTTAAAGGTTAATATTATAAAACATTTTGCTACTTTTCCACACAAAAGGAAAATTAAGAGCTCTCAACCTTTCCTTGATTCATGTTTTAAATGTATGTCATATTGTGTTAGCTAACATTCATACAGATTTAGGAAACAATATATGTAAACTTTATAAAATTATATCTAAAAAAGGAGACAAAGATCAACTTCAGAACTAGCAAATTTTACCTAAGATTTGTGAAGAGCCCTGCCTTACCTGAGATAAAATTCTGCCTCCCACCTTACAACATGTCAGAATGACTTCAAAGTAGGCCAGACCTCGGTTGATTTAAAGTTGTATTCAAAGATTGATTTTATTGTAAAGATTATTGTGTTCTCAAATAAGAGATACAATGTATAACTCAGCCAAGTTCAAAATTATATACAAGCTAAATATGTTTTTATCATTGTTAATTTCACTTTATATTTTCATTATAACTGATGCCTGTTATTTTTTTACAGAGGTAATACTTCAAAGACACACAACCTAAATTAATTTGAGATATTAAGCCATCATCTTTAGACAGATAGTAATTAAAAGGGATTGAACTAACTGTAAAGGGGCTGGAGTTATGGCTCAGCAATAAAGTGCTTGCCTTGCGTGTGTGAGGCACTGGGTTCAATCCTCAGCATCACATGAATAAATAAATAAATAAAGATAGTGTGTCATGTGCAGCTTAAAACAAAAAATTAATTATTAACATTAAAGTTAAAGCCCAGTACTCTTAGTTTAAGACTGATAAGGCCGACTTGCTGGATGTTTAAGGCTAAGGCTTAAAAATTAAAGTTAAAACAAAGAGGACAAGAAAACCAATATTTGCCTCTTGCCCTCTGAGTCAGCCTGAATCCAGGAAAAAGGGGAAGAGCTTTGCAACTCCAGGCCACATAACCTCCCAATAAGGCAGGTTACTACTGGAGAACAGAAAGCCAATGAGTGTACATGTTGCAAATGAGGAGTGTCATTGAAAAGGGGAAACATGCCTGATGCTTCCAAGAGAAGCCACTTGGTCAGCAAGACCTTGACCCATCTGAACGCAGATGTCACTAGCAGAGCTAAAATGCTGCTCATGAGTTCCCCAAGAGTATCTCCTAAGGGAACTCAGCTGACTCAACAATAGATAGAAACAAGGTCAGTTGACCGGCTTGACCTTAAACACCTAGCAAAAACAGTCAAAATCAAAGCACAGCCATTCCTGGACACTTAAAAGAAACAGTTTAATGTAACTGAAGGTGTATGCTTGTGTTGACACCCCCAAGAATAAGTAAGACTGGAGATAATGAAAGAGAGATTCTTAGGCAAAAATGCCTGATAACTATCTATAGAAACTGCCCAAACAAGAAGTTTTTATCAGTTTAAGGCCTACACAGGTAGACTTGATCAATGTTTGCTAGTGTAATTATCTAGCCCTAAATAACAAAGATGAGATCTTTACTGAACACAGAAATCATGCCAATAAAAATATTTAACAAGAATCAGATGACATTACCTAACTTAATGTTGTGTCTACATTCCTGATAACTCTGACAATGTTAAAGATTTATATTCCCTAAAAAAGGGCCTTATTAGGCTTTGTTAGGCCTTATTATGGGGACAATTTCCCAGGCCTTCCACCTCCTGGTAAACAATTATGAATTTCTATCATTTTCATGATATTCATGGACAGGTTCCAGATGCTACAACTGCTATTTTGTATTAATCTTGTTTCAGTACTCAGGTCTTTTTATTTGTCTCATAGAAGTGCCCAACTCTAAGTGAATCTACAACCTGTTCTTCCTGAACCAGATTTTTACTATAAACTTCTTGACCCACTCAGTTTCTAAAAGGGGACTCCAAACTTCTTGCCCCACTGCACATCGCCCCCTCTCAGCTCAAAGTAGCAAGAATGGCATCGTCCTTTTTCCTTACAGCAGTAGGAGGTCCCTAACAAACATTAGAGGGGAAATTATGGTAAGTATAGATGTTTACCAATGTCTAGCTCAGGAAGATGTACCTGGGGAACTAATCCCAAGATCACCCTGGGTGATCTCCAAGAGAGAGACACTTACTTCTACAACCCAACTTATAAGTGGGACAACTCCCCTTTTGCCAAAAATTGTGCTTCCTGGGTCCCACTTTGATCAACCACTGAGCCATACTTTCTTGTTCCTACCGAAGGAACTCAGTTTGCCTGCATGTCTGGACTAACTCCTTGCCTAAATCTCCAAACTGTCATTAACTCTGAACTATGTATCTCAATCCGTCTTTTTCCTCAAACCTACTATTTTGATGGAATAGAAGAAAACACCTGGACTTATTAGAAGGCCAGGGCCCACTGATTTACTGACACAGACGGACTGCCCTCATTTTAGTTCCCCTCCTGGCTGGCTTGGGACTAGCTGGATCTACTGTTTTAGAAACTGCAGCTCTTATCACAGGCTCTGAAAATTTTAAATCCCTCAGCCACCAAATAGATGTAGACTTAGGAGAACTAGAAAGGTCAATTTCCAAACTAGAAGTTTCACTAGATTCTCTGGCAGAAATGGTCTTACAAAATAGATGGGGCCTAGATCTTCTCTTTTTAAAATAAGGAGGACTTTGTATGGCTCTAGGGGAAACTTGTTTCCATACAAACCATTCTGGGATAATAAAAGACAGTTTGGCACTAGTGAGAAACAGGGTTTTTTTTAAAAAAAAAAAAAAAAAAAAAAGGTAAAAAATACATGAGAAGTCTCAGGTAATTGGTTCCAGAACCTATTCTCATGGTCCCCTTGGTTGACTACCATCATCTCAGCCATGGCTTTGCCCTTAGTTCTTCTCCTGATTGCGATAACTGTAGGATTCTGCCTCTTAAAAAAAACTCTTCAAAACCATATACACAAGAGTATAGGTAAGGTCCGACTTATGATCTTGCGAGCCCTGGATGGTCCCTTAGAAAAAAGGGAAGAAACTAAGACCTAAGGATGTGCAAGATTGACATCAAGCCTACTAAAACCAGTGGGGAATGTGATAGTCAAGCCAAAGTGACTCCGTTTTGTAAAACAACTGTGCCAAATGGAAAGGATATAACTGGGGAAAGTTGTTCTTTTCCTTTTACTATAGAAACCTTTAAGAACATGGAGCTATCTAATGGGGCACTGTTTCTGTAACTAGGGTAACGGGGCTGTGTTGCTGTAACTAGGGTAACGGGGCTGTGTTTCTGTAACTGGGGTGACTGGGCTAATTATGATTGGCTAAGCGTCCCACCGCCTGACTGCCCTCTCCCACTTCTGTAACTTGGCTTGCTTGCATTGGCTGGACCCCCAAATGTCCTTTTTGTGGTTTTCAGGCTTATAAGGAGCGCCCTTGCAATTGTTTGGGGCTGATCAGGAGAACAGCTTTATGTTCTGGTCAGTCACTACCAGTGTGCTTCTGTACAGGCTTGATTCAATTATATGTGAGTGGTCTGGAAGTCAGTTTATGAAACCCCAGGTTTCAGCCCCAGCCCCCATATGCCATTCTTTTTATGGCCGAGTAATACTCCACTATTTACCACATTTTCATTTGTCAAGAGCCATCTGTGGACTATATGTGGACGAAATCAGCATGGAAGCCCACTGAATAGGAAAATATGCTATTTGGGAACTCCCAGTGGCAATCCCACTGGTCAGATCACCCAGGTACACGTGAGTCCTGCTCAGCTCTGCCAGGTCCCTCACAGCACCAGAGATGGGGTGACCTGCTGCAGCCACACAACCCCTCTGAGATGGGTGTAGCCTGCCAAGATGCCAATCTGTTAACTGCAAGGCCTCATGAAGCAGGACTCCACCCCGAAACCTCATCCCTACCTTTGATGTGCCCCTTAAGTAAAACCACTGGAACCATTTTCTAATTGTTCAGCTCCAGCTCCTGTGTGGGCTGGACCTAGCAAGCACTCTGCATTTAAAACTATTTTTCGGACTTTGTCTTTTATTTCTTCACTATCTCTGACTCTATTTTCTCAGGTGGCATATACCCTCTTGGGCAGGAAAATGTACCCTGACAAGTCACTGACAGCCTCACTCATTGTCTACCCACCGACAGCCATCTAGGTTGATCCTGTACTGTGGACGTGCAGTAATAAACCCGAGCAGGCAGGAAGCTCTGCAACATGCTGATGGGCCACACTGGAGGCCTACTTTTAGTTTTCTGAGGACCCACTACACTGTTCTCCATAATGGCTCTACTGACTTAGGTTGCCACCGATAGTGTGAGAGACTTCCCCTTTCTTCACATCCTTGCCAGTATTTCTTTTGTGTTTTGGATATCAGACATTCTGGATTGAGATCACATGTCACTATGGTATTGATTTCCTTCAAAGCTAGAGTTTTTGAGCATTTTTCCATAAATTAATGAACTGTTTGTATTTTTTTAGGGCTATCATATCATTTGCCCATTTAAAAAATATATTTATTTTTTAGTTGTAGTTGGACACAATACCTCTATTTTATTTATTTTTATGTGGTGCTGAGGCTTGAACCCAGCGCCTTGT
Source organism: Callospermophilus lateralis (assembly GCF_048772815.1). Taxonomy (NCBI): domain Eukaryota; kingdom Metazoa; phylum Chordata; class Mammalia; order Rodentia; family Sciuridae; genus Callospermophilus; species Callospermophilus lateralis. The sequence goes on from NC_135308.1 coordinate 160,899,430, forward strand.
GAGTGCTCTACCACCGAGTGGTAGAGTGCTCTACCACTGAGCCACAACCCCAGCCATCATTTGCCCATTTTTAATTGGAATTTTTCATTCCTATTCTGGATTTCTGGATATCAATCCTTTATCAGATGAGTAGGTTGTAAGATTTTTTTTTTCTTTCTCATTTTGTAGGTTGCGTCTTCCCTCTGTTGATGGCTTCCTTGGATGTGCAGAAGCTTCTCAGTTTGATACAATCCCGTTGTTATATTCTCACCTTCTGATCTCTGGGTGCCAATGCATATCCCCTTGGCCCATGCATCCTGAGGCCTCAGGGACTTGTAGTGCCCATGCACAAAATCAAGGTTAGAAGAGAGATGAAGGAAATACACCACAGAGTGGCAGCAGAGAAACCCCATGAACAGAACTACTTGAAAAACGTTAACCAAATTGACCGACCATTTACCACAGGAGTAAGAAGAAAAAAGAAAAGACATCAGACCTGAAGGTGGGGACATTACTTATGGTTCCACAGAAATAGAGGACGGAAGGGATTACTGGACAGAGTCTCGTGTCTGCAGTTGCCCACACCATGTGAAATGGACAGTCCCAGAGACATACAGGCTACCAAGACTAGAGCAGGAAGAACAAAGGCTGAGCAGGTCCTTAACTAGCGAGAAGATTAAGTCAGCAATTGAAAATCTACCAACGAAGAAAAGCTCAGGACTGTGCGGCTTCACTGGTGACCCTGCCCATTGTTTTTTTTAACCATACAATTTATTTTAATTTTTTTTAGTCACATATGACCGCAGAATGTATTTTGACATATAATACATACATGGAATGTACATACATCAATCATATTGTCTATTCTATTCTGCTGCCCTTCCTATCCTCCCTACTCCTCCCCTCCTCTCCCATCCTTTCTCTCTATCCAATCTAATGCGACACACTTTTTTTTCTTTTTCTCATCACAACATCATATATGTATTCTGTATAACAATGAGGTTCTCCTTCCATCTTCCGTGCAACTCCCCTTCTCCCTCTTTTTCCCTCCCACCTCTCTTCCCTATTTAGTGGTAGTCTTCTTCTCATGCTCTTCCTCCCTATCCCATTTTGAGTCACCCCCCTTATATCAGAGAAGACATTCGGCATTTGTTTCTTAGGGATTGGCTAACTTCACTTAGCATAATCTGCTCTAATGCCATCCATTTGCCTGCAAATGCCATGATCTTGTTATTTTTTAGTGCTGAGTAATATTTCATTGTGTATAAATGCCACATTTTTTTTAACCCATTCATCTATTGAAGGGCATCTACATTGGTTCCACATTCTAGCTATTGTGAATTGTGCTGCTATAAACATTGATGTGGCTGTGTCCCTGTAGTATACTCTTCTTAGGTCTTTTGGGTATAGTCCGAGAAGGGGAATAGCTGGGTCAAATGGTGGTTCCATTCCCAGCTTTCCAAGGAATCTCCATACTGCTTTCCAAATTGGCTGTGACCCTGCCCATTGTTTAAAGAATTGATGCAGAGCTGGGGCTAGGGCTCAGGGGTAGAGCATGTACCTCGCACGTGGGAGGCACTGGGTTCCATCCTCAGCACCACGTACAAATGAATAAATAAAGGGATTGTGTACACCTACAATCCAAGTAATTAAAAAACAAAACTTATACAAATCCTTTCCAAAATTTCTGAAAAATTGAGGAGTAGGAAACATTTCTTAACCCAGCCTATGGGAGGTCAACTTGCTATGATAATAATGTCACTCAAAAATGCTATAAGGAAAGAAAACTGCAGATCGCTATCCCTTAGGAATATTGATTCAAAAAGCTTCAATAAAATACTAGTGGGCAGAGGCTGTGGCTCAGTGGTAGAGCACCTCCTAGCACTCACCAGACACACTCAACATACTAGCAAATCGATTTGTTCCTTTGTTGCACTACTGGGGACTGAGGCCAGGGTCCAATCCATGCTAGGAAAGTGCTCTGTCACTGAATCAGTTTTCCCAGCTGCCTAGAAAACTAAATTATGTACCACAAAAGTGTATGCTACGACAAAGTGGGATTTATTCCTGGGATTTATTCCGCGTGAAAATTCATCATGTAAACACACATGAACAGGCTGAAAGAAAAAATCCACATGATTATCTCAATGGGGAAAAATATCTGACAAGATTCCATAAAGATTAATTATAAGAACATTCGTCAAGCCAGACACGGTGCTGCATACCTATAACCTCATTTACTCAAGAGGCTGAAAGAAGGCTGGGGATGTGGTTCAGTGGCTAAGTGCCCCTGGGTTCAATCCCTAGTACAAAAGGGAGATTAAAAAAAAAGGAGTAAAAATGATTCAGCAAAGTAGCAAGATAAAAAGAAGCAGGGGGTGAGGGCTTCAGACACGTGGCTCAGGACCCAATAGAGCCAGGGGCATCTCAGAACAAAGTGGCAGTGACAAGACTGGTTTATTGAACATCAGAGCCCCGTCTGGGGGCAGGGTTGGGGTCTGCTCCTCCTCCTAGTGAGGCTCAGCACATAGTTGGTACGGGGACGGGGTCACTATGGTACCAAACACGCCATAGTCACTGGGCTGGGCTTGTCCAGGGGGCACCGAGAAGCTAAAGCGCTGCAGGAGGCAGGTGAAGAAGAGGAAGAGCTCCATGCTGGCCAGGGGCTCCCCAAAGCATGCGCGGTGGCCTGTGGGGGGGAACGAGCTCAGTCAGCTTGTCCCTGGCCTCCATCCCTCCAAGGAGCCCTGGGGAGAGACAGGGAGGCCCCACAGGCACCTGCTGAGAAAGGCATGAAGGCCTCCCTCTTCACAAAGTGGCCCTGGGCATCCAGGAAGTGTCCAGGGAGAAAGCGGAACAAGCAACCTGAAAGTATGTCAGCGCACAGGAGCCTGCACCCTGACCCTCTCTTATCTCAGGGCTGTGTCCAGGTTAGCAGGATATCAGGCTTTTGCAGACTGGGTCAGCTTATGTTTGGAGACACAGGGTTCCCACTTAAGATGAGGGGACCTTTTGTCTCTAAGCTCTCCCTCCAAATCCCAGCTCACGCTGCACGTCCGGGTGCAGGATCATGAGCAGGAGGGCCCAGGCCAGCGTGGTAGAGGTGGTCACCATCCCTGCGGTGAATAGGTCAGCCACCACCATGCGCAGGTTCTCGTCATTGAAGCTGCTCTCAGGGTTCCCCTTGGCCTGTGCAGAGGCAGACACAGTGGGCTCAGGGGCCGAGGAAGAAAGTCACCAAATGACCTCCCAGTCTACACCCATCAGACCAGGTCCTGGGTTACAGGGCCCCAAATTGCCCATTCTTGGGCCTCACAGGACCCTCAGCCCACGTCCCCTAGCCCGTCTCAGGCAGCCCCACCTCACCTTCTCCACCTCCACCTGGAAGGCGTCAGTCAGGTTTCGCGGTGGCTGGGCTGGTCCCAGGTCATCCTGTTCTCCTCCAACAGCTCATCCACCATGGCCATGAAGGCCTTCTGTGCAGGGAAGACCCTGCCAGGCAGCCCTGGGATGCGCAGGAGCACTGGGACCACATTCAGCACCTGTGACAGCCACAGAGGGGACATGGGTCCTTCCTGTGCTCCTCACTCTCCTGGACCACACTCAGGTCCCAGCCTCCTCCAGGGTGGATGCAGACCTGCCTGTCCCACCCAGTGTCCAGCTCCCTCCCCAGAGCCAGCCTCCAAGCTCTCTGCTGGCCTGGGCTGCCAGAAGGAGCCGCCTACCATGGAAATCTCGAGCTTGTGTTAGCTGGACAGAGGGCACGGGCTCATTTTCCTCTCCTGGAGCCCTCTGACCCTGGCCCACCTGTCCTGCTACTGTTTGAGATGTGCTCACCTCCGGGCCTTCCCTCCTACAGTGTCCTCTCCAGGATGCCCTCTCCCATCGCCCCTGCATGCTAATCCTCTCCTGGGAGCCCTGGTTCATGGGGCTGATCCCTAAAGGATACCTCCCTGCCTTGGTGACCCCTCCTAATGCCCCACCGGCACCCGCACCATGGGCACCAAGACAAAGTGCTCCTTCAGCGCGTCCTCCAGAAGGTGCAACATCTTGGCCAAGCGCTGCTCATCATATTCGAAGCGGCGGGCGTAGATGAGGGAGGAGATCACATTGCACACTGCTCTGTTCAGCAGGGTCATGGGGCTAAAGGGGCATCCTGGGAGGGAGCAGGCCAGTCAAGGTGTGGCCCCTGTCTCCCAGGCCCGCCCATCTCTTCTCCTCCGGGGCCCCTCAGCCCATCACCCACCTGCCTTGTTGGCAAAGGCTGTACAGGGGCAGCTGGCCTCTGTGGTCACCCACTGCTCCAGGGACTTCTTGCCCAGGCCAAAGTTGCGCTTGGTGGACACAGAGAAGCGCCGCTGCTTGCGCCAGACAGGTCCATAGCCTGCCAGGATCACCCCTGGGAATGGCAGGCACAGTTTGTGAGATTTACCTGCCCATACCCTTCTCCTCCCCTGATGTCATAGGATCCCTTTTCTACTCAGTGGGGCCATATGCATCTCTAGCTTTTCTCTGTAGGCCGGTGTGTCCATCCCTGTAGGTCCTAAAGTCACTGATCCTTATTTCCAGGTATCAGCCGCCCACGCCAATCCATCCCCCGGTTTTTCATTTCTATCACAGATGAAATTTGCCTTGAGACCGTAGTGCTCATAGATGGGCCTCCACGGACAGTCGGAGGTGGCCTCACTGTGGCTCACCAGCACCTCCCGCACAGCGGCTAGCCCATTGAGCACAATGACAGGCTTCCAGGCCAGCTGCAGGCTGAACACCAAAGCGGATCTGCATCTGTAAGCAAAAGGGCCATGTATTTGTCCAGCTGAACTCCCTACTAGGCTGCAGACCTTCGCCTCACCACAAAAGACCCAGGGATTCCACAGTGTGCCAAGTCTGGGAAGATACCTGGTATTGGGAGGATTGCAAGTTCATGTGGGAACATGAGGCTGGGAGTCACACCCTGTAAAGTGGACTAACTCAGTTCGGATCCAACGTGGCAGCAAGGACCTTGACAATCAGGATATTGTCAGTGGCGACCACTAGCAGCCCACTGTACAGAGCAGGAGACACGGTCACAGAGGGGAGCAGTGAGGCGCAAGCCCCACAGCACAGAAAAGCTGAAGTGGTCTCTGTCGACCTGAGTCCACCTCCAGTTCCTGACTGACAGGCTCTCAGGACCCTGGCCCCTCCCCCATCCCAAGACCTTTCCCAAGGGACCGGGGCCTACATAATTTATACCTGTCCACCTGGATCCCAAACCTACTGCCAAGTCCAGTCCCACCTCCCAGACCTTTGCCCTTGGAAAGTGGAACGTGTCCTCAGGCTCTGCAGTGGTCTTTCCCAGGACGACTATCAACCTGTTTCCTTTCAGTGCACAGCTCCAGGTCCACCTTGGCTTCACCCACCACCCATCTCTTTTCGTCCTGGGTTCCCTCCACTGTGATCCACCAGACACTCCCTGACCCTGGGTGTTGGAGGGTACTGGGGATTAATCCCAGGGGCACTTAACCACTGAGTTACATTCTCAGCCCTTTCTATTGTTTATTTTGAGGTAAGGTCTCACAAAGTTACTGAATCTACCTGGAACTTGCAATCCTTCTGCCTCAGCTACCTGAGATGCTGGGATCACAGGTGTGCACCACCAAACCTGGCTCCTTTACCTTTTGGAAGGAGCTGGGCATGTTCTGGAAGTCAATCTGCAGCAGGTTGCCCAGCCCAGGCAGTGGCAGGGGCCCTGGCGGGTAGCGTGCAGCCCAGCGTTGGCGCCGGTGCATCAGGTCCACCAGGAGCAGGAAGACGGCCACGGCCACACTCAGGGCCCACAGTGCGTCCCCAGTGAGCAGCCCCATGGCTGCCTTGCTGTCCACGAGCTCCTCTGGCACACCTGGCTCTCCTGGCCACTCCAGGTACCTGGGGCCAGGGAGGACAGTCTTGTTACACCCTGGGCACTTGACTGCCTGGGCCCTTCCCTTATAAAGGAGCTGAGGCTGCCCTTCGCCCTCTGCGTGGAGCCAACACACTGTTATCTGTGCAGGCAGAGAGTGCAGGGAGGGGCCAGGGCAGGGGCAGCCTCCCAGGCCCTTGGCCCTCCTGCCCTCTCCAGGTGACACCCAGGGGAGCATGGAGACAGGGAATCGCCCCCGTCCCTGCTCCTTACCCTCTGAAGGAGGCCCAGGCTCCTCACAGCACCAAGGTGTCCCTTGAGTGCCCTCCGCACCTCACAGGGCCCCCTCTCTGACGTGGCCACACCTGCCCCTGAGCACTGCCCCTCCTTCCTTGCCTCCCCTCCCTCTCCTCAGGGCCTTCAACTCACACTTGCCATGCACACCAGCCTGGGTCCTCCATGAGGTCATGGTGATCAGAGGACCAGGGCACAGGAGCACAGGTGGACCGAGCTCTCCAGATTGATGAGGCTTCCTACCGTGCTTAGTCCACTTCCAGCTGCTGGAATGAAATAGGGCAGGTCACTTTAGAAAGGAAGAGGCTGGTTGTGGTTTATGGTTCTAGAGGTTCCAGGCCTCACTGCGGGTGGTGGGTTCCTCTGGCCAAGTCCCGGTGACCCACATGGAGAGAGTTGGGAAGACTTGGCCAGGTGATCTCCCTCTTCTGACAAAGCCCCCAGGAATCAATCCTTGGGCTGCACGTCTGCGGCTTATCTAAGGCAGATGACTCTCCAAAGTTCCACTTTAAGCCCTGTGGTCGGATTCAGTTTCCATTCTTAAACCGAATTTTAACAGATGACACTTTGGGGGACACGCAACCCTTACCTAAACCACAGCAGCACTTGTTCCTCTCTCCTCCCAGTGTACACTAGAACTGACACTCACACACACACACACACACATACACACAGACACACACACTCATTTCCACACCCACGACACCACACACGCTCAGACCACATCCATGGGAACAGACTAGGGCTTAACCTGGTCACACTATTCCCATGCACATCTCATTGGGGGTTAGTCTTCTTGCTGAGGATGGTGTTAGCCACCTGAAAACCTAAAGTCTAAAATAATTAGTGAATAACAAAGAGAAGGAGTCAGGAATAAATTTCCAAAGCAGAGCCCCTGGCAGATCTAGTCCACATGGGGGCTGCAACTAGAGAATGAAAGATGGCTCTGGTGGTTTATTTAAGGGGACACCCCAAAGGCGGGGATCAGGTTTAAGGACAGAGTCTTACTTTGGGATGTCTGGCAGTGGGCAGATTGACTGGCATCTTGGAAGGTCACACCCATCCCAGGTGCTGTGTGGGACATGGCAGAGCAGTATAGAAATTCACAATGTCCCTGGACAATTGACCAGAGAAAATGTCCACTGGTCAACACCAGATGTTTCTCTCTAGGTTTTGATGTCCAGTGCGCCACATACAACCCATGGAAGCCTCTGTTAGGCATAGCCCAGCACCAACAGCCTGGTTCTCAGTGACGTGACATTGCCTGGGACAGACTCTCCAGGCTGGAGACTGCTCCCAGGGAGCCTCAGGCCCCATTCCTGGGCTCTGGCCTGACACTGGCAGCTCTCATCTGGGTGTCAGCAGGCCACAGGGGGGTGGTGCGCTCACTAGTCTCCTGACCCACCAGTGGGTAGAGCCAGAAGCCCCTTGCCAAGCCTGAACAGCTCCCTCCAGCCTCTTTCTGAGGGACAGTCCTCGCTGTTCTGGCCTCTAAGGTTGTGATTGACCTTACATGTTAATGTAATTGATGCTCCTTTGTTTGTGAGGAGTCCCTTCTTGCTGCTTCAACATTCTCTAGGCTTTTGACAGATGGATTAAGGTGTGTACAGATGTGCATCTCTTGGAGGTTTTCCTACATGGGGGTCTTGAACCTCTTGAGTATGTATGGGGGCGACTCCAGAATGTCTCTGGTTTCTGCTCATATTTCTCTACTATTAATGATATTGTTGGACCTTCAGCTTCTCTTTTAGCTCCTGGAACAGAGCTCATGAGCTCATTTAAAGCCTTTGTCTAGTGGGACTTCAACATCAGGAACCGTTTCCATCAATGGCCTGTGTTTCCTGTGAAGGGCTCCACAGTCCTGTCCATGGGGTGGGTGGTGAGCAAGGGTGTTCTCTCCTACAGCCTCCCCTCCAGAAGTGGGAGAAATCTTCCAGCCCTCCCTGATTTCTTCAAGGGTCACATTGTGTGGTGGCAAAGTGGGGTCTACAATCAGAGTCTCATCCTTTCTGCTGCCCCCATTATGGTCTGGATGTGAGGTGTCCCCCAGAAGCTCACATGTGACACATGCAAGAAGGTTCTGAGTCTTAACCCAATCAGTGAATTATTCCCCCGATATGGATTAATAGACTTAATTGAAGAGGCAGCGTGTGGCTGGAGGAGGTGGGAATCAGGATGTGGCTTTGGGGTGTACAGTTGTATCTGGGGAGTGGAGACCTCCTTCTCTGCTTCTGGATCACCATGAGCTGCTTCCCTCAACCCCACTCTCCTGCCATGATGCTCAGCCTCACCTCCAGCCCTGAGAAATGCAGCTGGCCTTCTGTGGACTAAGACCTCTGAAACCGTGAGCCCTCAAATAAACCTTTTCCTCTACAGTCTTTCTACTTTTAGTCACAGCAGCGAAACAGCTGACTGAAACACCCCCACCCCGTTGCCCACGGCTGATGGCTCCCCCTAGGGCAGGCCTGCTCCAGCAAGGCCCATTGCCTCTCAGGCCAACCTGGCTTCAGAGGAAGGCACCTTGGGTTGGACCTGAGACAAGGACCTTCCTCTAGATCCAGCCTGGCCTGAGAGGAACCTCCTCCCTGCACCGGGCCCCGGACACCAGGAGTAATCAGAGACCAGGGAAGGAGCCCGATCATGCCTTCTAGGGACAGAAAGGCTCAGGGAGATGGCTGCCCCATGGACTCCCATCAGGCCTTCCCAGGGAACTTCTGGCACCTGGTGTCTACAATAACACAGATCTTCCAGCCCTCCCTGATTTCTCCACCTTTTGTGGTGTCACCTATGAAGTGTGGTCAGAGAGGTGATGGTGCTGGCAGAGTCCCCAAACAGAAATACACACACACACACACAAGAAGCTGAATGAAATCAAAGCAGCTAAACCCAAAGTAGCCCCACAGACCCAGAGCATCGCATGCTGGAAACACAGAGCCACAGAGAGACTTGTCCTCATTGCAGACACAGCCCATGGATTCCTTCAACCAATAAATACCACGCTGCTGCGGTGTGTCAGACACCATCCTAAGCGCTGACAATGGGGGACTTCAGTCCTAATAAGACTGATATTCTGGGGACAGAGGCCATAAAACAGAAATTCATAAAATTCATAAAACATTGAGCATGTGGCACTTCCCCATGGTCGCATGGGGAAGCTCTGACAGGAGGCTGCAGAGCTAAAGGCCCAGGCTAGGTACATTTCCCACAGTCTGACCAGTATGAGCAGGTGAGCGAACTGTGTGCACTGTGCAGAGGAAATCAGGTGGAGTCAGGCACGGGTCCCCAAGGCCCAGGGCAGCAGGGACACAGGGGACACCCACAGGGGCTCTGAACTGCGAGGCCTGGGCAACCAGCTGGGCCATGACTCCCTGCCTGCGCACAGCCCACGGGTGCTTGAGGGCCTCACTGGAGCCCACCCGTGCGTCCAGGGACCTGGTGGTCACCTGTTCCTTGTACTATGCCTATGTGCACAGGTGTTCCCGGGCTCTTTGTAGGACAAGGCACCCTCAGTGGCACTATGCCCACAGCGGGTGATAAGGGGACAAGTTGAAAAGCAGTGAAGACGCGGCTCATCACATACCAGAAACCTAAATGAGAGCCACAGTTTTTCATCAGAGTCACCAGACCCAAAGACACACTATCACAGGTTACAGGCCTGAAAGAAAACAGACTGTCAACCGGAGTATGTGGCAAAACCGTCCATTACAAATGAAGACGAAATGGAGACATTTCCAGGTCAGCACTGAGGGGCTTCATGACCAGTGGACCTGCATGACAAGAGGCGGGGGGAACTCTCCAGGCTGAAATGGAGTTACACTGGACAGGAACTCAGCTCACAGACTCAATCACAACCTGAGGAGTAACAGCAGGTGAATATAACGTCAGCAGGGGGCTCACAAGGCCTTTTTTGTGTTCCCTATGGGAACACAAAACACCAGTGCCTGGAACAGGAATTATAAGTCTGTGCTATTAGCACCCAGTGCAGGAATATTTAATAAGGAACAAGAAGTAGTGGGGAAGGGCAGAGATATGTCGGATCAGAGTTTTTATACTACAGAAAGTAAGTTGTTATTTAAACTAGGTTTTTGTAAGTTTAGCATGTTGTCCTTATTCCTAATGTAAACAGTGAGAAAATAATTTTGAAAAATCAAAGTGGTGTACTAAAAAAATCAGCTAAATGCAAAGGCAAGTAATGGAGAAATTAAGCGGAAAATTTTTAATACATGTTTTTAGTTGTAGATGGACGGAATAGCTTTGTTTTATTAATTAATTTATTCTTTTTTATATTTATTTTTTAGTTGTAGTTGGACATGGTACATTTATTGATTTATTTCTATGTGGTGCTGAGGATTGAACCTAGGGCCTCACCCATGCTAGGTAAGCAATCTATCTCTGAGCCACAACCCCAAATCCAGAGGATATTTTCAGTGCAAAAAAAAACACAAACAACTAAATAACAGAAACAAATATTTCTCATCAGTAGTTAAAAACTCTGTTTAAAGGCAGAGATTGTTAGGTTGAATTAAAAAAGATCCACCTACATGCTAACAGAGACTCTTTTCAAATTAAAAGATAAAAAGAAGTTGAAATTCAAAGGATGGGGAAAATACAGTAACCACAAGACAGCCCAGGTGTCTACGTTAGGATCTAATAGATGTGGAATCCAAGGAGATTACAAAAGAACAAAATGAATTGAGAAAACTTTAATTCAGGTGTAAAAATCATTCACGTGCCACTGGGCATAGTGTTACACACCGCAATCCACACACTCTAGAGGCGGAGAAGGGAGGATCCCAATTTCAAGAGTAGCCTGAGCAATTGAGTGAGATCCCCAGCTTGAAGTAAAACTTTTTGGGAAAGGTCTGAGATATAACTCAGTGTTAGAGCATGTGCCCAAGATATCAAAGGCCTTGGATTCAATCCTCTGTACTGCAACAAATAAAAGACAAAATAATCAACACAGTCATGCACCACATAATGATGCTTCCATGAATGATGTACAGTTTATACAATTGTGATCCCTTATAATTATGTCATCTAGTGCTATCTTAGTTTCTGTAAATATACTCTATAATGTTCAACAACAATGAAATGTCAAAGAGTGCCATGCCCAAAACATGCCATATTGTTAGGTAGCACATGGATGTACATGAAAATGACAACAGGGCTCCGAACTGTATGGAGCAAAAATTGAGAGAATTAAAGGGAGAAAATGACAGTACTGCCATTGTAGTTAGAAATTCAACATCCCACTATCAAAGTGGACAGACACCCATGCAGAGGATCATTAAAGAAATTGAAGACCTGAACAACAATATTTATCAATTGCACCTCACAGATATATACAGAACACTATGTCATGCAGCAAAAACAGGAAATTAACACAAAGACTTTGGCACCACACCTACAGGGGTCTCAATCTAGATCACTCCCATACCACTTTAGAACATAAAGAGTTGTCAGCTGAGGAAGAGCAGTCATGGAGGGTTGAATAGCCACATACCCTCTTGTGCACAACACAATTGCCAGATCTACAAAAAGGACCCCCTTTTCATACATACAGGAAAGAGAGATCCTTAAACTCTTTCACAATATACACTGTTCCAAAATACACTAAAACTCCAGAGAAACTATACTGAAAAACCTATTTTGGGGGCTGGGGTTGTAGCTCAACGGTAGAGCGCTCACCTAGCACGTGCAAGCACTGAGTTCAATCCTCAGCACCATATAAAAATAAATAAAATAAAGGTATTATGTCCAGCTACAACTAGACATAAATAAATGAATAAATAAATAAATAAATCCCTACTTGGAATACATATAGAAAATTTCACAACAAGCTGACATCCCAGAATACTTGGGCAAGAGAAGGCTGTGTCCTAAAAAGGTCCACAGAACAAAGTGGAAGATAAATCCATCCCAACAGATGCATAAAAACCAATATAGAAATACAAGAAATATTACAAAACAAGATACCATGATTTCTCCTCGAGTTAATAATTCACCAGCAACTGACCCCAAAGACATTGAAGTGGATGAACAACCACAAAAAGGACTGAAAAGAAAGATTATTAAAATGATCAATAAATGGGCCTGGTGGCACACTTCTGTAAACCCAGCAATTCACAGACTGAGACAGGAGGATGGCAAATTTAAGGTCATCCTCAGCAACTTAGTGAGACCTTCAGCAGCACAAGGAGATCCTGTCAAAACAAAAATTAAAAAAGGCTGGGCTGCAACTCAGTGGTTTAGCACCCCTAGTTTCAATCCCTGGTATCAGAAAAGAAAAAGGAAGAGGAAAAAAGGCCAATAAATATATGAAAAAATGTGTGATAGAATCAGCAACCAGGGAAATACAGATCACAGGATACTGAGCTCTCATCTTGCTCCAATGAGGAGGGCAGCCATCAACAGCAAAAACACTGGGTGGCATCTCCCCACAGGAATCACAGCCACCAGGTCAGTGCAGGACCCGTGGCCAAGCGACCACGCAGGTCCTCCAGGTGCTTGAGTAGGACCACTGGCTTCAGCACCCATGCAGGACTCCTGGGCGCCCACCTGTGCAGGAAATCTGGCCATCACTCCCATATGGATCCCCATCTACCAAAGTGGGGCTCCTAGGGTGGCCTCCATCTTGGGGCACTGCAACCACTGCCACAGTCCCCTACACATGGTGCCTGCACCTGGAGACACTTCACAGGGTCTGGAGATGGCCACCAGCCACAACACTGCACGCCACAGAGCTGCATCTCTGAACACACCACCCACCATCACTTCCCAGCCCCACCCAACCCAACACCCCATCCCTGAAAGCAGCCACCTCCATCATGGGACAGCTTCATCACCATTGTTAGTTGGGGCAACTCCCAGCTTAGAACACTAGCTGGGGCTTAGAAGTAATATCAAGGTAACTGTAGTCCCCAACTCCTCTCTCCCCGGCAGCCACTAACCTGGCACAGTGCCTGCGGCTATGCAGCTGGCCCACAGCTCGCAAAACAACATGGCAAATGGGGCCCTGAAGTGCCCAACAAAAAGAGCTCTCCACTACAGGTGCCCAGCTTGCAGAGCGCAGCCCACAAGACCTCTGGAGAGAAAGGTTTCAGATTGGGAAGGAGAAAGGGAGGGGTGAATGAGATAGAGTATAGAGACTAAATTAGACACCAGGAATTGTGAGATCTACAGGTGAGATAAGGAGATAAGACCAGGCGCCCACATCACAGGAGAGGGCCCCAAAGGAGATCCTTGAACCTACTCTCCCACCCTAATAACCTTCACCATCCTGAGGGTAGAGATACCAGCAAAACACAGATAACCCCACCTATTAGATGAGGGGAAAGCTGGAAAGATATTGATCTCCAATAAAAACTATCCTTATATTTCTTTAAGATTTTATAGCAGCTATTTAGTTTCAGGTTGTATACTGTTTGTATTGGGATCTGTTCACACTGTTCTCCCCCTTAAAGAAGAGGTATTGGAACCCTCCAAGAACACTATAAGCCTATAGGGTAAAAACTGTAACACCTCAGATCCACAGAGCTAGGAGGGAAGACACAGGAACAACATAAAAAAAAAACAAGGGAAGAAAGTGCCCCCAGCAAACCAAGATACTACATTATTAGAATCCATGGCCAGCACAGCAGAAGGAAGGACAGAGAAGGAGTTCAGATGTACATGATTAAAATGCTCTGTAAATTAAAGGATATAAAAGAGCAAATACAGGCAGCAAAAGATCATTTTGATGAAGAACTACATAAGCAAATATAGGAAGCAAAAGATTACTTCATAAGGAGACAGAGCTTCTGAAAATGAAAAACAGAAATCCTTGAAATGAAAGAAACAATAAACCAAATTAAAAGTTCAATAGAAAGCACCACCAACAGATTAGATCACATGGAAGACAGGACCTCAGACAATGAAGACAAAATGAAGAATCTTGACCACACAGTGAAAATGGTAGAAACCATGAGCAGAACATTCAAGAATTATGGGATAACATAGAAAGACCAAATTTAAGAATTACTAGGATGGAGGAAGGCACAGAGTTACAAACCAAAGAAATGAACAATCTATTCAATGAAATAACATCAGGCAAATTTCCAAACATAAAGAATTAATTGGAAAACCAAATACAAGAGGCTTACAGGACACCAAATACACAAAATCACAACAGATCCACACCAAGGCACCTTATAATGAAAATGCTTAGCATACAGAATGAAGAGAGAATTTTAAAAGCCACAAGAGAAAGGAATAAGAATACATGTAGGGAGAAACCAACTAGGATATCTGAAGATTTTTCAACCCAGACCATAAAAGCTAGATGATTCTGGAACAACATATACCAAGCTATGAAAGAAGATGGAGGCCTACCAAGAATCTTATATCCAGCAAAATTAAGCTTTAGATTTGATGATGAAATAAAAACTTTCTCATGATAAACTAAAGTTAAAAGAATTTACAACTAGAAAGACTGCATTCCAGAACATCCTCAGCAAAATATTCCATGAGGAGGAAACAAAAAACAACAATGAAAATCAGCAAAGGGAGGTATCACTAAAGGAAATACTAGTCAAAGGAGAAACCAACTCAAGTTAAATACCAAAAACAAACAAAGATGACCAGGAATGTAAATTATGTCTTAATAATAATCCTGAATGTTACTGGCCTAAACTTACCTATCAAAAGTCATAGACTGACGGATTGGATTTAAAATTAAAAAGACCCAACAATGTGCTGCCTTCAAGAGACTCATTTCATAGGAAAAGACAGCTACAAACTGAAGGTGAAAATTTGGGAAAAGACATGCACTCACATGATTGCGGAAACAAGCAGGGGTTTCCATTCTCATATCAAATAAAGTAGACTTTAAGCCAAAGCTAATCAAAAGGGATAAAGAAGGACATTTCATACTGCTCAAGGGAAACAGACATCAACAAGACATAACAATTATAAATATATATGCCCCAATGGAGCATCTACATTCATCAAAAAACTCTCCTTAAGTTCAAGAGTCAAATAGACCACAGCACAATAATTCTGGGTGACTTTAACACACCTCTTTCACCACTGAATACATCTTCCAAACAAAAGCTAAACAAATAAACTATAGAACTCAATAATGCAATCCAATAACTTAGACTTAACAGACTTATATAGAATATTTCTTCCATCAATGAGTGAATACACTTTCTTCTCAGCAGCACATAGATCCTTCTCTAAAATAGGTCATATATTATGCCACAAAGCAACTCTTAGCAAATACAAAAAAAAAAAAAAAATAGAAATACTACCCTGCATTCTATCAGATCATAATGGAATGAGATTAGAAATCAATGATAAAATAAAAAATAGAAGCTACTCCAACACCTGGATTTGAATGAACAATAGGTTGCAAAAGACATCAAAAAGGAGATCAAAAATTCTTAGAAGTAAATGAGAACACTGGTACAACATATTGAAACCTCTGGGACACTATGAAGGCAGTATTAAGAGGAAAGTTCATTGCATGGAGTCCATTCTTTAAAAGAAGGAAAAGTCAACAAATAAAGGACCTAACATTACATCTCAAAGTCCTAGAAAAAGCAGAACAAATCAACACCCAAAGCAGTAGGAGACAGGAAATAATTAAAAGCAGAGCTGAAATCAATGAAATTGAAACAAAAGAAACAATTGAAAAAATTGACAAAACAAAAAGTTGGTTCTTTCAAGAAACAAATAAAATTGAAAAACCCTTAACTATGCTAATGGAGAGACAGAGAGAGAAAACTCAAATTCCTAACATGGATATGACAGAAATACAGAAGATAATTAGAAATTATTTTGAAAATTTGTACTCCAACAAAATAGAACATACCGAAGACATTGACAAATTTCTAGAGTCAGGATGATATATACACAAGTCAAACAGATCAATTTCAAGCAATAAAAAAGAAGACACCATCAGAAGCCTACCAACCAACAAAAGCCCAAAACCAGTTGAGTACACAGCTGAATTCTATAAGACCTTCGAAGAAGAACTAATACCAATACTCCTCAAATTATTAATGAAATAGAAAAAAGAGAGAACACTTCCAAATTCATTCTATGAGGGCAATATCACCCTGATTTCAAAGCCAGACAAAGACAAATCAAGAAAAGAAAACTTCAGACCAAATATCTCTAATGAACATAGAAGCAAAAATTCTCAATACAATCCTGGCAAATCAAATACAAAAACATATCAAAAAGATAGTGCATCACCATCAAATGGGGTTCATCTAGGATTGCAAGCTTGGTTTAACATACGGAAATCAATAAATGTAATTCATCACATCAATAGACTTAAAGATAAGAATCATAGATCATCTCAATAGATGAAGAAAAAGCATTCAACAAAATACAGCACCCCTTGATGTTCAAAACACTAGAAAAACTAGGGATAACAGGAAAATATCTCAACCTTGTAAAAGCTATCTATGCTAAGCCTCAGGCCAACATCATTCTAAATGGTGAAAAGTTGAAAGCATTCCCTCTAAAAACTGGAACAAGGCAGGGATGCTCTCTTTCTCCACTTCTATTTAACCTAGTTCTTGAAACACTGGCCAGAGTAATTAGACAGGTGAAAGAAAAAAAATGGATATGGATAGGAAAAAAAGAACTCAATTTATCACTATTTGCCAACAATATTTTCCTATACCTAGAAGATCCAAAAAATTCCATCAGAAAACTTCTAGAACTAACAAATTAATTTTGTAAATTAGCAAGATATAAAATCAACACCCACAAATCAAAGGCATTTCTGTACATCAGTGACAAATCCTCTGAAAGAGAAACTAGGAAAACTACCCCATTTACAATATCACAGAAAAAATAAAATACTTGGGAGGTGAAAAGACCCCTATAATGAAAACTACAGAATGCTAAAGAAAGAAATTAAAGAAGACCTTAGAAGATGGAAAGATCTTCCTTGTTCTTGAATAGGCAGAATTAATATTGTCAAAATGACCATACTACCAAAAGCACTATATAGATTTAATCAATTTCAATAAAAATCCCAATGACATTCCTCATAGAAATAGAAAAAGCAGTCATGAAATTCATCTGGAAAAATAAGAGACCCAGAACAGCTAAAGCAATCCTTAGCAAGAAGAATGAAGCAGGTGGCATCACTACACCAGACCTTGAACTATACTACAGAGCAATAGTAACAAAAATGGCATGGTATTGGCACCAAAATAGACTTGTTGACCAATGGTGCAGAATAGAGGACACAGAGACAAACCCAAATAAAAATGGTTATCTCATATCAGACAAAGGCACCAAAAACATATATTGCAGAAAGGATAGCCTCTTCAACTAATGGTGCTGGGAAAACTGGAACTTTCATAAGCAACAAAATGAAATTAAGCCCTTATCTCTCATCATGCACAAAATTCAAAGTGAATCAAGGACCTAGGAATTAAACCAGAGACCCTGGGCCTAATAGAAGAAAAAGTAGGCCCAAATCTTCATCATGTCGGATTAGGTCCTGACCTCCTTAATAAGACTCCTATTGTTGGGAGTTGCCCCAGTTCCAAAGACTAACTTCCCCATCCCTCAAGAAGAGCCATCCATTGGTGAGCCCTGCTGGCTCACATGCTCTGCTGTCCAATGGTGAGCCCTGCTGGCTCACATGATCCTGCCATCCAATGGTGAGCCCTGTTGGCTCACATGATCCTTACCCACGAATCAGACTAGCCCTGCTGGCTCACATGATCCTTACCCACCAATCAAAAGCACCCCAGCCAACTGTCAAACTGTTCAACCATTAAACTGTCATAACTGTCAAACCACCCCGGCTCTATAAATATGCAGAGCTGTTCCTCAATATACGGGCATTTTCTCCCAGGGCAAGCCTTGATCGTTCTTTCATTGGTGCCAAAACCTGGGAAGGGGAATTCCTCGCTGCTCAAGGGCCTCCTCTCTCAAGGCTTGCCGTCCTTGTCCACTCTTTCGAGTGCTGCTGCTACTCACACAACACTGGCTCTTCAGTAGGTGAGTTCCCCTATCGGGTATCCAACTTCAGACGGGCTATGCAGGGGCTTTGACTGTGATTGTCTGGCAAACCTCTGATGCCCAATCTGGAGGAGAGAACGCACCCTACCACGACCTTCATGGTCAGGTGAACTCTCTGGAGCCCAGTTCATGAGCGGGAGGTCCTGAGGGGTGGAAGAACAGGCACTCCCCTCTCTCTCTCTCTCTCTCTACCACACTTGTCTCTCTCCTGACCTATGGGGTCTCTTCTTCCCTCCCTGGAGATCCCCTTATTAAATTCTGCACACAAGATTGGCCTTACTATCAATTAGACAATCAAAGTCAATGGCCCCCAGGAGGACCCCTAGATCCTGCAATTCTCAGAGATCTGTTTAACTTCTGCGAGCGCTCAAAAAAGTGGAAGGAGTTCCCCTATGTTGAGGCTTTTTTTCTTCTTCATTCTCACCCCTACCTATCTGGCAGATGAACCCCCTCCCTACCGACCTCGCCCGTCGGCTCCATTCAGCCCCTCAGGTGCTCCCCCCCCCCCGCCCCGACTCGGCCAACACCTTTAGTTCCCCCCAAACTAGGTCCCGCCCCTAATCCCACAAACCATGGCCCCTTTAAGAGAGGTTGCTGGACCTGAGGGCATTATCCGGGTACATATCCCATTCTCTATAAATGACACCATGCAACTCGAGAGAAGGTGGGGCTCATTCACCACAGAAGAGAGTTTCAATGGGTCCTCCAGGCTTAAAGCCTCACTTATATGTTACTGGCTAATACTTTCCTTCTTGAGGAACATACCAGAGTCTGGGAACTTGCCAGAGCCCATGTGGATGAAACTCACCGAGTTAATCCCAATCACCCTCTGGGGCCACTTGCTTGCCCCAGATCAAACTCCCGACTAGGATTATAATACCAAGCTGGCATACAGAGTAGGGACCAATTCTCCACATGTATTATTGCTGGGCTCAAAACAGCAGCATGTAAGGTCAACAATTTCCAAAAATTACAAGAGACCCCATCGGAATTTCTGGATCGGCTTATGAAAGCCCTTCAGCAGTAACCTAGATCCCAAAACCCCAGATGGCCGTCATGTCCTTATGACATATTTCCTCTCGCAGAGCTACCCCGATGTCTGGGCCAAACTAAAACAGCTCGAACATGGCCCTGCCACCCCCCCCCCCAGACTGAGAAATTTCAGATGCTCGCCCAGGCCTTGCAGGGTGCTTCCTCGGGTCACCGCCCATCACCGAAACCGCCCCCCTGCCGGGTGCCTGCTTCAAGTGTGGCAGGAGGGGTCCCGAAAAGCCTTGGTCAAGGTCTTCCACGGCTCTGGCTCCATCCAGGACGAGAGCTTCGACTGTCAGGATTCGGTGACAATCAATCTCTGCAGCTCGAACCTGCCACTTAGGCACTCCTGATTTTTTGGCTGTAGTGGGGACTCCCCTTTTGCCAATAAATCTGTTTCCTCCTTCTCTGCGTCCTCTTCCGTCCTCCTTACATGGGTAATGTGTCCTCTCTGCCGTCGACTCTCCCCTACAATGCCTCTTGTATCAAATGTAACACCCAGGCCTGGCCCACTTATCCCTTAGACAACCAAAGCAGATGGCCCCTTTTTGGGTACCTGGATCCCTCCATTCCAAGGGATCTCTTCCAGGCTTTCTTCTTGCTCCAATCCAATCCTGCTCTCTGCACTTCTTGCAAACCTCTACAAATTCTTCTAGTCCGTCCAAAGTGCTCAACAGATGACAGAATTCTCCTACTTAATTTCTTGGCCTTAAAGGGATATCGGGCCTCTCCACAAAAGGCCCAAATAGTATCTAGGGTTCTCTATCTCTCAAGGGAAAAAGGCCATTACAGTAGACAGAAAACAGCTTATTGTGTCTATACCTATACCAAAGACCAAAGATGACTCTCCTTCTTGGGTTTGGCTGGGTACTTCAGGACCTGGATTACTTTTGAATTTCTCCTTCCTTGCCAGGCTGCTATATAATCTGGCCAAGGGCCCCCAAGATGAACCCCTACTCTCAGCGGTAGGGAAGCCCTTTAAAAAGGCCCTCCTCTAGGCACCCACCCTGCATCTCTCCGACCTCTCCCGACCCTTCACCCTCCATGTAAAAACAGGGACAAAGTCTGGGCATCCTGGGTCAGGAATGTGGCCCCACATTTGCACCAGTGGCCTACCTATACAAACAGCTCGACTCCACGGTCAGGGGCTGGCCCCCATGACTCAGAGCCCTAGCAGCGGCCCATGACCTCCAGAAAGAAGCACACAAGCTTACCTTTGGCTCCCTGATAACAATCTCATCTCCTCACCATCTAAAGGATTTCCTCACTTACAAGGGGCTACAGTCACCTCCTCCTTCCAGGGTTCTATCCCTCCTTGTCTCTCCTTGAAAATCCCTCCATCTCTTTTCAGCCCTGCTCTCCATTAAACCCTGCCTCCCTCCTCCCATCTTCTCCCTCACAAGATCCTGTCCACAAATGCCTGGAGGTATTACAGATGATTTTACCCTGCCCTACCACCATTTCTGAGGGACCCCTGCCCTCTTCGGACCTTGTAGCTTTACCTCCTCTCTGCTATGCTTCGTTACCACCAGGGATCGGCCCAAAGATCCCCAACAACTCTTCCAGTTTTTTCACTCTCTATTCCATTCTAGTCCACAGAGTCTCACTACTTTCCTTCACTCCTTTTTCACCCTTTCCCCACACGATAAGACCCTCCTACAACAGATCACTTCTGCTTGTCAGATCTGCCAGAGAACCAATACCAATACTCCATTAAAACCTAAACCTTTCCCTTCTCCTCAGGCCTGCGGTCATACCCAGGCTGCAGACTGATTTCACCAACATGCCCCGAGTAAAAAACAAGCCTTTCCCACTTCTAACAAGCAGGCCTCCACGGTAGTTGACTCACATAATCCCCCGTTTCGGGATGCACACTTCTATCCAATCAGATAATGGCCCAGAATTCACCCTTAAAGAGACCCTCACCAAGCTCACCATGGAATTAAGCCTGGACTGGGTAAAGGTGCTTCCTTTGGCTTTATTGCACATTAGAGCCTTGCCAAAGAAGCCTTCTAATCTCTCACCTTTCGAAGTCATGTATGGCCGTCCCCTCGTTCCTCCAGGATTGCCTACAGAACCCCTACCCATCTCTGAAACCTACACCCTGCCCCTCCTCTTCCATCTATGCTCTGAACTCTGGCGCTATCAAGACTGGCTCCTTCCCAGTCTCTTTCAAAACCCTACCTCCTTAACACCTGGTCAACTTGTTTACTATTGTCCATGCCCACCAGGGGACAAGCCCCCTCTAAAACCAAAATGGAAGGGCCCTGCTCAGGTGGTTATGTACACTCCCTTGGCGGCCAAACTCAAACTACCTAATAACCAACTTACCCATGGATTCATATTTCCAGGCTTAAGCCCAGCACTCCTACACCTTCATCAGAAGAGCCAATGATCGTCACCTATCATTAAGTACTCTTGTCAATGCCCCCCCTCATTTCTGGCCCCTCTTGGGTCCTCTCTTTGCCCTATGTCTGAAGATTCAAGGCAAGTGACCCTAAGGGCCCCCTCCAGCCAGACCCCCCCACTTGCTTGAATCTAGCTGGTAGTGGGACCGTTGTGTGTTGCCCTTCTGACAAACCACTTAGGTGTCCAGAGCATGGTGACCCCTGAATAAGTGTGATCATAAGAGAGCACTTTACCAGTTGCCTTCTGGGCCTAAGGAGGAACATGTGTGTTTTGTTTACCCTCCCAGTTTCATAAGAATTTCAGGTATCAGTATTTAAAGTTGAGGTGTTTTACATAAAACCTGGAGAGATCTGACTGCTCTCAAAGGGAAATATGGAACAATTGGCCATCGTCCTCCCTTGGCTGCCTTCGAGAAAGGCAAAGAGAGAAGCATGCTGGTACACCCAGTTAGGAGAAAGTTTGAAGAGCAGCCTTAATAGAGAGGGGAGGGAACTAGATTGGACTAGGAATGAAGAGTAGAATTGAGGGTGTTAGGTGCAGGACAGGCTGGTCTGCAGGGCATGCCAAACAAAGTTAGCTGCAGGATGACCTGGCTTCTCAAACCCTCTATCTGGTTCTTTATCACCTGTTTGCTTCAAGCCCAAATGCCCAAGCCCCCACTCAAGACTGAACACTTAACCCGCCTTGTGCCAACAAGGAAGCTTGCAGACCCAGAGAGAGACCCCATTAGATTTGGACTATAAAAACTCCCTATGCCTGTTCCTTCCCTTTATCATAAAGTTCATTCAGACTCAGGTGGTTAAAATTTCTAATCAAGCTTTTACCAGCTTCTCCTCAGGAATTACCAACTCCTGGTTACTGATAATACCTCCAGTCGACACCTATGCCGAATGGACTGACCTCATCATGGATCTGTGGTGGCAAGGAACCTTCGATGATACTGGTCTTCTCTGCCCTCCTGTGGGGTCTCCTTACTTCCCTCCTCTCTTTCTCCCACACTGTCCCATCTCAGCAGGAAGCAGCCAGAATCAGTAGATGCCCACTCTCATTTAATAACAAAGAGGGGGGAATGTTGGGAGTTGCCCCGGCTCCAAAGACTAACTTCCCCATCCCTCAAGAAGAACCATCCAATGGTGAACCCTGCTGGCTCACATGATCCTACCCACCAATCAGAAAGCACCCCAGCCAACTGTCAAACTGTTCAACCATTAAACTGTCATAACTGTCAAACCACCCCCAGCTCTATAAATATGCATAGCTGTTCCTCAATAAACGGGCATTTTCTCCGATGACAAGCCTTAATCATTCTTTCATCTATAGTGTAAGAAATAAATCAAGAATCAATGAATGGGATGGATTCAAACTAAAAAGCTTCTCCTCAGCAAGAGAAACAATCAGTGAGGTGAATAGAGAGTCAACAGAATGGGAGAAAATTCTTACCACATGCACATCAGATAGAGCACTAATTTCTAGGACATATAAAGAACTAAAAAATCCTTACATCAAAAAAAGAAATAATCTAATGAATAAATGGGCCAAGGAACTGAACAGAAACTTCTCAGAAGATGATATACAATCAATCAACAAATATATGAAAAAATGTTCAACATCTCTAGCAATTAGAGAAATGCAAATCAAAAGTACTCTAAGATTTCATTTCACTCTAGTCAGAATGACAGCTATTATAAAGACAAATAACAATAAGTGTTGGTGAAGATGTGGGGGAAAAGGCATACTCATACATTGCTGGTGGGGCTGCAAATTGGTGAACCCAATATGGAAAGCAGTATGGAGATTCCTTGGAAAACTGGGAATGGAACCACCATTTGACCCAGCTATCCCACTCCTCGGTTTATACCCAAAGGACTTAAAAACAGCATACTACAATGATGCAGCCACATCCATGTTTATAGCAGCACAATTCACAATAGCTAAATTGTGGAACTAACCTAGATGCCCTTCAGTAGATGAATGGATAAAGAAACTGTGGCACATATACACAATGGAATATTACTCAGCATTAAAAGAGAATAAAATCATGGCATTTGCTGGTTGATGGATGGAGTTGGAGAATATCATGCTAAATAAGCCAATCCCAAAGCTGAATGTTTTCTCTGATATGAGGATACTGATTCATAAAGGGGATTGGGGGTGTGGAGCACGAGAAGAATGGAGCAACTTCAGATAGGGCAAAGGGGAGGGAGGGGGCATTGGGGTAAGGAAGATGGTGGAATGAGATATGAATGGTGTGACTACTTTGTGTACAACCAGAGACATGAAAAATTATGCTCTACATGTGTACTATGAATTGAAATGCATTCTGCTGTCATGTATAACAAATTAAAATCAATAAAATTTTTAAAAAGAATATAAACATTAATAATGATGGAGAGGATGTGGAGGAAAAGGAACACTTACACACTGTTAGTACAAGCACTATGGAAAACAGTGTGGAGATTCCTCAAAAGGTTAGGAATGGACCATAAAACTCAGCTATGTCCCTCCTTAGGATTTATCACAAAGAGTTATAGTCAGCATACTATAGTGATAAATGCATACCCGTGTTTATAGTTATTCACAATAACCACACTATGGAACCAGTCTAGATGTCATTCAATGGATGAATGGATAAAGAAAAAGTGCCATACATACACAATGGGGTTTTATTCAGCTATAAAGAAGAACAAAATGGATGGCACTTGAGAACATGTTAAGTGAACCAAGCCAAACTTAGAACACTAAAGGCTGTATGTTTTCTCTCATATGTGGAAGCAAGAAAGGAAAAGGAAAAAGAAAGGTGGGGGCAATCTCATGAAAATTGAAGGGAGATCTGCAGACTTCAGGAAAGGGACCAGAAGGAAGGAGGGCGAGGGGGTGTCGGAAGCTGCCACATACGAGCTGAGCACCCTTAGCCTTGAGTGATGGGGGTGTAAGACTGGTTTCTGCTGCACGAGGAAGCAGGTGGATCTCACCTCCCCTGGGCAGGGAAATGAAACCATGGGAATCACCAATGAGACTGGGCTACACCCCTCTGAAACTCAATCCCTTGCCTGATTTGGGTGGAAATTTCTGGAGTGCCTTCCCCTCAATAAATAGGGCTTCCAACGTGCTCTCTCTCTTTGTCTGCCTCTCTTGCTTCCCTGATGGGAGCTGGGGCCAAGGAGCTGTCGCTGAACCCCAAGAAAAAGGCACTTTTTGTGTCTGATTATTTAGCACCAGCCCAATTCATCTGGAGTGACCCCGACTGATTTAATCACGTGTGTGGCAAGGGGGAATGATATTTACCAGATTACCTTGTTATATCATGTCCATGTATGAATATTTAACAACGAATCCTACCATCAAGTGTGATTATAATGCCCCAATAAAAATATGGAAAAAAGAAATATTTTCTGCCCCATAAAAAATGAGCCTAGAAATCAATACAAGGAAAACCTTTTAGAAAGTTAACAAATATATGGAAATTACATAATCAATGTGTCAAAGAAGTAAGGAAACTTAGAAGATAACTTGAGGTGGATGAAAAGGACAGTATAACATACCAAAACAACACAAAAGTAGGAATCAGAGGAAAGTTTATATCTGTCAACAACTACATTAAAAGGAAAGTAAGATCTGAAATCAACATCAGGACTACATATTTTAAAGGACTAGAAAGATATTCAGCAGGACTGCGGTTGTGGCTCAGTGGTAGAGCACTTGCCTAGCTTGTGTGAGACACTGGCTTTGATCCTCAGCACCATGTAAGAATAAATAAATAAGATAAAGGTAATGTGTTCATCTACAACAAAATTTTTTAAAGCTGCTCAGCATATTGAACTGTAACCTAACCGAAAGGAGGAAAAATTAAAAGTAGAGATGAATTAAATAGAGAATAGCAAAACAGTAAACATCTTGGTGCAGTGGCACATGCCTGTAATCCCAGGAACTTGGGAGGCTGAGGCAAGAGAATTTCAAGTTTGAGGCCAGCCTCAGCAACTTAGTGAGAGCCTGTATTAAAATTAAAAATAAAAGGCTAGGAAGGCAGCTCAATGACAGAGCAACCCCAGGTTCCATTGAAGAAGGAGGAGGAGGAGGAGGAGGAGGAGGAGGAGGAGGAAGAGAAAAAAAGCTGGTCTTCCCAGCTACCCAGGAGGCTGAGGCAGGAGGATCACAAGTTCAAGACCAGTCTCAGCAACTTAGCCAGGTCCTGTGTCAGTAAAACAGAAAAGGCTGGGCAGGTGGCTCAGTGGCAGAGCTCTTGTCCTAGAAGGCACAAGCCCCTGGGCTCAGCCCCAGTACAGCAAGAGAGGAAGAAAGGCAGGGAGGAGGGGGAGGAACCAACCACAGAAAACAAGGGCTGCCAGCTTGGGCAGGGCGTGGAGCCTGTGCTCTGGCGGGAACCTCAATGGTAGAGCCACCGCAGGAAACAGCACAGTGGGCCTCAAAGATGGAAAGAGACTTGCCCCGTGAGCCAGAATTCCACTTCTGAGTCTATGTCCACAGGAGCTGAAGGAGGGTCTCACAGACACCGCTGTACCCCCACAGTCACAGCTACAAGTGGAGGCCAGTGTCCTCTGGCAGGTAAATGGGTCAGGAAAGCAGGGGACAGGAGCCCTTATCCACAGAGACCCACTCCAGGGCCCCAGGGGATGCCAGAAGCTGTGCACGATCCACCCTGCACACTGTGCTGCTGTCCCTACCCACTTGTGCCCACCAGGAGGGTTAATTTGTAGCCTGGGCAGGGACGATAACACGGCTGACCCTGGAGCTGGCCAGCAGCGCCCTGCAGTGAGGGTCTCTGCGTGGGGTCCCTTTCACTCTCAGATCCGTGGCCCTCTCCAACCTCTGCTCTGCTGCTCAGGGGAGACGCTGCCACGCCCAGGTGAGGAGCTGAACTGGGGGGAGGATGTCAGCATGAGACGTGATCAGAACGGGAGGTGTCCTCCTGCTACTCAGAAGGCCGTGATATTTTATATGGATAAATTCTTTTCTCCTCGAATTTCCCATTTAAAAAGTTGCCAACTGCTGACCACTGGTACCTGACACCAAAAAAGACAAACCACAGCAAGGGGGACTGCAGTGTGCCCACAGGATGGGATGTCATTCTGCCCTCAACATGAGGTGCTGATCCCGGCTACCACCTGGATGAATTTAAGGACATCAGGGATATAAGTGAAACACAACGAAGAGTGTACAAGCCCACTTCAAAGACGTCACTGTGTGAGTCACGTTCACAGAGCGAGAAAGATGGCTGCAGACCCTGAGGGGCGGGGAGAGGGGGAGCTGCAGGAGCACAGAGTCTGGGTTTGCAGGGCAGAGTGGGGCAGATGCCAGGCTGATGTTTTCTACCCTGATCATGTTCTAATACCACTGAGCTGCGCACTGAGTTCAGAGAGTACGTTTCAGGCACAAGTCTCTCCACAAAACAAACACAGACGCTCACGCAGAGCCAAGTGGCCCTTGGGGGACAGTTGCTCAGCAGGCCTGGGGATTCCATCCCACATTCTCAACAGACCCCTGACTCCTGTCGGGCTGCCAGAGTCCGTCCCTAAGGCCTGGGCACAGCCTTCTTGGAAAGCGCCTCTGTGTATCTGAGGCTCTTTACACCAGAGATGGGATCTGGGTGGGGGCACTAGGCCATCTCCTCTTGCCTGGGAGGAGACAGGGACTGAGTTGTGGAAGCTGACCATGGGACAGCTCCACCCCACCTGACCAACTCCAAGAAAACCCCTGGACACAGAGGCTTATTCATACTTCCCTGGGGAGCAGGTCCCACTCCCTGTGTCACACCATCTGCTAGGCAGCCAGGCACAGCACTGATGTCTGGCAGAAACCTGTTCACTTGTCCCCAACCTTAGACCAACAGAGTCCAGACTACTGCATGTAGTTGGCCACCAACCCAGCAGCCAGTGATGGGTCTCTGTGGGTGTCATGGAGCCAGATGTCACCTGCTGAGCACCAGGATGCCCATTTCTCACGTTCATTCAAAGTGTCCAGACAGGAAGGATGAGGCAGGGGCGAGGGCTGGCTTTAGACACGTGGCTGAGGACCTAATAGAGCCAGGGGCATCTCAGAACAAAGTGACAGTGACAAGACTGGTTTATTGAACATCAGAGCCCCGTCTGGGGGCAGGGTTGGAGTCTGCTACCTCCTCTAGCGGGGCTCAGCACACAGTTCGTATGGGGATGGGGTCACTATGCTACCAAACACGCCATAGTCGCTGGGCCGGGCTTGTCCAGGGGGCACTGAGAAGCTAAAGCGCTGCAGGAGGCAGGTGAAGAAGAGGAAGAGCTCCATGCGCGCCAGGGGCTCCCCGAGGCATGCGCGGCGGCCTGTGGGGGGGCACAGGCTCAGTCAGCCTGTCTCTGGCCTCCACCCCTCCAAGGAGCCCTGGGGAGGGACAGGGAGGCCCCACAGGCACCTGCTGAGAAAGGCATGAAGGCCTCCCGCTTCACAAAGTGGCCCTGGGCATCCAGGAAGTGTCCAGGGTGAAAGCGGAGGGGCTTCTCCCAGACAGTCTCATCCTTCAGCACAGATGACAGGTTGGTGATGAGCATCGTTCCCTGGAGGAGATGCCTGCCATGAGCAGGGAATGGGATGGGGGACTTAAGGACCCCTCCACTGAACCAGGCTGGGCAGACTCTAGTTGGTCCACACTGAACCCTTGGAAGTAACCCTCAGAGACAAAGATTCTCAGCATCCTCGTGGACATGATGGCAGCGCCAGGTGACAAGGGCCCTGTTGACACCCATACTAACCTCTGTCCCCGAGCACAGTTGCTACAACAATCTGAGTCACGTTTTAATCTACTTCCCCCAACAACCTGGGCTCTGTGGTTCTGTGCTGGCCTGGCGGCTTCTCTGCTTCCCAGACCTACTCAGGCTGGGCCAGGTGGTGCCAGGGGAACTGGGAACCAGGGAACTAGATGCCAGTCCTCCTTCCCCTGGCAGTGTCCATGCTGGGGCCACTAGCTAATTGGTCACTTGGAGCTTGGGAGGAGGGCCCCAGGCCTACCTTGGGGATGAAGAAGCCCTGCAACTCAATGTCACGGATTGTCAAGTGGGGTAGACCTAGAGGGACAAGGTCTGCAAAACGCTGCACCTCGTGGATCACAGCCATGGTGAAGGGCATACGGGCCTGGTCCCCCATCTCTGGCTGCCGCACCTGCCCTATCACTTCATCAATCTCCTGTTGGACGCGGCCTGGACAGAGAAGCAACCCCACAGTGTGTCAGCACCCAGGTGACAAGGGCCCTGTTGACTAACCTCTGTCCCTGAGCATAGGCTTGCACCCTGACCCTCTCTTATCTCAGGGCTGTGTCCAGCTTAGCAGGATAACAGGCTTTTGCAGACTGGGTCAGCTTATGTTTGGAGACACAGGGTTCCCACTTAAGATGAGGGGACCTTTTGTCTCTAAGCTCTCCCTCCAAATCCCAGCTCACGCTGCACGTCCGGGTGCAGGATCATGAGCAGGAGGGCCCAGGCCAGCGTGGTAGAGGTGGTCACCATCCCTGCGGTGAATAGGTCAAGCACCACCATGCGCAGGTTCTCGTCATTGAAGCTGCTCTCAGGGTTCCCCTTGGCCTGTGCAGAGGCAGACACAGTGGGCTCAGGGGCCGAAGAAGAAAGTCACCAAATGACCTCCCAGTCTACACCCATCAGACCAGGTCCTGGGTTACAGGGCCCCAAATTGCCCATTCTTGAGCCTCATAGGACCCTCAGCCCACGTCCCCTAGCCCGTCTCAGGCAGCCCCACCTCACCTTCTCCACCTCCACCAGGAAGGCATCAGTCAGGTTTCGGGGTGGCTGGGCTGGGTCCCAGGTCATCCTGTTCTCCTCCAACAGCTCATCCACCATGGCCATGAAGGCCTTCTGTGCAGGGAAGACCCTGCCAGGCAGCCCTGGGATGCGCAGGAGCACTGGGACCACATTCAGCACCTGTGACAGCCACAGAGGGGACCTGGATCCTTCCTGTGCTCCTCTCTCTCCTGGACCATACTCAGGTCCCAGCCTCCTCCAGGGTGGACCCAGGCCTACCTGTCCCACCCAGTGACCAGCTCCCTCCCCAGAGTCAGCCTCCAAGCTCTCTGCTGGCCTGGGCTGCCGGAAGGAGCAGCCTACCATGGAAATCTCGAGCTTGTGTGTTAGCTGGACAGTGGGCACGGGCTCATTTTCCTCTCCTGGAGGTCTCTGACCCTGGCCCACCTGTCCTGTTTGAGATGTGCTCACCTCCGGGCCTTCCCTCTTAGTCTCCTCTCCAGGATGCCCTCTCCCATCGCCCCTGAATGCTAACCCTGCTCGGAGTCTGGGATGCACAGAATTGGCCCTGGATAGTGCCCTGAACTCCTCACCATGGGCAACAAGCCATACTCTTCCTTCATCATGTCCTCCAGAAGGTCCAGCATCTTGGCCAAGCGCTGGTCATCATACTCGAAGCGGCGGGCGTAGATGAGGGAGGAGATCACATTACACACTGATCTCTTCAGCAGAGACATGGGGCTAAAGGGGCATCCTGGGATGGGGCAGGCCAGTAAGGGTGTGGCCCCTGCCTACCAGGTCTAACCATCTCATCCCCTGCTGTGCCCCTCAGCCCATCACCCACCAGTCTTGTTGGCAAAGGCTGTACAGAGGCAGCTGGCCTCCTCGGTCACCCACCGCTCTAGGGATTTCTTGCCCAGGCCAAAGTTGCGCATGGTAGACACAGAGAAGCGCCGCTGCTCGCGCCAGGCAGGTCCATAGCCTGCCAGGATCACCCCTGGGAATGGCAGGGACAGTTTGTGAGACTTCCCTGCCCATACCCTTCTCCTCCCCTGATGTCAGGGATCCCTTATCTACTCAGTCGGGCCATATGCATCTTGACTTTTCTCTGTAGGCCGGCGTGTCCATCCCTGTAGGTCCTAAAGTCACTGATCCCTATTTCCAGGTATCAGCCGCCCACACCAATCCAATCCCCCAGTTTTCCATTTCTGCCACAGATGAAATTTGCCTTGAGACCGAGGTCCGAAGCCCAGGTGCTCATAGATGGACATCCACGGGCGGTCGGAAGTGTCATCGCTGTGGCTCACCAGCACCTCCCGCACAGCGGCTAGCCCACTGAGCACAATGACAGGCTTCCAGGCCAGCTGTAGGCTGAACACGTCACCAAAGCGGAACCGCATCTGTAAGCAAAAGGGCCATGTATTTGTCCAGCTGAACTCCCTACTAGGCTGCAGACCTTCGCCTCACCACAAAAGACCCAGGGATTCCACAGTGTGCCAAGTCTGGGAAGATACCTGGTATTGGGAGGATTGCTAGTTCATGTGGGAACATGAGGCTGGGAGTCACACCCTGTAAAGTGGACTAACTCAGTTCGGATCCAACGTGGCAGCAAGGACCTTGACAATCAGGATATTGTCAGTGGCGACCACTAGCGGCCCACTGTACAGAGCAGGAGACACGGTCACAGAGGGGAGCAGTGAGGCGCAAGCCCCACAGCACAGAAAAGCTGAAGTGGTCTCTGTCGACCTGAGTCCACCTCCAGTTCCTGACTGACAGGCTCTCAGGACCCTGGCCCCTCCCCCATCCCAAGACCTTTCCCAAGGGACCGGGGCCTACATAATTTATACCTGTCCACCTGGATCCCAAACCTACTGCCAAATCCAGTCCCAACTCCTGGCCTTTGTCCTCCCAGACCTTTGCCCTTGGAAAGTGGAACGTGTCCTCAGGCTCTGCAGTGGTCTTTCCCAGGACGACTATCAACCTGTTTCCTTTCAGTGCACAGCTCCAGGTCCACCTTGGCTTCACCCACCACCCATCTCTTTCCGTCCTGGGTTCCCTCCACTGTGATCCACCAGATACTCCCTGACCCTGGGTGTTGGAGGGTACTGGGGATTAATCCCAGGGGCACTTAACCACTGAGTTACATTCTCAGCCCTTTCTATTGTTTATTGTGAGGTAAGGTCTCACAAAGTTACTAAATCTACCTGGAACTTGCAAACCTCCTGCCTCAGCTACCTGAGATGCTGGGATCACAGGTGTGCACCACCAAACCTGGCTCCTTTACCTTTTGGAAGGAGCTGGGCATGTTCTGGAAGTCAATCTGCAGCAGGTTGCCCAGCCCAGGCAGTGGCAGGGGCCCTGGCGGGTAGCGTGCAGCCCAGCGTTGGCGCCGGTGCATCAGGTCCACCAGGAGCAGGAAGACGGCCACGGCCACACTCAGGGCCCACAGTGCGTCCCCAGTGAGCAGCCCCATGGCTGCCTTGCTGTCCACGAGCTCCTCTGGCACACCTGGCTCTCCTGGCCACTCCAGGTACCTGGGGCCAGGGAGGACAGTCTTGTTACACCCTGGGCACTTGACTGCCTGGGCCCTTCCCTTATAAAGGAGCTGAGGCTGCCCTTCGCCCTCTGCGTGGAGCCAACACACTCTGTTGACTGTGCAGGCAGAGAGTGCAGGGAGGGGCCAGGGCAGGGGCAGCCTCCCAGGCCCTTGGCCCTCCTGCCCTCTCCAGGTGACACCCAGGGGAGCATGGAGACAGGGAATTGCCCCCGTCCCTGCACCTTACCCTCTGAAGGAGGCCCAGGCTCCTCACAGCACCAAGGTGTCCCTTGAGTGCCCTCCGCACCTCACAGGGCCCCCTCTCTGACGTGGCCACACCTGCCCCTGAGCACTGCCCCTCCTTCCTTGCCTCCCCTCCCTCTCCTCAGGGCCTTCAACTCACACTTGCCATGCACACCAGCCTGGGTCCTCCATGAGGTCATGGTGATCAGAGGACCAGGGCACAGGAGCACAGGTGGACCGAGCTCTCCAGATTGACGAGGTTTCCTACCGTGCTTAGTCCACTTCCAGTTGCTGGAATGAAATAGGGCAGGTCACTTTAGAAAGGAAGAGGCTGGTTGTGGTTTATGGTTCTAGAGCTTCCAGGCCTCACTGTAGGTGGTGGCCTTCCTCTGGCCAAGTCCCGGTGACCCACATGGAGAGAGTCAGGAAGATTCAGCCAGCTGATCTCCCTCTTCTGACAAAGCCTCCAGGATTCAATCCCTGGGCTGCATGTCAGGGGCTTATCTAAGTCAGATGACTCTCCAAAGTTCCACTTTAAGCCCTGTGGTCGGATTCAGTTTCCATTCTTAAACTGGGAACCGAATTTTAACAGATGACACTTTGGGGGACATGAAACCCTTACCCAATCTACAGCAGCGCTTGTTCCTCTCCCCTCCCAGTGCACACTAGAACTGACACACACACACACAGACACACACAGACACATGCATGCGCGTGCCACCCGCTCATTTATACACCCTCATTTACCAACCATGCTCAGACCACATTCACAGGAACAGACTGGGGCTTAACCTGGTCACACTATTCCCAGGCACATCTCATTGGAGGCTAGTCTTCTTCTTTTTTTTTTTTTTAAAGAGAGAGAGAGAATTTTTTAATATTTATTTTTAGTTTTTGCGGACACAACATCTTTGTTTGTATGTGGTGCTGAGGATTAAACCCGGGCCGCACGCATGCCAGGCGAGCGCGATTTTGCTTGAGCCACATCCCCAGCCGGGGGGCTAGTCTTCTTGCTGAGGATGGTGTTAGCCACCTGAAAACCTAAAGTCTAAAATAATTAGTGAATAAAAGAGAAGAAGTCAGGAATGAATTTCCAAAGCAGAGCCCCTGGCAGATCTAGTCCACATGGAGGCTGCAACTAGAGAAGGAAAGATGGCTCTGGTGGTTTATTTAAGGGGACACCCCAATGGCGGGGATCAGGTTTCTAAGGCAGAGTCTTGCTTTGGGATGTCTGGGCAGTGGGCAGATTGATTGGCATCTTGGAAGGTCACACCCATCCCAGGTGCTGTGTGGGACATGGCAGAGCAGTATAGATATTCACAATGTCTCTGGGCAGTTGACCAATGTCCACAGGTCAACACCAGATGTTTCTCATTAGACTTTGATGTGTGGTGCACCACATGCAACCCATGGAAGCCTCCAGACCAGAGGAGCCCAGCACCAACAGCCTGGTTCTCATGGTTGTGACATTGCCTGGAACAGGAGGGTTAATTTGCAGCCTGGACACAGCAGGGACAATAACACGGCTGACCCGGGAGCTGGCCAGCAGCGCCCTGCAGTGAGGGTCTGTGGGCGGGGTCCCTTTCTCTCTCAGATCCCTGGCCCTCTCCAACCTCTGCTCTGCTGCTCAGGGGAGACGCTGCCACGCCCAGGTGAGGAGCTGAACTGGGGGGAGGATGTCAGCATGAGACGTGATCAGAACGGGAGGTGTCCTCATGCTACCCAGAAGGCCATGATATTTTATACAGATAAATTCTTTTCTCCTCGAATTTCCCATTTAAAAGTTGCCAAACTGCTGACCACTGGTACCTAACACCAAAATAGACAAACCACAGCAAGGGGGACTGCAGTGTGCCCACAGGATGGGATGTCATTCTGCCCTCAACATGGGGTGCTGATCCCTGCTACCAACTGGATGAATTTAAGGAGATCAGGGATATAAGTGAAACACGACGAAGACTGTATGAGCCCACTCCAAAGACGTCACTGTGTGAGTCATGTTCACAGAGCGAGAAAGATGGCTGCAGACCCTGTAGGGCGGGGAGAAGGGGAAGCTGCAGGAACGCAGAGTCTCGGTTTGCAGGGCAGAGTCGGGCAGATGCCAGGCTGATGTTTTCTTCCCTGATCATGTTCTAATACCACTGAGCTGCGCACTTACACTGTGGTAAGCCATTGTTGTAGATTGTGGCCGCCATTAGAAGATGGCGCCGGCTTCCACTGTGGCCTGTAGTAAACAACTCCTTTTATGGAGAGTTGGCACGCTGTCCCTTGCCACCCTATGAGAAAGATCCACGTGGCGGCTTAAGATTGGTACGTGGGAGGCTTTATTAGGCTGTGCTTGGGTGCTCAGGAGGAGGGGGGGTCACTAGAAGATACTTTAATCAAGGCCTGAATAAACTGCTGAAAGAAGAATCCTGTGTCGTGTGTTCCCTTGCTGGCGAGGGGTCGCGACAATTGGTGGCCCGTACGGGGAAGAATATTTCTCGAACCCAGGATCCAGAACTTTCTGCAGTCAGGGTGGTGCACCGGTAAGTTCCCAGGTAAAGTGGGAATCCGCAAGTAAATAGCGGGACGTTCCTCTGTACATTAAGAGAGAGCGGGGAAAATATAATAAAATAGGACGCTCCTCTGTAATTAAGGAGAGAGCGGGACTTTTGTACTTTCACTTTCTTTATAGCTTTGAAACTATTATGGGCGCTGCCTCTTCAAGCCCAATTTTGTTGGCCCTGGATGGGTTACTACGTTCAAAAGGACTTAAGGTAAAGCAGAGCACTTTGCAGATGTTTTTAAGAGAAACTGATATAGCAGCTCCTTGGTTTGCCTTTTCAGGGAGTCTTACGATTCCTAGCTGGGACAAATTAGGAAAAGATCTAGATTTCGCTCGTGAACAAGGCACCTTAGAGGGTGGTGTTATACCACTTTGGAAGTTAGTTAGAGGATGTATAGTAGATAGTAAATGCCAGGAAGCTGTGAGTGAGGGTCAAGCTGTTCTTGAGCAACTACATGAGGAAAAGTCTAAAGGATCACATAGTGAAGTGGCAGAGAGCATTGGGAGTAAGAGTAGTGAGAAGGCAAGAGCCTGAAACTAAAAATAGGAGAAGGCTCTACCCAGACTTGGCTGAATTAAAAACGCCTGAGAACACAAGCGGCTCAGAGAGTTCTGAGGACCTTGATATACTGCTACAACAACTACGCAAGATAAAAATGAAGAAAAAGAAAAAAGGGATACAGGGCACGCAGGCCTACTGTAAAAAGGGGACGGGATCCAATATCGGTCAACAACACTCTGAGGAGGAGGAGGTAGAATATCTCGAAAAAGATATGGTGCCGGTTGCCCCACCCCCGTATGTGGGGGGGGAGCCAAAATTCCGGGAGATCTTTTCATGCGCAAGTTTGGAGGACAGTTAATACAGATATGGGACTTGCATACCCTGTATTTCAGGACAATAACAGGGGAAGATATCATGAGCCTTTAGACTTTAAGATAATTAAAACCTTGGCGGAATCTGTCCGCACTTATGGCGTGGATGCCGCTTTCACCCTTACTCAGGTGGAGGGACTTGCTAGATTTTGTATGACTCCTTCAGATTGGGCTAGTCTAGTCCGCGCTTGTGTCTCCCCAGGGAAATATTTGGATTGGAGAGCATTTATGCTAGAGGGTGCAATAGAGCAAGCTGCTCAAAATCATGCAGCGGGATTCCCTGCCTAGGATAAGGATATGCTTTTGGGACAAGGCAAGTTTGCTAATCAACAAACAGGATACCCCCCCAACATTCATGCCTTGTCAAGATCACTCTTGGGAGAAACATCAGGTCTCTAAGGGTTTCTCTCTTTCCCCCTCTCATAAAAGATACTTATGTAATTCTTCCAACTGTAATTCCTCTATAGGAACAGGTTGGTCTTGGTTTCAATGGTTAATTTCCAATGAAAAGGGAGCCACAGCTGATATCTCCACTTTGGCTCAATTACGAGGAGTCAAAAGCTGGTTGTTTAATGTTTCTGGTAGTATCCAAGACTCAGATCGAGGTAGGAGACTTGGAAATATTTCACATAACTCACAATTAAGTAATGCTACGTTATCCTCTGCAGCAGTCTGTCTCCAATCTCCGTTCCTGTTTCTTTTGGCTAATGATACATCACAGGGGATGCTTAATTGTTCTAATGTTACCTGTTATTTAACTGAGTGTTGGAATGGCTCTTGGACTGTGGCAGTGATTATGAAAATTCCAACCTTTGTCCCGATCCCAGTTACTGCGGATCCTGAATCTTTTCCTATTGTTGAACTGATTAGAGCCCGTAGAGATTTTGGTATTACGGCAGCTATAGTGACAGCTGTGGCGGTATCTGCTGCTGCAGCAGTTACAGCTGGAGTAGCCATGGCCAGCCAAGTACAAACTGCTGCCACTATTAATGAGGTTATTCAACAAACATCCACCATACTTGAATCTCAAAGTAGAATTAATCAACACATTTTATCTGGGATTCTGGCTGCTAATCAAAGGATAGATCTGCTTCAAGCTCAAGTTGAGGAATTGTCTGATCTAGTATATTTAGGTTGTGTTGATCAACGTGCACATTTATGTATAACCTCTGTCAGATTTAATGATTCCAGGAATGCCTCCCACATCATCGGGAAATATTTATCCGGAACCTGGTCCATGGAAGCAGAAAACTTACTCCAATTTCAACTAACCCAAATTGCTGTTTTGAATAGTACCCGTGTCGAACCAGTGACTTTGGGTCAATTCACCAGTTGGCTATCTTCTGCCTTTTCCTTCTTTAAGGAGTGGGTGGGAGTGGGCATTTTGGGGGCAATGTGTTGCTTCGGTATTATACTTTGTTTGTGGCTTCTCTGTTGCCTTAAAACTCGCCATACACAGGAGAAGGCTATGATTGTACAGGCTCTTGCGGCCTTGGAAAATGGCATGTCTCCGCAAATCTGGCTTGCACATCTTAAACAGTGATTTTCTGGGCATGGCCATTGCACCCCAAGTTAATTTCACATTGCACTGGGATTGGCATGTCCTCTTTCTTAATCTCCCCCAGTACTGAATAGCCCTTGCACTCTGCAGGTCTTGTTACCATTGCACGCAGATGGGTTTTAGGACTGGTCTTTCTTCTCGGCTACAGACTCTTTACTTTCCTCTGGGGCTTAGGGATTGTGTTGCCAACTAAAAATTTGTTATTGTTACCAGGCTACCTGTGTTGCCCTACTTCTCGCCATCGTCACTATGCAGGATGCGAGGCAAAGTACTGCACTTGAGTGATCCCTCAACGGACCTCAAGGAAAGCATGTCCTATTGCATGCGGGTTTGACGTCCACGCCCCCGCCCTACGAAAAAAGGCGTCGGCTGATATGGGGTCAGGTCTGGGGAAGGCGCCTCCTTAGGACTGAACCATACATTGCAGCCGCTTCTGCACAGTGGGATAGGACCTCTACTTTCGCCTGCATTGTTTTATAAAATAGAAGGGGGAACTGTGGTAAGCCATTGTTGTAGATTGTGGCCGCCATTAGAAGATGGCGCCGGCTTCCACTGTGGCCTGTAGTAAACAACTCCTTTTATGAAGAGTTGGCACGCTATCCCTTGCCACCCTATGAGAAAGATCCACGTGGCGGCTTAAGATTGGTACGTGGGAGGCTTTATTAGGCTGTGCTTGGGCGCTCGGGAGGAGGGGGGGTCACTGGAAGATACTTTAATCAAGGCCTGAATAAACTGCTGAAAGAAGAATCCTGTGTCGTGTGTTCCCTTGCTGGCGAGGGGTTGCGACATTACACGAGTTCAGAGAGTACGTTTCAGGCACAAGTCTCTCCACAAAACAAACACAGACGCT
The DNA here is from genome assembly GCF_048772815.1 of Callospermophilus lateralis. Taxonomy (NCBI): domain Eukaryota; kingdom Metazoa; phylum Chordata; class Mammalia; order Rodentia; family Sciuridae; genus Callospermophilus; species Callospermophilus lateralis. The sequence continues at coordinate 160,937,405 of NC_135308.1, forward strand.
CACACAGAGCCAAGTGGCCCTTGGGGGACAGTTGCTCAGCAGGCCTGGGGATTCCATCCCACATTCTCAACCAACTCCTGACTCCTGTCGGGCTGCAGGAAACCGTCCCTAAAGCCTGGGCACATCCTTCTTGGCAAGCACCTCTGTATATCTGAGGCCCTTTACACCAGGGATGGGATCTGGGTGGGGGCACTAGGCCATCTCCTCTCGCCTGGGAGGCAGCTGAGTTGTGGCAGCTGGCCACAGGGCACCCTCCACACCACCTGACCAACCCCAAGAAAACCCCTGGACACAGAGGCTTGTTCATACTTCCCTGGGGAGCAGGTCCCACTCCCTGTGTCACACCATGTGCCAGGCAGCCAGGGACAGCATTGATGTCTGGCAGAAACCTGTTCACTTGTCCCCAACCTTAGACCAACAGAGTCCAGACTACTGCATGTAGTTGGCAACCAACCCAGCAGCCAGGGATGGGTCTCTGTGGGTGTCATGGAGCCAGATGTCACCTGCTGAGCACCAGGATGCCCATTTCTCACATGCACCAAGGGGTCCAGTCAGGAAGAATGGGGCAGAGGGCAACAGCTGGCTTCAGACAGAGCCAGGGGCATCTCAGAACAAAGTGACAGTGACAAGACTGGTTTATTGAACATCAGAGCCCCGTCTGGGGGCAGGGTTGGAGTCTGCTACCTCCTCTAGCGGGGCTCAGCACACAGTTCGTATGGGGATGGGGTCACTATGCTACCAAACACGCCATAGTCGCTGGGCCGGGCTTGTCCAGGGGGCACTGAGAAGCTAAAGCGCTGCAGGAGGCAGGTGAAGAAGAGGAAGAGCTCCATGCGCGCCAGGGGCTCCCCGAGGCATGCGCGGCGGCCTGTGGGGGGGCACAGGCTCAGTCAGCCTGTCTCTGGCCTCCACCCCTCCAAGGAGCCCTGGGGAGGGACAGGGAGGCCCCACAGGCACCTGCTGAGAAAGGCATGAAGGCCTCCCGCTTCACAAAGTGGCCCTGGGCATCCAGGAAGTGTCCAGGGTGAAAGCGGAGGGGCTTCTCCCAGACAGTCTCATCCTTCAGCACAGATGACAGGTTGGTGATGAGCATCGTTCCCTGGAGGAGATGCCTGCCATGAGCAGGGAATGGGATGGGGGACTTAAGGACCCCTCCACTGAACCAGGCTGGGCAGACTCTAGTTGGTCCACACTGAACCCTTGGAAGTAACCCTCAGAGACAAAGATTCTCAGCATCCTCGTGGACATGATGGCAGCGCCAGGTGACAAGGGCCCTGTTGACACCCATACTAACCTCTGTCCCCGAGCACAGTTGCTACAACAATCTGAGTCACGTTTTAATCTACTTCCCCCAACAACCTGGGCTCTGTGGTTCTGTGCTGGCCTGGCGGCTTCTCTGCTTCCCAGACCTACTCAGGCTGGGCCAGGTGGTGCCAGGGGAACTGGGAACCAGGGAACTAGATGCCAGTCCTCCTTCCCCTGGCAGTGTCCATGCTGGGGCCACTAGCTAATTGGTCACTTGGAGCTTGGGAGGAGGGCCCCAGGCCTACCTTGGGGATGAAGAAGCCCTGCAACTCAATGTCACGGATTGTCAAGTGGGGTAGACCTAGAGGGACAAGGTCTGCAAAACGCTGCACCTCGTGGATCACAGCCATGGTGAAGGGCATACGGGCCTGGTCCCCCATCTCTGGCTGCCGCACCTGCCCTATCACTTCATCAATCTCCTGTTGGACGCGGCCTGGACAGAGAAGCAACCCCACAGTGTGTCAGCACCCAGGTGACAAGGGCCCTGTTGACTAACCTCTGTCCCTGAGCATAGGCTTGCACCCTGACCCTCTCTTATCTCAGGGCTGTGTCCAGCTTAGCAGGATAACAGGCTTTTGCAGACTGGGTCAGCTTATGTTTGGAGACACAGGGTTCCCACTTAAGATGAGGGGACCTTTTGTCTCTAAGCTCTCCCTCCAAATCCCAGCTCACGCTGCACGTCCGGGTGCAGGATCATGAGCAGGAGGGCCCAGGCCAGCGTGGTAGAGGTGGTCACCATCCCTGCGGTGAATAGGTCAAGCACCACCATGCGCAGGTTCTCGTCATTGAAGCTGCTCTCAGGGTTCCCCTTGGCCTGTGCAGAGGCAGACACAGTGGGCTCAGGGGCCGAAGAAGAAAGTCACCAAATGACCTCCCAGTCTACACCCATCAGACCAGGTCCTGGGTTACAGGGCCCCAAATTGCCCATTCTTGAGCCTCATAGGACCCTCAGCCCACGTCCCCTAGCCCGTCTCAGGCAGCCCCACCTCACCTTCTCCACCTCCACCAGGAAGGCATCAGTCAGGTTTCGGGGTGGCTGGGCTGGGTCCCAGGTCATCCTGTTCTCCTCCAACAGCTCATCCACCATGGCCATGAAGGCCTTCTGTGCAGGGAAGACCCTGCCAGGCAGCCCTGGGATGCGCAGGAGCACTGGGACCACATTCAGCACCTGTGACAGCCACAGAGGGGACCTGGATCCTTCCTGTGCTCCTCTCTCTCCTGGACCATACTCAGGTCCCAGCCTCCTCCAGGGTGGACCCAGGCCTACCTGTCCCACCCAGTGACCAGCTCCCTCCCCAGAGTCAGCCTCCAAGCTCTCTGCTGGCCTGGGCTGCCGGAAGGAGCAGCCTACCATGGAAATCTCGAGCTTGTGTGTTAGCTGGACAGTGGGCACGGGCTCATTTTCCTCTCCTGGAGGTCTCTGACCCTGGCCCACCTGTCCTGTTTGAGATGTGCTCACCTCCGGGCCTTCCCTCTTAGTCTCCTCTCCAGGATGCCCTCTCCCATCGCCCCTGAATGCTAACCCTGCTCGGAGTCTGGGATGCACAGAATTGGCCCTGGATAGTGCCCTGAACTCCTCACCATGGGCAACAAGCCATACTCTTCCTTCATCATGTCCTCCAGAAGGTCCAGCATCTTGGCCAAGCGCTGGTCATCATACTCGAAGCGGCGGGCGTAGATGAGGGAGGAGATCACATTACACACTGATCTCTTCAGCAGAGACATGGGGCTAAAGGGGCATCCTGGGATGGGGCAGGCCAGTAAGGGTGTGGCCCCTGCCTACCAGGTCTAACCATCTCATCCCCTGCTGTGCCCCTCAGCCCATCACCCACCAGTCTTGTTGGCAAAGGCTGTACAGAGGCAGCTGGCCTCCTCGGTCACCCACCGCTCTAGGGATTTCTTGCCCAGGCCAAAGTTGCGCATGGTAGACACAGAGAAGCGCCGCTGCTCGCGCCAGGCAGGTCCATAGCCTGCCAGGATCACCCCTGGGAATGGCAGGGACAGTTTGTGAGACTTCCCTGCCCATACCCTTCTCCTCCCCTGATGTCAGGGATCCCTTATCTACTCAGTCGGGCCATATGCATCTTGACTTTTCTCTGTAGGCCGGCGTGTCCATCCCTGTAGGTCCTAAAGTCACTGATCCCTATTTCCAGGTATCAGCCGCCCACACCAATCCAATCCCCCAGTTTTCCATTTCTGCCACAGATGAAATTTGCCTTGAGACCGAGGTCCGAAGCCCAGGTGCTCATAGATGGACATCCACGGGCGGTCGGAAGTGTCATCGCTGTGGCTCACCAGCACCTCCCGCACAGCGGCTAGCCCACTGAGCACAATGACAGGCTTCCAGGCCAGCTGTAGGCTGAACACGTCACCAAAGCGGAACCGCATCTGTAAGCAAAAGGGCCATGTATTTGTCCAGCTGAACTCCCTACTAGGCTGCAGACCTTCGCCTCACCACAAAAGACCCAGGGATTCCACAGTGTGCCAAGTCTGGGAAGATACCTGGTATTGGGAGGATTGCTAGTTCATGTGGGAACATGAGGCTGGGAGTCACACCCTGTAAAGTGGACTAACTCAGTTCGGATCCAACGTGGCAGCAAGGACCTTGACAATCAGGATATTGTCAGTGGCGACCACTAGCGGCCCACTGTACAGAGCAGGAGACACGGTCACAGAGGGGAGCAGTGAGGCGCAAGCCCCACAGCACAGAAAAGCTGAAGTGGTCTCTGTCGACCTGAGTCCACCTCCAGTTCCTGACTGACAGGCTCTCAGGACCCTGGCCCCTCCCCCATCCCAAGACCTTTCCCAAGGGACCGGGGCCTACATAATTTATACCTGTCCACCTGGATCCCAAACCTACTGCCAAATCCAGTCCCAACTCCTGGCCTTTGTCCTCCCAGACCTTTGCCCTTGGAAAGTGGAACGTGTCCTCAGGCTCTGCAGTGGTCTTTCCCAGGACGACTATCAACCTGTTTCCTTTCAGTGCACAGCTCCAGGTCCACCTTGGCTTCACCCACCACCCATCTCTTTCCGTCCTGGGTTCCCTCCACTGTGATCCACCAGATACTCCCTGACCCTGGGTGTTGGAGGGTACTGGGGATTAATCCCAGGGGCACTTAACCACTGAGTTACATTCTCAGCCCTTTCTATTGTTTATTGTGAGGTAAGGTCTCACAAAGTTACTAAATCTACCTGGAACTTGCAAACCTCCTGCCTCAGCTACCTGAGATGCTGGGATCACAGGTGTGCACCACCAAACCTGGCTCCTTTACCTTTTGGAAGGAGCTGGGCATGTTCTGGAAGTCAATCTGCAGCAGGTTGCCCAGCCCAGGCAGTGGCAGGGGCCCTGGCGGGTAGCGTGCAGCCCAGCGTTGGCGCCGGTGCATCAGGTCCACCAGGAGCAGGAAGACGGCCACGGCCACACTCAGGGCCCACAGTGCGTCCCCAGTGAGCAGCCCCATGGCTGCCTTGCTGTCCACGAGCTCCTCTGGCACACCTGGCTCTCCTGGCCACTCCAGGTACCTGGGGCCAGGGAGGACAGTCTTGTTACACCCTGGGCACTTGACTGCCTGGGCCCTTCCCTTATAAAGGAGCTGAGGCTGCCCTTCGCCCTCTGCGTGGAGCCAACACACTCTGTTGACTGTGCAGGCAGAGAGTGCAGGGAGGGGCCAGGGCAGGGGCAGCCTCCCAGGCCCTTGGCCCTCCTGCCCTCTCCAGGTGACACCCAGGGGAGCATGGAGACAGGGAATTGCCCCCGTCCCTGCACCTTACCCTCTGAAGGAGGCCCAGGCTCCTCACAGCACCAAGGTGTCCCTTGAGTGCCCTCCGCACCTCACAGGGCCCCCTCTCTGACGTGGCCACACCTGCCCCTGAGCACTGCCCCTCCTTCCTTGCCTCCCCTCCCTCTCCTCAGGGCCTTCAACTCACACTTGCCATGCACACCAGCCTGGGTCCTCCATGAGGTCATGGTGATCAGAGGACCAGGGCACAGGAGCACAGGTGGACCGAGCTCTCCAGATTGACGAGGTTTCCTACCGTGCTTAGTCCACTTCCAGTTGCTGGAATGAAATAGGGCAGGTCACTTTAGAAAGGAAGAGGCTGGTTGTGGTTTATGGTTCTAGAGCTTCCAGGCCTCACTGTAGGTGGTGGCCTTCCTCTGGCCAAGTCCCGGTGACCCACATGGAGAGAGTCAGGAAGATTCAGCCAGCTGATCTCCCTCTTCTGACAAAGCCTCCAGGATTCAATCCCTGGGCTGCATGTCAGGGGCTTATCTAAGTCAGATGACTCTCCAAAGTTCCACTTTAAGCCCTGTGGTCGGATTCAGTTTCCATTCTTAAACTGGGAACCGAATTTTAACAGATGACACTTTGGGGGACATGAAACCCTTACCCAATCTACAGCAGCGCTTGTTCCTCTCCCCTCCCAGTGCACACTAGAACTGACACACACACACACAGACACACACAGACACATGCATGCGCGTGCCACCCGCTCATTTATACACCCTCATTTACCAACCATGCTCAGACCACATTCACAGGAACAGACTGGGGCTTAACCTGGTCACACTATTCCCAGGCACATCTCATTGGAGGCTAGTCTTCTTCTTTTTTTTTTTTTTAAAGAGAGAGAGAGAATTTTTTAATATTTATTTTTAGTTTTTGCGGACACAACATCTTTGTTTGTATGTGGTGCTGAGGATTAAACCCGGGCCGCACGCATGCCAGGCGAGCGCGATTTTGCTTGAGCCACATCCCCAGCCGGGGGGCTAGTCTTCTTGCTGAGGATGGTGTTAGCCACCTGAAAACCTAAAGTCTAAAATAATTAGTGAATAAAAGAGAAGAAGTCAGGAATGAATTTCCAAAGCAGAGCCCCTGGCAGATCTAGTCCACATGGAGGCTGCAACTAGAGAAGGAAAGATGGCTCTGGTGGTTTATTTAAGGGGACACCCCAATGGCGGGGATCAGGTTTCTAAGGCAGAGTCTTGCTTTGGGATGTCTGGGCAGTGGGCAGATTGATTGGCATCTTGGAAGGTCACACCCATCCCAGGTGCTGTGTGGGACATGGCAGAGCAGTATAGATATTCACAATGTCTCTGGGCAGTTGACCAATGTCCACAGGTCAACACCAGATGTTTCTCATTAGACTTTGATGTGTGGTGCACCACATGCAACCCATGGAAGCCTCCAGACCAGAGGAGCCCAGCACCAACAGCCTGGTTCTCATGGTTGTGACATTGCCTGGAACAGGAGGGTTAATTTGCAGCCTGGACACAGCAGGGACAATAACACGGCTGACCCGGGAGCTGGCCAGCAGCGCCCTGCAGTGAGGGTCTGTGGGCGGGGTCCCTTTCTCTCTCAGATCCCTGGCCCTCTCCAACCTCTGCTCTGCTGCTCAGGGGAGACGCTGCCACGCCCAGGTGAGGAGCTGAACTGGGGGGAGGATGTCAGCATGAGACGTGATCAGAACGGGAGGTGTCCTCATGCTACCCAGAAGGCCATGATATTTTATACAGATAAATTCTTTTCTCCTCGAATTTCCCATTTAAAAGTTGCCAAACTGCTGACCACTGGTACCTAACACCAAAATAGACAAACCACAGCAAGGGGGACTGCAGTGTGCCCACAGGATGGGATGTCATTCTGCCCTCAACATGGGGTGCTGATCCCTGCTACCAACTGGATGAATTTAAGGAGATCAGGGATATAAGTGAAACACGACGAAGACTGTATGAGCCCACTCCAAAGACGTCACTGTGTGAGTCATGTTCACAGAGCGAGAAAGATGGCTGCAGACCCTGTAGGGCGGGGAGAAGGGGAAGCTGCAGGAACGCAGAGTCTCGGTTTGCAGGGCAGAGTCGGGCAGATGCCAGGCTGATGTTTTCTTCCCTGATCATGTTCTAATACCACTGAGCTGCGCACTTACACTGTGGTAAGCCATTGTTGTAGATTGTGGCCGCCATTAGAAGATGGCGCCGGCTTCCACTGTGGCCTGTAGTAAACAACTCCTTTTATGGAGAGTTGGCACGCTGTCCCTTGCCACCCTATGAGAAAGATCCACGTGGCGGCTTAAGATTGGTACGTGGGAGGCTTTATTAGGCTGTGCTTGGGTGCTCAGGAGGAGGGGGGGTCACTAGAAGATACTTTAATCAAGGCCTGAATAAACTGCTGAAAGAAGAATCCTGTGTCGTGTGTTCCCTTGCTGGCGAGGGGTCGCGACAATTGGTGGCCCGTACGGGGAAGAATATTTCTCGAACCCAGGATCCAGAACTTTCTGCAGTCAGGGTGGTGCACCGGTAAGTTCCCAGGTAAAGTGGGAATCCGCAAGTAAATAGCGGGACGTTCCTCTGTACATTAAGAGAGAGCGGGGAAAATATAATAAAATAGGACGCTCCTCTGTAATTAAGGAGAGAGCGGGACTTTTGTACTTTCACTTTCTTTATAGCTTTGAAACTATTATGGGCGCTGCCTCTTCAAGCCCAATTTTGTTGGCCCTGGATGGGTTACTACGTTCAAAAGGACTTAAGGTAAAGCAGAGCACTTTGCAGATGTTTTTAAGAGAAACTGATATAGCAGCTCCTTGGTTTGCCTTTTCAGGGAGTCTTACGATTCCTAGCTGGGACAAATTAGGAAAAGATCTAGATTTCGCTCGTGAACAAGGCACCTTAGAGGGTGGTGTTATACCACTTTGGAAGTTAGTTAGAGGATGTATAGTAGATAGTAAATGCCAGGAAGCTGTGAGTGAGGGTCAAGCTGTTCTTGAGCAACTACATGAGGAAAAGTCTAAAGGATCACATAGTGAAGTGGCAGAGAGCATTGGGAGTAAGAGTAGTGAGAAGGCAAGAGCCTGAAACTAAAAATAGGAGAAGGCTCTACCCAGACTTGGCTGAATTAAAAACGCCTGAGAACACAAGCGGCTCAGAGAGTTCTGAGGACCTTGATATACTGCTACAACAACTACGCAAGATAAAAATGAAGAAAAAGAAAAAAGGGATACAGGGCACGCAGGCCTACTGTAAAAAGGGGACGGGATCCAATATCGGTCAACAACACTCTGAGGAGGAGGAGGTAGAATATCTCGAAAAAGATATGGTGCCGGTTGCCCCACCCCCGTATGTGGGGGGGGAGCCAAAATTCCGGGAGATCTTTTCATGCGCAAGTTTGGAGGACAGTTAATACAGATATGGGACTTGCATACCCTGTATTTCAGGACAATAACAGGGGAAGATATCATGAGCCTTTAGACTTTAAGATAATTAAAACCTTGGCGGAATCTGTCCGCACTTATGGCGTGGATGCCGCTTTCACCCTTACTCAGGTGGAGGGACTTGCTAGATTTTGTATGACTCCTTCAGATTGGGCTAGTCTAGTCCGCGCTTGTGTCTCCCCAGGGAAATATTTGGATTGGAGAGCATTTATGCTAGAGGGTGCAATAGAGCAAGCTGCTCAAAATCATGCAGCGGGATTCCCTGCCTAGGATAAGGATATGCTTTTGGGACAAGGCAAGTTTGCTAATCAACAAACAGGATACCCCCCCAACATTCATGCCTTGTCAAGATCACTCTTGGGAGAAACATCAGGTCTCTAAGGGTTTCTCTCTTTCCCCCTCTCATAAAAGATACTTATGTAATTCTTCCAACTGTAATTCCTCTATAGGAACAGGTTGGTCTTGGTTTCAATGGTTAATTTCCAATGAAAAGGGAGCCACAGCTGATATCTCCACTTTGGCTCAATTACGAGGAGTCAAAAGCTGGTTGTTTAATGTTTCTGGTAGTATCCAAGACTCAGATCGAGGTAGGAGACTTGGAAATATTTCACATAACTCACAATTAAGTAATGCTACGTTATCCTCTGCAGCAGTCTGTCTCCAATCTCCGTTCCTGTTTCTTTTGGCTAATGATACATCACAGGGGATGCTTAATTGTTCTAATGTTACCTGTTATTTAACTGAGTGTTGGAATGGCTCTTGGACTGTGGCAGTGATTATGAAAATTCCAACCTTTGTCCCGATCCCAGTTACTGCGGATCCTGAATCTTTTCCTATTGTTGAACTGATTAGAGCCCGTAGAGATTTTGGTATTACGGCAGCTATAGTGACAGCTGTGGCGGTATCTGCTGCTGCAGCAGTTACAGCTGGAGTAGCCATGGCCAGCCAAGTACAAACTGCTGCCACTATTAATGAGGTTATTCAACAAACATCCACCATACTTGAATCTCAAAGTAGAATTAATCAACACATTTTATCTGGGATTCTGGCTGCTAATCAAAGGATAGATCTGCTTCAAGCTCAAGTTGAGGAATTGTCTGATCTAGTATATTTAGGTTGTGTTGATCAACGTGCACATTTATGTATAACCTCTGTCAGATTTAATGATTCCAGGAATGCCTCCCACATCATCGGGAAATATTTATCCGGAACCTGGTCCATGGAAGCAGAAAACTTACTCCAATTTCAACTAACCCAAATTGCTGTTTTGAATAGTACCCGTGTCGAACCAGTGACTTTGGGTCAATTCACCAGTTGGCTATCTTCTGCCTTTTCCTTCTTTAAGGAGTGGGTGGGAGTGGGCATTTTGGGGGCAATGTGTTGCTTCGGTATTATACTTTGTTTGTGGCTTCTCTGTTGCCTTAAAACTCGCCATACACAGGAGAAGGCTATGATTGTACAGGCTCTTGCGGCCTTGGAAAATGGCATGTCTCCGCAAATCTGGCTTGCACATCTTAAACAGTGATTTTCTGGGCATGGCCATTGCACCCCAAGTTAATTTCACATTGCACTGGGATTGGCATGTCCTCTTTCTTAATCTCCCCCAGTACTGAATAGCCCTTGCACTCTGCAGGTCTTGTTACCATTGCACGCAGATGGGTTTTAGGACTGGTCTTTCTTCTCGGCTACAGACTCTTTACTTTCCTCTGGGGCTTAGGGATTGTGTTGCCAACTAAAAATTTGTTATTGTTACCAGGCTACCTGTGTTGCCCTACTTCTCGCCATCGTCACTATGCAGGATGCGAGGCAAAGTACTGCACTTGAGTGATCCCTCAACGGACCTCAAGGAAAGCATGTCCTATTGCATGCGGGTTTGACGTCCACGCCCCCGCCCTACGAAAAAAGGCGTCGGCTGATATGGGGTCAGGTCTGGGGAAGGCGCCTCCTTAGGACTGAACCATACATTGCAGCCGCTTCTGCACAGTGGGATAGGACCTCTACTTTCGCCTGCATTGTTTTATAAAATAGAAGGGGGAACTGTGGTAAGCCATTGTTGTAGATTGTGGCCGCCATTAGAAGATGGCGCCGGCTTCCACTGTGGCCTGTAGTAAACAACTCCTTTTATGAAGAGTTGGCACGCTATCCCTTGCCACCCTATGAGAAAGATCCACGTGGCGGCTTAAGATTGGTACGTGGGAGGCTTTATTAGGCTGTGCTTGGGCGCTCGGGAGGAGGGGGGGTCACTGGAAGATACTTTAATCAAGGCCTGAATAAACTGCTGAAAGAAGAATCCTGTGTCGTGTGTTCCCTTGCTGGCGAGGGGTTGCGACATTACACGAGTTCAGAGAGTACGTTTCAGGCACAAGTCTCTCCACAAAACAAACACAGACGCTCACACAGAGCCAAGTGGCCCTTGGGGGACAGTTGCTCAGCAGGCCTGGGGATTCCATCCCACATTCTCAACCAACTCCTGACTCCTGTCGGGCTGCAGGAAACCGTCCCTAAAGCCTGGGCACATCCTTCTTGGCAAGCACCTCTGTATATCTGAGGCCCTTTACACCAGGGATGGGATCTGGGTGGGGGCACTAGGCCATCTCCTCTCGCCTGGGAGGCAGCTGAGTTGTGGCAGCTGGCCACAGGGCACCCTCCACACCACCTGACCAACCCCAAGAAAACCCCTGGACACAGAGGCTTGTTCATACTTCCCTGGGGAGCAGGTCCCACTCCCTGTGTCACACCATGTGCCAGGCAGCCAGGGACAGCATTGATGTCTGGCAGAAACCTGTTCACTTGTCCCCAACCTTAGACCAACAGAGTCCAGACTACTGCATGTAGTTGGCAACCAACCCAGCAGCCAGGGATGGGTCTCTGTGGGTGTCATGGAGCCAGATGTCACCTGCTGAGCACCAGGATGCCCATTTCTCACATGCACCAAGGGGTCCAGTCAGGAAGAATGGGGCAGAGGGCGACAGCTGGCTTCAGACAGAGCCAGGGGCATCTCAGAACAAAGTGACAGTGACAAGACTGGTTTATTGAACATCAGAGCCCCGTCTGGGGGCAGGGTTGGAGTCTGCTACCTCCTCTAGCGGGGCTCAGCACACAGTTCGTATGGGGATGGGGTCACTATGCTACCAAACACGCCATAGTCGCTGGGCCGGGCTTGTCCAGGGGGCACTGAGAAGCTAAAGCGCTGCAGGAGGCAGGTGAAGAAGAGGAAGAGCTCCATGCGCGCCAGGGGCTCCCCGAGGCATGCGCGGCGGCCTGTGGGGGGGCACAGGCTCAGTCAGCCTGTCTCTGGCCTCCACCCCTCCAAGGAGCCCTGGGGAGGGACAGGGAGGCCCCACAGGCACCTGCTGAGAAAGGCATGAAGGCCTCCCGCTTCACAAAGTGGCCCTGGGCATCCAGGAAGTGTCCAGGGTGAAAGCGGAGGGGCTTCTCCCAGACAGTCTCATCCTTCAGCACAGATGACAGGTTGGTGATGAGCATCGTTCCCTGGAGGAGATGCCTGCCATGAGCAGGGAATGGGATGGGGGACTTAAGGACCCCTCCACTGAACCAGGCTGGGCAGACTCTAGTTGGTCCACACTGAACCCTTGGAAGTAACCCTCAGAGACAAAGATTCTCAGCATCCTCGTGGACATGATGGCAGCGCCAGGTGACAAGGGCCCTGTTGACACCCATACTAACCTCTGTCCCCGAGCACAGTTGCTACAACAATCTGAGTCACGTTTTAATCTACTTCCCCCAACAACCTGGGCTCTGTGGTTCTGTGCTGGCCTGGCGGCTTCTCTGCTTCCCAGACCTACTCAGGCTGGGCCAGGTGGTGCCAGGGGAACTGGGAACCAGGGAACTAGATGCCAGTCCTCCTTCCCCTGGCAGTGTCCATGCTGGGGCCACTAGCTAATTGGTCACTTGGAGCTTGGGAGGAGGGCCCCAGGCCTACCTTGGGGATGAAGAAGCCCTGCAACTCAATGTCACGGATTGTCAAGTGGGGTAGACCTAGAGGGACAAGGTCTGCAAAACGCTGCACCTCGTGGATCACAGCCATGGTGAAGGGCATACGGGCCTGGTCCCCCATCTCTGGCTGCCGCACCTGCCCTATCACTTCATCAATCTCCTGTTGGACGCGGCCTGGACAGAGAAGCAACCCCACAGTGTGTCAGCACCCAGGTGACAAGGGCCCTGTTGACTAACCTCTGTCCCTGAGCATAGGCTTGCACCCTGACCCTCTCTTATCTCAGGGCTGTGTCCAGCTTAGCAGGATAACAGGCTTTTGCAGACTGGGTCAGCTTATGTTTGGAGACACAGGGTTCCCACTTAAGATGAGGGGACCTTTTGTCTCTAAGCTCTCCCTCCAAATCCCAGCTCACGCTGCACGTCCGGGTGCAGGATCATGAGCAGGAGGGCCCAGGCCAGCGTGGTAGAGGTGGTCACCATCCCTGCGGTGAATAGGTCAAGCACCACCATGCGCAGGTTCTCGTCATTGAAGCTGCTCTCAGGGTTCCCCTTGGCCTGTGCAGAGGCAGACACAGTGGGCTCAGGGGCCGAAGAAGAAAGTCACCAAATGACCTCCCAGTCTACACCCATCAGACCAGGTCCTGGGTTACAGGGCCCCAAATTGCCCATTCTTGAGCCTCATAGGACCCTCAGCCCACGTCCCCTAGCCCGTCTCAGGCAGCCCCACCTCACCTTCTCCACCTCCACCAGGAAGGCATCAGTCAGGTTTCGGGGTGGCTGGGCTGGGTCCCAGGTCATCCTGTTCTCCTCCAACAGCTCATCCACCATGGCCATGAAGGCCTTCTGTGCAGGGAAGACCCTGCCAGGCAGCCCTGGGATGCGCAGGAGCACTGGGACCACATTCAGCACCTGTGACAGCCACAGAGGGGACCTGGATCCTTCCTGTGCTCCTCTCTCTCCTGGACCATACTCAGGTCCCAGCCTCCTCCAGGGTGGACCCAGGCCTACCTGTCCCACCCAGTGACCAGCTCCCTCCCCAGAGTCAGCCTCCAAGCTCTCTGCTGGCCTGGGCTGCCGGAAGGAGCAGCCTACCATGGAAATCTCGAGCTTGTGTGTTAGCTGGACAGTGGGCACGGGCTCATTTTCCTCTCCTGGAGGTCTCTGACCCTGGCCCACCTGTCCTGTTTGAGATGTGCTCACCTCCGGGCCTTCCCTCTTAGTCTCCTCTCCAGGATGCCCTCTCCCATCGCCCCTGAATGCTAACCCTGCTCGGAGTCTGGGATGCACAGAATTGGCCCTGGATAGTGCCCTGAACTCCTCACCATGGGCAACAAGCCATACTCTTCCTTCATCATGTCCTCCAGAAGGTCCAGCATCTTGGCCAAGCGCTGGTCATCATACTCGAAGCGGCGGGCGTAGATGAGGGAGGAGATCACATTACACACTGATCTCTTCAGCAGAGACATGGGGCTAAAGGGGCATCCTGGGATGGGGCAGGCCAGTAAGGGTGTGGCCCCTGCCTACCAGGTCTAACCATCTCATCCCCTGCTGTGCCCCTCAGCCCATCACCCACCAGTCTTGTTGGCAAAGGCTGTACAGAGGCAGCTGGCCTCCTCGGTCACCCACCGCTCTAGGGATTTCTTGCCCAGGCCAAAGTTGCGCATGGTAGACACAGAGAAGCGCCGCTGCTCGCGCCAGGCAGGTCCATAGCCTGCCAGGATCACCCCTGGGAATGGCAGGGACAGTTTGTGAGACTTCCCTGCCCATACCCTTCTCCTCCCCTGATGTCAGGGATCCCTTATCTACTCAGTCGGGCCATATGCATCTTGACTTTTCTCTGTAGGCCGGCGTGTCCATCCCTGTAGGTCCTAAAGTCACTGATCCCTATTTCCAGGTATCAGCCGCCCACACCAATCCAATCCCCCAGTTTTCCATTTCTGCCACAGATGAAATTTGCCTTGAGACCGAGGTCCGAAGCCCAGGTGCTCATAGATGGACATCCACGGGCGGTCGGAAGTGTCATCGCTGTGGCTCACCAGCACCTCCCGCACAGCGGCTAGCCCACTGAGCACAATGACAGGCTTCCAGGCCAGCTGTAGGCTGAACACGTCACCAAAGCGGAACCGCATCTGTAAGCAAAAGGGCCATGTATTTGTCCAGCTGAACTCCCTACTAGGCTGCAGACCTTCGCCTCACCACAAAAGACCCAGGGATTCCACAGTGTGCCAAGTCTGGGAAGATACCTGGTATTGGGAGGATTGCTAGTTCATGTGGGAACATGAGGCTGGGAGTCACACCCTGTAAAGTGGACTAACTCAGTTCGGATCCAACGTGGCAGCAAGGACCTTGACAATCAGGATATTGTCAGTGGCGACCACTAGCGGCCCACTGTACAGAGCAGGAGACACGGTCACAGAGGGGAGCAGTGAGGCGCAAGCCCCACAGCACAGAAAAGCTGAAGTGGTCTCTGTCGACCTGAGTCCACCTCCAGTTCCTGACTGACAGGCTCTCAGGACCCTGGCCCCTCCCCCATCCCAAGACCTTTCCCAAGGGACCGGGGCCTACATAATTTATACCTGTCCACCTGGATCCCAAACCTACTGCCAAATCCAGTCCCAACTCCTGGCCTTTGTCCTCCCAGACCTTTGCCCTTGGAAAGTGGAACGTGTCCTCAGGCTCTGCAGTGGTCTTTCCCAGGACGACTATCAACCTGTTTCCTTTCAGTGCACAGCTCCAGGTCCACCTTGGCTTCACCCACCACCCATCTCTTTCCGTCCTGGGTTCCCTCCACTGTGATCCACCAGATACTCCCTGACCCTGGGTGTTGGAGGGTACTGGGGATTAATCCCAGGGGCACTTAACCACTGAGTTACATTCTCAGCCCTTTCTATTGTTTATTGTGAGGTAAGGTCTCACAAAGTTACTAAATCTACCTGGAACTTGCAAACCTCCTGCCTCAGCTACCTGAGATGCTGGGATCACAGGTGTGCACCACCAAACCTGGCTCCTTTACCTTTTGGAAGGAGCTGGGCATGTTCTGGAAGTCAATCTGCAGCAGGTTGCCCAGCCCAGGCAGTGGCAGGGGCCCTGGCGGGTAGCGTGCAGCCCAGCGTTGGCGCCGGTGCATCAGGTCCACCAGGAGCAGGAAGACGGCCACGGCCACACTCAGGGCCCACAGTGCGTCCCCAGTGAGCAGCCCCATGGCTGCCTTGCTGTCCACGAGCTCCTCTGGCACACCTGGCTCTCCTGGCCACTCCAGGTACCTGGGGCCAGGGAGGACAGTCTTGTTACACCCTGGGCACTTGACTGCCTGGGCCCTTCCCTTATAAAGGAGCTGAGGCTGCCCTTCGCCCTCTGCGTGGAGCCAACACACTCTGTTGACTGTGCAGGCAGAGAGTGCAGGGAGGGGCCAGGGCAGGGGCAGCCTCCCAGGCCCTTGGCCCTCCTGCCCTCTCCAGGTGACACCCAGGGGAGCATGGAGACAGGGAATTGCCCCCGTCCCTGCACCTTACCCTCTGAAGGAGGCCCAGGCTCCTCACAGCACCAAGGTGTCCCTTGAGTGCCCTCCGCACCTCACAGGGCCCCCTCTCTGACGTGGCCACACCTGCCCCTGAGCACTGCCCCTCCTTCCTTGCCTCCCCTCCCTCTCCTCAGGGCCTTCAACTCACACTTGCCATGCACACCAGCCTGGGTCCTCCATGAGGTCATGGTGATCAGAGGACCAGGGCACAGGAGCACAGGTGGACCGAGCTCTCCAGATTGACGAGGTTTCCTACCGTGCTTAGTCCACTTCCAGTTGCTGGAATGAAATAGGGCAGGTCACTTTAGAAAGGAAGAGGCTGGTTGTGGTTTATGGTTCTAGAGCTTCCAGGCCTCACTGTAGGTGGTGGCCTTCCTCTGGCCAAGTCCCGGTGACCCACATGGAGAGAGTCAGGAAGATTCAGCCAGCTGATCTCCCTCTTCTGACAAAGCCTCCAGGATTCAATCCCTGGGCTGCATGTCAGGGGCTTATCTAAGTCAGATGACTCTCCAAAGTTCCACTTTAAGCCCTGTGGTCGGATTCAGTTTCCATTCTTAAACTGGGAACCGAATTTTAACAGATGACACTTTGGGGGACATGAAACCCTTACCCAATCTACAGCAGCGCTTGTTCCTCTCCCCTCCCAGTGCACACTAGAACTGACACACACACACACAGACACACACAGACACATGCATGCGCGTGCCACCCGCTCATTTATACACCCTCATTTACCAACCATGCTCAGACCACATTCACAGGAACAGACTGGGGCTTAACCTGGTCACACTATTCCCAGGCACATCTCATTGGAGGCTAGTCTTCTTCTTTTTTTTTTTTTTAAAGAGAGAGAGAGAATTTTTTAATATTTATTTTTAGTTTTTGCGGACACAACATCTTTGTTTGTATGTGGTGCTGAGGATTAAACCCGGGCCGCACGCATGCCAGGCGAGCGCGATTTTGCTTGAGCCACATCCCCAGCCGGGGGGCTAGTCTTCTTGCTGAGGATGGTGTTAGCCACCTGAAAACCTAAAGTCTAAAATAATTAGTGAATAAAAGAGAAGAAGTCAGGAATGAATTTCCAAAGCAGAGCCCCTGGCAGATCTAGTCCACATGGAGGCTGCAACTAGAGAAGGAAAGATGGCTCTGGTGGTTTATTTAAGGGGACACCCCAATGGCGGGGATCAGGTTTCTAAGGCAGAGTCTTGCTTTGGGATGTCTGGGCAGTGGGCAGATTGATTGGCATCTTGGAAGGTCACACCCATCCCAGGTGCTGTGTGGGACATGGCAGAGCAGTATAGATATTCACAATGTCTCTGGGCAGTTGACCAATGTCCACAGGTCAACACCAGATGTTTCTCATTAGACTTTGATGTGTGGTGCACCACATGCAACCCATGGAAGCCTCCAGACCAGAGGAGCCCAGCACCAACAGCCTGGTTCTCATGGTTGTGACATTGCCTGGAACAGGAGGGTTAATTTGCAGCCTGGACACAGCAGGGACAATAACACGGCTGACCCGGGAGCTGGCCAGCAGCGCCCTGCAGTGAGGGTCTGTGGGCGGGGTCCCTTTCTCTCTCAGATCCCTGGCCCTCTCCAACCTCTGCTCTGCTGCTCAGGGGAGACGCTGCCACGCCCAGGTGAGGAGCTGAACTGGGGGGAGGATGTCAGCATGAGACGTGATCAGAACGGGAGGTGTCCTCATGCTACCCAGAAGGCCATGATATTTTATACAGATAAATTCTTTTCTCCTCGAATTTCCCATTTAAAAGTTGCCAAACTGCTGACCACTGGTACCTAACACCAAAATAGACAAACCACAGCAAGGGGGACTGCAGTGTGCCCACAGGATGGGATGTCATTCTGCCCTCAACATGGGGTGCTGATCCCTGCTACCAACTGGATGAATTTAAGGAGATCAGGGATATAAGTGAAACACGACGAAGACTGTATGAGCCCACTCCAAAGACGTCACTGTGTGAGTCATGTTCACAGAGCGAGAAAGATGGCTGCAGACCCTGTAGGGCGGGGAGAAGGGGAAGCTGCAGGAACGCAGAGTCTCGGTTTGCAGGGCAGAGTCGGGCAGATGCCAGGCTGATGTTTTCTTCCCTGATCATGTTCTAATACCACTGAGCTGCGCACTTACACTGTGGTAAGCCATTGTTGTAGATTGTGGCCGCCATTAGAAGATGGCGCCGGCTTCCACTGTGGCCTGTAGTAAACAACTCCTTTTATGGAGAGTTGGCACGCTGTCCCTTGCCACCCTATGAGAAAGATCCACGTGGCGGCTTAAGATTGGTACGTGGGAGGCTTTATTAGGCTGTGCTTGGGTGCTCAGGAGGAGGGGGGGTCACTAGAAGATACTTTAATCAAGGCCTGAATAAACTGCTGAAAGAAGAATCCTGTGTCGTGTGTTCCCTTGCTGGCGAGGGGTCGCGACAATTGGTGGCCCGTACGGGGAAGAATATTTCTCGAACCCAGGATCCAGAACTTTCTGCAGTCAGGGTGGTGCACCGGTAAGTTCCCAGGTAAAGTGGGAATCCGCAAGTAAATAGCGGGACGTTCCTCTGTACATTAAGAGAGAGCGGGGAAAATATAATAAAATAGGACGCTCCTCTGTAATTAAGGAGAGAGCGGGACTTTTGTACTTTCACTTTCTTTATAGCTTTGAAACTATTATGGGCGCTGCCTCTTCAAGCCCAATTTTGTTGGCCCTGGATGGGTTACTACGTTCAAAAGGACTTAAGGTAAAGCAGAGCACTTTGCAGATGTTTTTAAGAGAAACTGATATAGCAGCTCCTTGGTTTGCCTTTTCAGGGAGTCTTACGATTCCTAGCTGGGACAAATTAGGAAAAGATCTAGATTTCGCTCGTGAACAAGGCACCTTAGAGGGTGGTGTTATACCACTTTGGAAGTTAGTTAGAGGATGTATAGTAGATAGTAAATGCCAGGAAGCTGTGAGTGAGGGTCAAGCTGTTCTTGAGCAACTACATGAGGAAAAGTCTAAAGGATCACATAGTGAAGTGGCAGAGAGCATTGGGAGTAAGAGTAGTGAGAAGGCAAGAGCCTGAAACTAAAAATAGGAGAAGGCTCTACCCAGACTTGGCTGAATTAAAAACGCCTGAGAACACAAGCGGCTCAGAGAGTTCTGAGGACCTTGATATACTGCTACAACAACTACGCAAGATAAAAATGAAGAAAAAGAAAAAAGGGATACAGGGCACGCAGGCCTACTGTAAAAAGGGGACGGGATCCAATATCGGTCAACAACACTCTGAGGAGGAGGAGGTAGAATATCTCGAAAAAGATATGGTGCCGGTTGCCCCACCCCCGTATGTGGGGGGGGAGCCAAAATTCCGGGAGATCTTTTCATGCGCAAGTTTGGAGGACAGTTAATACAGATATGGGACTTGCATACCCTGTATTTCAGGACAATAACAGGGGAAGATATCATGAGCCTTTAGACTTTAAGATAATTAAAACCTTGGCGGAATCTGTCCGCACTTATGGCGTGGATGCCGCTTTCACCCTTACTCAGGTGGAGGGACTTGCTAGATTTTGTATGACTCCTTCAGATTGGGCTAGTCTAGTCCGCGCTTGTGTCTCCCCAGGGAAATATTTGGATTGGAGAGCATTTATGCTAGAGGGTGCAATAGAGCAAGCTGCTCAAAATCATGCAGCGGGATTCCCTGCCTAGGATAAGGATATGCTTTTGGGACAAGGCAAGTTTGCTAATCAACAAACAGGATACCCCCCCAACATTCATGCCTTGTCAAGATCACTCTTGGGAGAAACATCAGGTCTCTAAGGGTTTCTCTCTTTCCCCCTCTCATAAAAGATACTTATGTAATTCTTCCAACTGTAATTCCTCTATAGGAACAGGTTGGTCTTGGTTTCAATGGTTAATTTCCAATGAAAAGGGAGCCACAGCTGATATCTCCACTTTGGCTCAATTACGAGGAGTCAAAAGCTGGTTGTTTAATGTTTCTGGTAGTATCCAAGACTCAGATCGAGGTAGGAGACTTGGAAATATTTCACATAACTCACAATTAAGTAATGCTACGTTATCCTCTGCAGCAGTCTGTCTCCAATCTCCGTTCCTGTTTCTTTTGGCTAATGATACATCACAGGGGATGCTTAATTGTTCTAATGTTACCTGTTATTTAACTGAGTGTTGGAATGGCTCTTGGACTGTGGCAGTGATTATGAAAATTCCAACCTTTGTCCCGATCCCAGTTACTGCGGATCCTGAATCTTTTCCTATTGTTGAACTGATTAGAGCCCGTAGAGATTTTGGTATTACGGCAGCTATAGTGACAGCTGTGGCGGTATCTGCTGCTGCAGCAGTTACAGCTGGAGTAGCCATGGCCAGCCAAGTACAAACTGCTGCCACTATTAATGAGGTTATTCAACAAACATCCACCATACTTGAATCTCAAAGTAGAATTAATCAACACATTTTATCTGGGATTCTGGCTGCTAATCAAAGGATAGATCTGCTTCAAGCTCAAGTTGAGGAATTGTCTGATCTAGTATATTTAGGTTGTGTTGATCAACGTGCACATTTATGTATAACCTCTGTCAGATTTAATGATTCCAGGAATGCCTCCCACATCATCGGGAAATATTTATCCGGAACCTGGTCCATGGAAGCAGAAAACTTACTCCAATTTCAACTAACCCAAATTGCTGTTTTGAATAGTACCCGTGTCGAACCAGTGACTTTGGGTCAATTCACCAGTTGGCTATCTTCTGCCTTTTCCTTCTTTAAGGAGTGGGTGGGAGTGGGCATTTTGGGGGCAATGTGTTGCTTCGGTATTATACTTTGTTTGTGGCTTCTCTGTTGCCTTAAAACTCGCCATACACAGGAGAAGGCTATGATTGTACAGGCTCTTGCGGCCTTGGAAAATGGCATGTCTCCGCAAATCTGGCTTGCACATCTTAAACAGTGATTTTCTGGGCATGGCCATTGCACCCCAAGTTAATTTCACATTGCACTGGGATTGGCATGTCCTCTTTCTTAATCTCCCCCAGTACTGAATAGCCCTTGCACTCTGCAGGTCTTGTTACCATTGCACGCAGATGGGTTTTAGGACTGGTCTTTCTTCTCGGCTACAGACTCTTTACTTTCCTCTGGGGCTTAGGGATTGTGTTGCCAACTAAAAATTTGTTATTGTTACCAGGCTACCTGTGTTGCCCTACTTCTCGCCATCGTCACTATGCAGGATGCGAGGCAAAGTACTGCACTTGAGTGATCCCTCAACGGACCTCAAGGAAAGCATGTCCTATTGCATGCGGGTTTGACGTCCACGCCCCCGCCCTACGAAAAAAGGCGTCGGCTGATATGGGGTCAGGTCTGGGGAAGGCGCCTCCTTAGGACTGAACCATACATTGCAGCCGCTTCTGCACAGTGGGATAGGACCTCTACTTTCGCCTGCATTGTTTTATAAAATAGAAGGGGGAACTGTGGTAAGCCATTGTTGTAGATTGTGGCCGCCATTAGAAGATGGCGCCGGCTTCCACTGTGGCCTGTAGTAAACAACTCCTTTTATGAAGAGTTGGCACGCTATCCCTTGCCACCCTATGAGAAAGATCCACGTGGCGGCTTAAGATTGGTACGTGGGAGGCTTTATTAGGCTGTGCTTGGGCGCTCGGGAGGAGGGGGGGTCACTGGAAGATACTTTAATCAAGGCCTGAATAAACTGCTGAAAGAAGAATCCTGTGTCGTGTGTTCCCTTGCTGGCGAGGGGTTGCGACATTACACGAGTTCAGAGAGTACGTTTCAGGCACAAGTCTCTCCACAAAACAAACACAGACGCTCACACAGAGCCAAGTGGCCCTTGGGGGACAGTTGCTCAGCAGGCCTGGGGATTCCATCCCACATTCTCAACCAACTCCTGACTCCTGTCGGGCTGCAGGAAACCGTCCCTAAAGCCTGGGCACATCCTTCTTGGCAAGCACCTCTGTATATCTGAGGCCCTTTACACCAGGGATGGGATCTGGGTGGGGGCACTAGGCCATCTCCTCTCGCCTGGGAGGCAGCTGAGTTGTGGCAGCTGGCCACAGGGCACCCTCCACACCACCTGACCAACCCCAAGAAAACCCCTGGACACAGAGGCTTGTTCATACTTCCCTGGGGAGCAGGTCCCACTCCCTGTGTCACACCATGTGCCAGGCAGCCAGGGACAGCATTGATGTCTGGCAGAAACCTGTTCACTTGTCCCCAACCTTAGACCAACAGAGTCCAGACTACTGCATGTAGTTGGCAACCAACCCAGCAGCCAGGGATGGGTCTCTGTGGGTGTCATGGAGCCAGATGTCACCTGCTGAGCACCAGGATGCCCATTTCTCACATGCACCAAGGGGTCCAGTCAGGAAGAATGGGGCAGAGGGCGACAGCTGGCTTCAGACAGAGCCAGGGGCATCTCAGAACAAAGTGACAGTGACAAGACTGGTTTATTGAACATCAGAGCCCCGTCTGGGGGCAGGGTTGGAGTCTGCTACCTCCTCTAGCGGGGCTCAGCACACAGTTCGTATGGGGATGGGGTCATTATGGTACCAAACACGCCATAGTCGCTGGGCCGAGCTTGTCCAGGGGGCACCGAGAAGCTAAAGCGCTGCAGGAGGCAGGTGAAGAAGAGGAAGAGCTCCATGCGCGCCAGGGGCTCCCCGAGGCACACACGGCGGCCTGTGAGAGGGACTCGGGCTCAGTCAGCCTGTCCCTGGCCTCCACCCCTCCAAGGAGCCCTGGGGAGGGACAGGGAGGCCCCACAGGCACCTGCTGAGAAAGGCATGAAGGCCTCCCGCTTCACAAAGTGGCCCTGGGCATCCAGGAAGTGTCCAGGGTGAAAGTGGAGGGGCTTCTCCCAGACGGTCTCATCCTTCAGCACAGATGACAGGTTGGTGATGAGCATCGTCCCCTGGAGGAGATGCCTTCCATGAGCAGGGACTGGGAGGGGGATGTCAGACCTGACCACTGAACCAGGCTGGGCAGACTCTAGGAAGTAACCTGAACCCTTGGAAGTAACCCTCAGAGACAAAGATTCTCAGCATCCTGGACATGATGGCAGGGCAGGTGACAAGGGCCTGTTGACACCCATATTAATCTCTGTCCCCGAGCACTGCAGTTGCTACAACAATCTGAGGCACGTTTTAATCTACTTCCCCCAACAACCTGGGCTCTGTGGTTCTGCACTGGCCTGGTGGCTTCTCTGCTTCCAGACCCATCAGGTTGGGCCAGGTGGTGCCAGGGGAACTGGGAACCAGGGAACTAGATGCCAGTCCTCCTTCCCCTGGCAGTGTCCATGCTGGGGCCACTAGCTTATTGGTCACTCGGAGCTTGGGAGAAGGGCCCAGGCCTACCTTGGGGATGAAGAAGCCCTGCAACTCAATGTCACGGATTGTCGAGTGGGGTAGACCTAGAGGGACAAGGTCTCCAAAACGCTGCACTTCGTGAATCACAGCCATGGTGAAGGGCATGCGGGCCTGGTCCCCCATCTCTGGCTGCCGCACTTGCCCTATCACTTCATCAATCTCCTGTTGGACGCGGCCTGGACAGAGAAGCAACCCCACAGTATGTCAGCACCCAGGGGCCTGCACCCTGACCCTCTCCCATCTCAGGGCTGTGTCCAGCTTAGCAGGATAACAGCCTTATTGGGGACTGGGACAGCTTATACTTAGAGACACAAGAGTCCCACTTAAGATGAGGGGACCTTTTGTCTCTAAGCTCTCCCTCCCCATCCCAGCTCACGCTGCACATCCGGGTGCAGGATCATGAGCAGGAGGGCCCAGGTCAGCGTGGTAGAGGTGGTCACCATCCCCGCGGTGAACAGATCAAGCACCATGATGCGCAGGTTCTCATCATTGAAGCTGCTCTCAGGGTTCCCCTTGGCCTGGGTCAGGCAAAGAGGACAACACAGGAACAAGGAAGGAAGTCACTGGGTGATGGATGCACAGGTCCCACCTTGCCTGGCCTCCGGCCTCACAGGACCCTCAGCCCACGTCCCCTAGCCCGTCTCAGGCAGCCCCACCTCACCTTCTCCACCTCCACCAGGAAGGCATCAGTCAGGTTTCGGGGTGGCTGGGCTGGGTCCCAGGTCATCCTGTTCTCCTCCAACAGCTCATCCACAATGGCCATGAAGGCCTTCTGTGCAGGGAAGACCCTGCCAGGCAGCCCTGGGATGCGCAGGAGCACTGGGACCGCATTCAGCACCTGTGATAGCCACAGAGGGGACATGGGTCCTTCTTGTGCTCCTTACTCTCCTGGACCACACTCAGGTCCCAGCCTCCTCCAGGGTGGATGCAGACCTGCCTGTCCCACCCAGTGACCAGCTCCCCCTGCAGAGCCAGCCTCCAAGCTCTCTACTGGCCTGGGCTGCCAGAAGGAGCAGCCTACCAAGGAAATCTCGAGCTTGTGTGTTAGCTGGACAGAGGGCACAGGCTCATTTTCCTCTCCTGGATTCCTCTGACCCTGGCCCACCTGTCCTGCTACTGTTTGAGATGTGCTCACCTCCGGGCCTTCCCTCTTACAGTGTCCTCTCCAGAATGCCCTCTCCCATCGCCCCTGCATGCTAACCCTGCTTGGAATCTTGGTTGCACAGAATTGGCCCTGGATAGTACCCTAAACTCCTCACCATGGGCATAAAGCCGGACTCCTCTTTCACTGTGTCATCCAGAATGTCAAGTATTTTGGCCAAGCGTTGGTCATCATACTCAAAGCGTCGGGCGAAGATGAGGGAGGCGATCACATTGCACACTGATCTCTTCAGCAGGGACATGGGGTTAAAGGGGTTTCCTGGGTGGGGCCAGGCCAGTCAGGATGTGGCTCCTGCCACCCAGGTCTACCCATCTCATCCCCTGCTGTGCCCTCAGCCTATCACCCACCAGTCTTTTTGGCAAAGGCTGTACAGAGGCAGCTGGCCTCATTGGTCACCCACTGCTCCAGGGACTTCTTGCCCAGGCCAAAGTTGCGCATGGTGGACACAGAGAAGCGCCGTTGCTCACGCCAGGCATGTCCATAGATTGCCATGATCACACCTGGGAATGTCAGGGACAGTTTGTGAGATTTACCTGCCCTACCCTTCTCCTCCCCTGATGTCATAGGATTCCTCCTCTACTCAGTCAGGACACATGCATCTCTAGCTTTTCTCTGTAGGCCGGTGTGTCCATCCTTGTAGGTCCTGAAGTCACTGATCCCTATATCCAGGTATCAGCCGCCCACACCAATCCATCCCGGAGTTTTCCATTTCTGGGGCTGCTGAAATTTGCCTTGAGACCGTGGTCCGAAGCCCAGGTGCTCATAGATGGGCATCCACGGGCGGTCAGAGGTGTCCTCGTTGTGGTTCACCAGTGCCTCCCGCACAGCGGCCAGCCCATTGAGCACAATGACAGGCTTCCAGGCCAGCTGCAGGCTGAACACGTCACCAAAGCGGAACCGCATCTATAGGCAAAAGGGCCACGTATTTGTCCAGCTGAACTCCCTGCTGGGCTGCAGACCTTCGCCTAACCACAAAAGACCCAAGGACTCTGCAGTGTGCCAACTCTGGGAAGAGACCTGGTATTGACATGTAGAAACATAAGGCTGGAAGTCACACCCTGTAAAGTGGATTAACTCAGTTTGTATTCAACTTTCTGAACCCACAGCTATGACCTTGCCAATCAGGATATTGTCAATGGGGACAATAGTGCTCCACTGTACAGAGCAGGAGACACGGTCACATAGGTGAACAGTGAGGTGCAAGACCCATAGCAGAAAATCTGAAGTGGGTCTGTCAATCTGTGTCCACCTTCAGTTGCTGACTGATGTTGCTACTCAGGACCCTGCCCCCTCACCCATCCCCAAGACCTTTCCCTCTGATGGAATCACAATGGACTGGGGCCTACATAATTTATACCTGTCCACCTGGAACCAAAACCCAGTGCCAAGTCCAGTCCCAACTCCTGGCCTTTGCCTCTCACACCTTTGCCCTTGGAAAGTTGAAAGTGTCCTCGGGCTCTGCCGTGCCCTCTCCCAGGACACCTCTCAGCCTGCTTCCTTTCACTGCACAACTCCTGGTCCACCTTGGCTTCACCCACCACCCATCTCTTTCCGTCCTGGGTTTCCTCCACTATGATCCACCAGATTCTCCCTGTCCCTGGATGTTGGAGGGTACTGGGGATTAATCCCAGGGGCACTTAACCACTGAGTTACATTCTCAGCCCTTTCTATTGTTTATTTTGAGGTAAGGTCTCACAAAGTTACTGAATCTACCTGGAACTTGCAATCCTTCTGCCTCAGCTACCTGAGATGCTGGGATCACAGGTGTGCACCACCAAACCTGGCTCCTTTACCTTTTGGAAGGAGCTGGGCATGTTCTGGAAGTCAATCTGCAGCAGGTTGCCCAGCCCAGGCAGTGGCAGGGGCCCTGGCGGGTAGCGTGCAGCCCAGCGTTGGCGCCGGTGCATCAGGTCCACCAGGAGCAGGAAGACGGCCACGGCCACACTCAGGGCCCACAGTGCATCCCCAGTAATCAGCCCCATGGCTGCCTTGCTGTCCACGAGCTCCTCTGGCACACCTGGCTCTCCTGGCCACTCCAGGTACCTGGGGCCAGGGAGGACAGTCTTGTTATACCCTGGGCACTTGACTGCCTGGGCCCTTCCCTTATAAAGGAGCTGAGGCTGCCCTTCGCCCTCTGCGTGGAGCCAACACACTGTTATCTGTGCAGGCAGAGAGTGCAGGGAGGGGCCAGGGCAGGGGCAGCCTCCCAGGCCCTTGGCCCTCCTGCCCTCTCCAGGTGACACCCAGGGGAGCATGGAGACAGGGAATCGCCCCCGTCCCTGCTCCTTACCCTCTGAAGGAGGCCCAGGCTCCTCACAGCACCAAGGTGTGCCTTGAGTGCCCTCCGCACCTCACAGGGCCCCCTCTCTGACGTGGCCACACCTGCCCCTGAGCACTGCCCCTCCTTCCTTGCCTCCCTCCCTCTCCTCAGGGCCTTCAACTCACACTTGCCATGCACACCAGCCTGGGTCCTCCATGTATGGTGGTATAGGAGAGTCTACAATCGGGGTCTCATCCTTTCTGCTGCCCCCATTATGGTCTGGATGTGAGATGTCCCCCAGAAGCTCACATGTGACACATGCAAGAAGGTTCTGAGTCTTAACCCAATCGGTGAATTATTCCCCCGATATGGATTAATAGACTTAATTGAAGAGGCAGCATGTGGCTGGAAGAGGTGGGAATCGGGATGTGGCTTTGGGGTGTACAGTTGTATCTGGGGAGTGGAGACCTCCTTCTCTGCTTCTGGATCACCATGAGCTGCTTCCCTCAACCCCACTCTCCTGCCATGATGCTCAGCCTCACCTCCAGCCCTGAGAAATGCAGCTGTGGACTAAGACCTCTGAAACCGTGAGCCCTCAAATAAACCTTTTCCTCTACAGTCGTTCTACTTTTAGTCACAGCAGCGAAACAGCTGACTGAAACACCCCTGCCCCGTTGCCCACGGCTGATGGCTCCCCCTAGGGCAGGCCTGCTCCAGCAAGGCCCATTCCCTCTCAGGCCAACCTGGCTTCAGAGGAAGGCACCTTGGGTTGGACCTGAGACAAGGACCTTCCTCTAGATCCAGCCTGGCCTGAGAGGAACCTCCTCCCTGCACAGGGCCCCGGACACCAGGAGTAATCAGAGACCAGGGAAGGAGCCCGATCATGCCTTCTAGGGACAGAAAGGCTCAGGGAGATGGCTGCCCCATTGGCTCTCATCAGGGAACTTCTGGCACCTGATGACTGAGCCCTGGTGTTAATCCTAACATAGGTCTTCCAGCCTTCCCCGATTTCTCCAAGTTTTGTGGTGTCACCTATGAAGTTTGGTCAGAAAGGTGATGGTGCTGGCTAAGCAGCTGGCCTCTAGTGTGGGCATCCAGGCCAAGTGAGCCCCTGAGCAGCTCTGGAGTGTTTAATTGCTAGTATAAGAGTATTAAGAGGGGATCTTTCAGAGTAGCTGGATCACAAGGACTTTGTCATGGTTGGATCACCGTTACTGCAGGAGTGGGCTAGTTTTTTTTTGTTTTTTGTTTTGTTTTGTTTTGTTTTTAAAGAGAGAGTGGAGAGAGAGAGAGAGAGAGAGAGAGAGAGAGAGAGAGAGAATTTTTTAATATTTATTTTTTAGTTTTTCGGCAGGCACAACATCTTTGTTTGTATGTGGCGCTGAGGATCAAACCCGGGCCGCACACATGCCAGGCGAGCGCGCTACCGCTTTAGCCACATCCCCAGTCCAGTGGGCTAGTTTTTATAGGACTAGGTTTGTTATAAAATCAAGTACAGCCCACTTTCTCTCTGCCTCAGGTGCTCACTTGCCCTTCCCCATGTTAGGCTCAGCATGAAGGCCCTCCCACAATCAGCTCCTTGCTCTGGGACCACCCATCTTCCGGAACCATGAGCTGAACAAAGTACTATTGCTTATAAGTTACCCCATCTCTGCTACTTTGCTACCAAAGCAGAAAATGGATTCATACAGGAGAATCCATGGATTAACTATTTGTCAACAACCTGGGTAGATGGAACAAGAAAGGAGACCGAAGGGCACTAGTGTAGTAGGTAACAACCCCCAAAGGGAAGTGACTTCAACAGGACAGTGGGGCAGAGAACCTGGGGATGGGCCCCTCCACTGATATAACCAGTAAACTGCAAAAGAGGATCCGGATCCACCATTTCAGAAGTCGGCCTCCAGCTGGGTCAGGACGGCAACCAAGGCAGCTCTGATAAAGGCGGAGGCTGTGGCTCTTTGCTAAGGGCAAAGTCTGTGCAAACACATCCAGTCCCCTGTTCTTGTGCAGAGAATGGCCTGAGTTCTTGGACCACGTGGCTGGTAGCAGGGTGGGTGAAGACCTTGCCCTCCACAAATGTGAGACTGTGCTCCGGCAGGGTGGCAGACACTGAAGGACCCACAGACCTCTGCTGGCTGGGGAGCTCCCGGCTCTAGTAGATTCTTTCCCAGTAGCACCCATCAGGAGAGTCAGAGGCAATAGTAGCTCGTTTTCCCTCTTAGGAGCCAGGCGTTTAAGACCATGTTTGTGGGAAGGTGTGTGGAGCAGGCCTAGGTGCCCGAAAGGCCAGGGTGCTGGCTGGTATTCCTGTGCTGCTCCTGCCTCGGCACCAACCGCAGTGGGGCCAGGAGTGTGACCCTGGCCCACGGCTGCCTTCCCCCAGCTCATCTCAACTCCTTGCCCGGCACTGCCAGCCTCACTGAGGGTGTGGACAGAAAAGCACTTGGTCCTGCTCTGAGATGGGCTCCCAGTTTTCATGAAGCACTGATACCCTGAAGAGGGGAGTGACACACCCCCAGCAAATGTCTGTAAAATAATCGGAGCAGAAAAAGGAGGCCCAGCCACTGAGCCTGGAAGCATTCGTGCAGCTCCGCTTGCTGTGGATGGAGGCCTCTTCCTGATGCAGACGCTCTGGGTGCTCAGAGGCCACAGCTCCTGGAGAGCGAGGCTGCCAACAAAGTGGGAGAACTTGGGAGTTTTGAGAAAGAATTTTTACTTTGAATCCACATATGCAACACGAAGAAACTGTGTTTCTTCAAATCATTGTTTAAGGAAACAGTGGCGAGGGTCCCTTCCTGTCACTGTGAAATCAGCATTTGTAGGCTTCCCTTATCCGGAATTACAGTTTACAAAGGAAATGCTTCCATTTCCTACAAAATATAAACCTCAAAAGAAAAAGAATCATCTACAGTTCACTGACTGAACTCAGGGACAGTGGAGCAGAAAACTCAGCAACCTCAGTCAACAAGGAATACATGCTCTGCAGAAGTAGTTTTCACCAAGTCCTGAATGTGGGGTGGGGTGCTGTCTGTGCGGGGGCACGCCTGGGGCCCTGGGTATGAAGCTCAACACTGGGAGAGAAAAGGTCGCACACGGTCAGCTCCAGCCTTGATATAAAAATGAACAGTTTCTGGGGAAGGTAAGAATTCTATTTCCAGAGTTGTCAGGGCAAAGCACTCCCAATGCCCAGAGCAAAAAAAAAAAAAAAAAAAAAAATCACAAAACATAGAAAGAAACAGGAAAGTATGGCTGGTTCACAGAGGGGAAAAATGTGATGGAAACCATCCCTGCAGAAATCTAGACACTGGAATTTTTGACAAGAATGTAAGTGTTGAAAGAATCCAAAGACAAAGGACTGAGGGGAAAAGGAGGCGGAGTAATGTAGGAGAAAACAGAAAATGCCACCAAGGAAAACATGTAAAGAACCAAACAGAAAATACGTAGCTGACAGCTGTGCGGGAACTGGGTCTGATCCCTACAACCACATAAAAACTTAAAAAAAGTCTTGTGTCCATCTACAACTAAAAAATTAAAATAAAATAAAGAAATTATGGACCTGAAAAGTACAATGAAGGAAACAAAAACCCAGTCGATGGGTTCCACTGCAGTGTGGGCATCTGCCAGGCTGCCCACATCTAAACACCACAGACTGGTGGCTTAAAGAACATGTACGTACTTTGTCATAATTCCAGAGGCTAAAAGTCCCAGATCAAGCTTCAGCAGGGGCAGTTTCTGATAGGGTCTCTCTTCCTGGCTCACAGTCAGCTGCCTTCCTGTTGTGTTGTAATATGGCAAAGAATGCAGGGTGGGTGCAAGGTCCAGCTCTGCTGTCTCTTCTTAGAAGCTAATCCTAGTGGATCTGGCCCCTCTTGTATGTCCTTGTTTACATGAACTATCTCTGTAAAGGCCCTACCTCCAAAGAATCCACAGATGCACTCTCTGACCAGGCAGAAGGGATCAATGAATTCAAGGTAATACTCTAAAGCCATCCAGTATAAGGAGCAAAATGAAAACCTAAGTAGACCTGAAGGCCCTCAGGCATCCAGTACAAGCACCACAGTGGACTCAGAGGAAGAGAGAACAGGAAACAAGGATATGAAGAAAAAATTCTGAACATTTGTTCAGCAATCTGGCCCAAAACAGAATCACAGGAAAGAAGCTCTGTGAAATCAAAGTAGCTAAACCCAAAGACACCCCCACAGACCCGGGGCATCCCATACTGGAAACACAGAGCCACAGAGAGACTTGTCCTCATTGCATCACAACCCTGGGATTCCTTCAACCAATAAATACCACGCTGCTGCTGTGTGTCAGGTACCGTCCTAGGCGCTGATGATGGGGAACTTCAGTCCTAATAAGGATGATATTCTGGGGACAGAGGCCATAAAACACCGAACATTGAGCATGCGGCACTCAGGGGCGCGCCGAGAGGCCGCAACACAGTTGGCTGCGGGGGCTGCAGAGCTGGAGGCCAGGCCTGGGAACATTCCACACACTCTGACGGGGAAGAGCAGGTGATAAGCCGCTTGCACTGTGCAGAGGAGGTTCTGGCAGAGTCAGGCGCGGGTCCCCGAGGCCCGGGGCCGCGGGGACAGAGGGGACGCACGAACTACGAGGCCTGGGCAACCAGGTGGGCCATGACTCTCAGCCTTCCGCTCTATGGGTGCCAACGCGGGTCCTCCGACCCTGACAGAAACTGGAGACAGCCACGGCGTGACACAGGAGACCTGGCTACCGCCTCCTGCTCCTACTCGCTCCTCTGGCCAGCTGGATCGGGCACAGGAGGCGGGCAGCGCGGCCACCTAGGAGGGAGGAGCGCGCAGCCTGGTGGGGGAGAGTCACACAGGCCGCGCCCCTCGCCCGCCCGCCGCAGCGGAGGTCTTGACCTCGAGCGTCCCAGGCCGCGCCTCGCGTCTCGCTGCTTCATCCGAGAGCAGCTCCCCATACCTGCAGGAGACGGGCGGCCAGGGCTGGCGGCGACGGGTGCTGCTGCCAGAGAGCAAGCGAGGTGAAGGCGAGAAAACCTCCGCCTGCTCACAGGCCTGAGGTGCTTCTGGCCCTCGCTGACCCCGCTCCCTCCCAGAGGCCTCTGGGACTCGTAGTCTGTTCATTTCCCCGCCCCCGCCCAGAGGCTTCTGGGACTCGTAGTCTTCCCGTTACCCTGCCCCAGTTTACCCTGGGATTTGTAGTGCATGTGGAATTCAGAGGTCCCAGGGACTTGGAGACCACCCATGTGCACAGAGGCTTCCACGCTCTGGCTACAGACCCCTGGTACTTGTCGTCCAATCTGTGCACCTAGTTACCTCTAGGACTTGGTGGCCACCTCTTCGACCAGAGGCCACAGGACTGGTACTATGCCTATGCGCACAGGTGTTCCCGGGCTCTTTGTAGGACAAGGCACCCTCAGTGGCACTATGCCCACAGCTGGTATTAAGGGGACAAGTTGAAAAGCCCGTGAAGACGCGGCTCATCACATACCAGAAACCTAAATGAGAGCCACAGTTTTTCATCAGAGGTCGCCAGACCCAAAGACACACAATCACAGGTTACAGGCCTGAAAGACAATGAAGACTGTCATCCGGACTATGTGGCAAAACCATCCATTACAAATGAAGACGAAATAAAGACATTTCCAGATAAACACTGAGGGAGTTCATTATTAGTGGGCCTTGTTAAGACAGAATGCACATAGAAATCTCCAGAGACATACTCTCCTGTTATGAAAACAAAGCATATTGACAGGAAAAGCCTGCCAGGCTGCCCAGTTGAGTGCACAGCAGACAGAGTTATCTTGATAGGGTTTTTATGTCCTTTAACAAGGAATAAGTGTTAGGTGCAGGGCAGGCTGAATGAATGTAGCTGCAGGATAACCCAGGCACTCAAACCCCCCCGTCTTGTCCTTTATCACCTTACATCAAGTCTGAACACTCAACCCCACTCAAGACTGAACACTCGTCCCTCACCCTTCAGGTGCAACAGAAACCCACTTCTGACCCCTGCGCCATCTGCCTGAAGGCAGAGGATGACGCCCTTAGCAACTACTGTATGATCCAATCACTGTACGCCAACAAGGCAGCTTGCAGACCCAGAAATCCCATCAGATTTTAGCTATAAAAACTCCCTCCTGCCGGGACCCCCTCTCTTGCTCTCTCTTTCTTCTCTTGCTTTCATTCTCTCTCCCTCTCACCCTCTCTCTTGCTCTCTCTTTTTTCTCTTGTGTTCTCTCTCTCTCTCACCGCCACTCCCTCCCTCTCTCTCTTGCTCTCTCTTCTCTCTTTCCCTGCTCTCTTTCTCTCTCTTTTCTCCTCTTTTGCACTGCTGCAATAAAGATCTCTTGGTGGCTCCAAGTATCGTGGTCACTTTCCTTTCAATAAGAGCAAGCTGGACATGGCCTGGAGTGTAGCAGCTAGAATTGACCTTGAATGCAGGGGGCTAGGCAATAACAGAATTTTGTATTTAGGGACCTTGGAAGGAGCGGTGGTTATGGGAACAGCGTATCTTAAGTTTCTTTTCCTTGGAAGTTGATAAGTTTCAGTTTCGAGTCAAGATGGAGTCCCAAAGCCAATGTGGAGTTACTAATGTCTAGGATATCCCATCATTTCCCACTCTGTGTTTTATTATGATAGAGGGCTGGAGGTCAGTTTTCTATAACTACTTCCTGCTGGGAAGGGGCAGTGCAGTGGTCTCTGGGCAAAAGGTGTGGGGGCCTTTGGGTTTAGGGATTTTTAGACTTTCCAGGTGTGATTGTTCTGTAACCTTGGTGGGAGTCTCTCAGGTTGGAGTCTTGTGTAGTTACCCAAAAACCATTTGGTTGACCATCTGTTTGGTGAAAATCTTTACCTGGGCCATCAGGAAAGAGACAGTTGAGGATGCAAGGACTATGAGAATCATTAGAAAATGCCCAATGAGGGGGGCTATCCAGGGCCGGAAGCACCCTAGGAGGCCCATACCCAAACAAAAGTGGTCTCTTTTAGCTATTTTTGTGGCCAGTTTTTTTTTTTTTTTTTTTTTTTTAAGATCTTCGACTGTGTCCCTAACTATGTTGGATTCTTTGACATAAAAACAGCATTCCTCCTGGAGAAAGACACATAGGCCTCCTTTTTTTCCCCCAGCATAAGGTCAAGGGCCTGTGGATTTTGAAGGGCCATAGCCACCAGGAAGCCCACCTGATTATGTAAAGTCAGCACTAAGTCAGTGCCCTACTGGATATCTGTAATAACTGGTGCTATTTTTATCATGAATAGAGGTTCCTAATTCTGCTGCTCTTGTATTAACCCTGGTGGGTGTTTTTAGCCCTATGAGTAAGGGAATAACTTGAGGGCTCTTCTAGGTCGGGTGTATGTTGTTATTGGAACGGATAGACTTTGGTTGTGGGGTTAAACATCCGTTTGGGAAGTAAAGAAAATTAAGGTATAGGGGCCAGTTTATGACCTTCGAAAAGGATAAAAATCCTGAGAAGTTAGAGGTCATTAGGGCGTGGCACTGACATAAGTGTACCTCTTAAGTTTTATTTAAAAGAATTATTGTTTTTCTTTTAAAATGCCCATGTGTGCCTGTGTTTTACTCTCCTGCCAGGTGTTTAAAACCAAGTTGGTTAAAAATTGACCTTGTTCCTCCCTGCTGGTAAGAGTCAGCTGATGTGGATGTGTAACCGATGTGATTCTGCAATCTTTGTAATGTTTTGAATAACCAATAATAAAAAAAAAAGAGTCAGCTGAGTTCCCATAGAGGTCATTCTTGAGAAACTTGAGAGTAGCTTCTTAGCTCTACTAGTGCCATTTACGCTAGGATGGGTCAAGGTCTCACTGACCAAATGGATTCCCTTGGAAGCATCAGGGATGTTTCCTTTCTCCAATGACCCTCCTCTTTGTAGCAGGTGCATGGATTGGCTTTCTGTTCTCCAGTGGTCTCATTAATCTCCCTGATTGGGAGGTCATGTGGCCCAGAGCTGTAGAGCACCTTAGAGGAGCACTCTCATTCCCTGGGTTTAGGCTGACTCAGAGGGTAAGAGCCCAATATTGGTTTTCTTGGTCCCCCTTTTCCTAACTTTAATCTTTAAGCCTTGGTGTTAAACATACATCAAGCCAGTTTTACCATTCTTAAAGTAAGAGTATTGGGCTTTCACTTTAATGTCAATAACCTTATAGTCTTGGGCTGGGGTTGTGGCTCAGCGGTAGAGCGCTTGCCTAGCACGTGTGAGGCCCTGGGTTCAATCCTCAGCACCACCTAAAAATAAATAAATAAAAATAAAGGTATTGTGTCCAACTACAACTAAAAAACAAATATTTTAAAAATAACCTTATAGTCTTTTACCCCTTAATTAAGTAATTTGGGTCTGTATCTGTACTGGAAGTTAGCCTTATATCCTATTTGTTTAGTAGGTGATATACCTTAAACTAACTCAGGTTCGGTGTTCTTGAAGCAGTACCTCTGCAAAACATTAACAGGCAACAGTTATAAAGTTCACAAGGAAAATACAAAATAAAATTAACAAGAGTAAAAATATGTTCAGATTGTGTAATAGCTAGCTTGAATTTTGGCTGCCTTATACATTATAACCCTGTTTGAGATTATAGTAATCTTTACAACAAGTATCAATCTTCAGAACATAACTTTAAATGAGCTTAGGTCTATCTACTTTGAGATTATCTTAACATGGAATATCGTGAGGGAGTCTGAATTGAGGTGAGATGGGGATCTTGGCAAATTTTAGGAAAAGTGTTTTAGCTTTAAAGTTAATCCTTGTTTCTTTCTAAATGTCATTTTACAAAGTTTGTATATATTATTT
This sequence comes from Callospermophilus lateralis, assembly GCF_048772815.1. Lineage (NCBI taxonomy): Eukaryota > Metazoa > Chordata > Mammalia > Rodentia > Sciuridae > Callospermophilus > Callospermophilus lateralis. The sequence goes on from NC_135308.1 coordinate 160,972,977, forward strand.
CTTGAGTCTATATGAACATTAGTTAACATAACATTACATTTAGAACATGAGTCAGAGAAAGGCTGAGAGATTATGTATCTTTCTTTGTGGACAAGGGGCAATATATTTTCATGTTTTACAATATTACCTTTAAATAGGTTAGGTTCTCCTTATTATCTTTTTAAAAATGTATTCAAATTTCAATTTCAGTGTAACAAGTAACACAAAATTGTATATATAACTTACTAACAACAGGTTACTTTATCCAGCTATGAAACATTAAATGACATGAATAAATATCAACCCAATTTGTTATTTCTATAGAAATCTAAGAAAATTTAGAATTCAGGGTGTATGGTAACAATAATTATATGTCTGTATGGGTTAATAAAATCAAAGGATAGCCTTAAATCTCTTATACATTTAGGACACAGTGTTAATGATCAGAAATTGACTTACAGTAAACAGACATAAGACAGATCTTTAAATAACAGTGTGACCCTTCTATGGCCCGGTAGAAAAGAGAGAGCAGTTATTGGTTAACTTGCTGGTAAGCTTATATAAACTTTGATTTTATAAACTTTTACATAACATTTAGATAAGGCTTAGACAGATATGTATACATACTCCTAGTCACGTATGTTTGGGGTATCTATTGTTATAATTTAAATGACAACCAATTATAAAGTGATCATTTAAGACTTTCAAACAGGTGCAAAGCCTAATTTTTTAAGACTTAGTTTCCTCAAGTAATGAAACCTAACAAATACAAATACAAGAAAATTATCTTGTTAGATAAGAGTGAACCAATGTTTTAGACTTTACTTCCTGTCAGTACACCAAAGTTCAAATAACTGTGCTAATAAAAGACCCCCGACAAATGGAAACTTCACAAACCAGCCCAGGTCTCTTCCTGGATGTATGAAGTCGGCTGAGTGTGGGAGGGAAGGTTGGGGGAGGGAAGAAGTAGGTCTCTTTTCATGCCCACAAAGGGTTTGCTATAAAGCCCTTGACTGTCCAGGCGCACAGTGGAAGTTCAGCTTGTCGTTGATATCTGTGCCCCGGGGACTGTCGGAGTTGCCTTCTGTCACCTTGAGCCTTCCTCGTGCCCCATGCACCAAACTTCTCCCATACAGCAGTTGATACTCCATACCCCTGAGGGCTGTTGGGGTTAGGCTTTAGTCCCAAGACCTCACACAGCACCACAGAGTGACCCTGGCTGGCCAGATTCAATGATCCTGGGTGTTTGCCTCTCCCCGACACCAAATTTCTTCCTCATAAAGTGGAGAGCAAAGGGTACGGGTTGGGAAAGCAGTGAGTTTAGAGATTGAGTGGTAGCACGCAGGAGCTTCAGAGGACCTTGGGGGTGCTGGACAGTCACAGTCACTTTCCTGGTCTCATCAGCTGTTTAATTGACCGTGGAGGAAGGAAAGGGTCACGGGAAGTAGGAGCATTACCTTGCTCTCGGTTCCTGGTCAGGGAACCGATCCAATCACAAACACAAACTTTTTAAGATTCAGCCTTGCAAACCTCCTGTGACTTACTAAAACATTTGTAGTTCATTTATATCCTTAGTTTTGTCCTCTTTCATCTTGGATTTTAGCAAAAGAATATTAATTTACCAGGCAAAATATTTTTTTTCATTTAGAAACCTTTTTTGACCTTTTAATTATTCATATTAAAATATGTTTGCATACCTATAACCTTTTATCTCTTTTAGTTTTAGACCTTTTCTTCTGGTGTCCTGTTACCCTTGCCTGTTAGAGGCCGTGCCTTTGGGCACCTTTAACTCAGTGCTTGACTGTTCAGACTCCTTATCATATCATTGAATAAATGTCCACACATACAGAATCTCTTTCATATATTTTACCTTTGACAGATTAATTTTTAAATGTAAGATTGTATAATTATCTGCAAAACCATTTAAAGTCCAGATAGTGATAGTGAAACATCTTAAACAGGCCCATACCTCTAGGTGGCCCAAGATTTTAAGAGACTACTGATAAGATCAATGTAACATGGCCCTCATCCTAAAGGGCCAGTAACAGATAAACAAGAAAGAATTACCAAAACCATGCCTGACAGGTGAGAACCTTTAAAGCAGAAAAACCTGTACATACAAATTTCTTTTTTAGCTCAGGTAGTGAAGGACACAGGGGGTGGAGGGTGTGGGAGCCCTGCAGCTGGCTCAGAAGCTGCTCTCTCCTCCCTGCCGGCCTGATTCCCAGAGCCAGGAGTCCAGGAGTACTGACCTTCAGGGACCTAAAGTCTGGTGCCATCAGGTTCAAATAAAATAACGGTATTTTATCTTGTGAGTTTTTCAGAACATACATGTCAGTAGAATTTTAACCCTTCATTATCTTGATTTTAGTGATGACCGGAAACAAAGCAATCTCCAATGTTACATTGAGCGACAATTGAACTTTATGTGCAGAAAAAATGAAAGTTTCAAAAAAACACTGTCAAGGGCTGGGGATGTGGCTCAAGTGGTTGCGCGCTCACCTGGCAGTGTGCAGCCCGGGTTCGATCCTCAGCACCACATACACATACAAAGATGTTGTGTCCGCCGAAAACTAGAAAATAAATATTGAAAAATTCTCTCTCTCTCTCTCTCTCTCTCTCTCTCTCTCTCTCTCTCTCTCTCTCTCCCCCCCCAATCTCTCTTTAAAAACAAAAACAAAAACACTGTCAAAAGTTTGGGGGAAATTCAGCAAAGTAGAGGATACAAAGTCAGCATGCACAAATCAACTGTGCAAATTACCTGAGAATGAAATAATAATTTTATCTAAAATACTCTCAAGTAAAATAAAATAAATGAAGGAAATCAGTAATCCAAGGAAGTCCAAGATGTATATAGCAAAAACTACAAAAAATTGCAAAGAAAGGTAGAGAAGACATAAATAAATATCGAATAAATAAAATAGAGAAATCAAAGAAGAATTAATAAATGAAAAGAAATACTTTATTGTTCATGGATTGATACTTGCATATTGCTAGAATAACAACAGATTAACATTCAGGGCTGGGGCTTCGGCTCAGTCAGAGAGCACTTGCCCAGCTTGTATGAGGTCTTGGGATGGATCCCCAGCATCACAAGAAAAAAAAGATTAAATTCGAAATTTGAGGCACAGATTATACGGAATGCCTATAGTTACTGGACAGCCATAAAGGGAAAAATGGTTTCTCAAACCATTGTTTGGGACCATCTGTACACAGCTGAAGTAATCAAATCTGTGTGGTTACTGGCAGGAGGAAAGACACAACAAATGAGAATCCTGGAAATAAATCTTTCTGGACAGTCATGTGACAAGAGTGGACAAAAAATGACATTCCACCACATATACATGAACCTAAAATGCTCCTATCACCTGGTCACATTGAACTCAACATTGAGCACAACTGCCTCCGCCATTCAGTAGGGTGACCTGCGCACAGGCGTGGCCTAGGAGGAGGAGGAGGCGCTACCACCTGGCCCAGGTGTGTAGGGGGCTGCACCTGGGTGTATGCAGGTAAGCCCTGTGGTTCTGCAAACAAGGAATCACCTGACAGCACAGTCCTCAGAACATTCCCCACATTAACCCTTTCACTCCTTGTGGCCAAACGATTTCCAACAACGGTGCCGACACCATTCCACAGGGAAAGCACAGCCCCTTCCAGAAACGATGCTGGGAAAACTGCACGTCCACACACACAGGAGTGCAGCCACCCTCAGCCAGCACATGTGCAAAAATAACATTGGATCAAAGTCCCCACGTATGAACTCAAAACCATGAGGACAAATTGGACTTCATGAAAATTGAACCCTTTGGGCATGGGAGGCCGCTCTCCACAGAGGGAGAAGGCCACACAGAGTGGGAGAAGAGGACCCCAAGAAGCACCTCTCAAGAAGCACCTCTAACTAGAGCAAGGCCCTGCGCATGTGGAGAAGAGACCACCCCTCACCCACCAGACGCCTCCTACCAGAGGACAAGCACCAGCTGGCACGGGGGCCACGCTGGTCTTCCCAGCTACCCAGGAGGCTGAGGCAGGAGGATCACAAGTTCAAGACCAGCCTCAGCAACTTAGCCAGGTCCTGTCTCAGTAAAACAGAAACGGCTGGGCAGGTGGCTCAGTGGCAGAGCTCTTGTCCTAGAAGGCACAAGCCCCTGGGCTCAGCCCCAGTACAGCAAGAGAGGAAGAAAGGCAGGGAGGAGGGGGAGGAACCAACCACAGAAAACAAGGGCTGCCAGCTTGGGCAGGGCGTGGAGCCTGTGCTCTGGCGGGAACCTCAATGGTAGAGCCACCGCGGGAAACAGCACAGTGGGCCTCAATGATGGAAAGAGACTTGCCCCGTGAGCCAGAATTCCACTTCTGAGTCTATGTCCACAGGAGCTGAAGGAGGGTCTCACAGACACCGCTGTACCCCCATGGTCACAGCTACAGGTGGAGGCCACTGTCCTCTGGCAGGTGAGTGGATCAGGAAAGCAGGGGACAGGAGCCCTTATCCACAGAGACCCACCCCAGGTCCCCAGGGGATGCCTGAAGCTGCGCATGAGCCACGCTGCACACTGTGCTGCTGTCCCAACCCACTCGTGCCCACCAGGAGGGTTAATTTGTAGCCTGGGCAGGGACGATAACACGGCTGACCTGGGAGCTGGCCAGCAGCGCCCTGCAGTGAGGGTCTGTGGCTTGGTCTCCTGCCAAGCATCTTACTGTCCGCACCCGCCCTTCACCCTTACTCTACAGTGGGAGATGCGGTGATCTACTACTGTTTTGTTTTGTTTTGTTTTAGGTGCTGGGAGTTGAACCCATGGCCTAGTCTACTGTTACGTAAGTGCTCAAACACTGAGCCACATCCCCAGCCCTTTTCCAAATTTTATTTTGAGACAGGGTCTCACACATTCCCTAGGCTGGCATCAAACTTGCAATCCTCCTGTCTCTGCCTCCTAAGTCACTGGAATTATAGATGAGTGCCAACATGCCCAGTGGTTACTAACCTTCTTACTTGAACACAAGCCCAGCATAATCACTGAAGTTGTTGTTAACTCAGACTGCTGCTAACTGATAAAGCGGCTGTAGCATATACAGCATGGACACGCTGGATGAAGGCATCCCTCATATCCTAAATACGAGTGGGACCGGAAGACCAAGGTGGAAGATGGGAGATTTGGCTAAGCTCCTCAGAACGGCACATGGTTTAAAATTCCTGAATTGTTTATTGGTAGAATTTTCCCTGTAAAATATTTGGACTGTGGTTGTCCACTTTTCAATGAAACCAAGGAAGGAGGAACAGGGATAAGAAAGTAAACTGCGTACCCACACAATTGAATTATTCTGTCTTAAAAAGGAAGGAAGCGGCCACCACCAGCGCCTGCTAGGTAGACAGACCTGCAACCAACAGAACAGGCCCAGCGGCCTGTGGAGGGGTTGAGCCGCCCCCCCCCACCACCACCGAAAGAACAGGCCCAGCGGCCCGCCATCGCCCTGGTTGGGGGAGGGGCAGAGCTGCCACCAGCGCCTGCAAGGTAGACAGACCTGCAACTGACAGACAGAACAGGCCCAGCGGCCGGCGGAGGGGTTGAGCCACCCCCCCCCAAGCGCCTGCAAGGTAGGCGGACCTGCGACGACCAAAAGAACAGGCCCAGTGGCCTACTGGTGTGGTAGGCACATTGCCCCAATTGGAGGAGGGGCAGAGCCACCGCCAGCACCTGCGAGGGAGACTTTGCAACTATACAAGAGCAATATAAATATATAGGGGGAAAAACCAATAACACAACAGTTTCACCAAGCAGAAAGAAACGCGAACAGTATGAAAAGACAAGGAAAGAAAGGACCACAAGCAATACAGGTCAACTCAACTTTAGAAGAGGTAATAGCTGCAGCAGATGGAATGTCAGATAAAGAATTCAGGATATACATGCTTCAGATGATCTGGAGTCTCAAGGAAGACATCAGACAGCAAAATCAGACAATGAAAGACCACTTCGACCACTTCAACAATGAATTACATAAACAAATCCAAGAAGCAAAAGATCAATTATACAGGGAGATAGAGGTTATAAAAAACAAACAAACAGAAATCCTAGAAATGCAGGAAGCAATAAACCAACTTAAAAACTCAATTGAGAAAAAACTGCTACTACCAGCAGAGTAGAACACTTAGAGATAGAACATCAGACAATGAAGACAAAGTATTTCAACTTGAAAAGAACATAGACAGCTCAGCAAGACTGTTAAGAAACCATAAGCAGAACATCCAAGAAATATGGGATAACATAAAGAGACCAAACTTAAGAGTCATTGGGATACAGGAAGGTATAGAGGTCCAAACCAAAGGAATTAGCAATCTATTCAATGAAATAATATGAGAAAACGTCCCAGACTTGAAGAATGAGACAGGATCCCAAATCCTAGAAGCCTACAGGACGCCGAATGTGCAAAATCATAAGAGATCCACACCTAGACACATTATAATGAAGATGCCCAACATACAGAATAAGGAGAGAATTTTAAAAGCTACAAGAGAAAGGAAGCAGATTACATTTCGGGATAAACCAATCAGGATAACAGCTGATCTTTCAACACAGACTCTGAAAGCTAGAAGATCCTGGAATAACATATTTCAAACACTGAAAGAAAATGGGTTACAACCAAGAATTGTGTATCCAGCGAAATTAAGCTTCAGGATGGAAGATGAAATTAAAACCTTCCACGATAAACAAAAGTTAAAATAATTTGCAGCTAGAAAACCATCTCTTCAAAACATCCTTGGCAAAATATTACAGGAAGAGGAAATGGAAAATATCAATGAAAACCAACAGCAGGAGGTAGTATAGTAAAGGGGGGGGGAATAATCAAAGAGGAAAACAAACCATGTTTAGTAACATAAATAAACAAATATGGCTGGAAGAACAACCCATATCTCAATAATAACCCTAAATGTTAATGGCTTAAACTCACCAATTAAGAGACACAGGCTAGTAGAATGGATCACAAAACAAGACCCAACAATATGCTGCCTTCAGGAGACGCATTTAATAGGAAAAGACATACATAGACTGAAGGTGAAAGGTTGGGAAAAATCATATCACTCATATGGACTTCAGAAACAAGCAGGAGTGTCCATACTCATATCAAATAAAATAGATTTCAAGCCAAAGTTAATCAAAAGGGATAAAGAGGGACACTACATACTGCTCAAGGGAACCATACACCAACAAGACATAACAATCATAAATATATATGCCCCAAACAATGGTGCAGCTATGTTCATCAAACAAACTCTTCTCAAGTTTAAGAGTCTAATAGACCACCATACAATAATTATGGGAGACTTCAACACACCTCTCTCACCACTGGACAGATCTTCCAAACAAAAGTTGAATAAGGAAACTATAGAACTCAATAACATAATTAATAACCTAGACTTAATTGACATATATAGAATATACCACCCAACATCAAGCAGTTACACTTATTTCTCATCAGCACATGAATCCTTCTCAAAAATAGATCATATATTATGTCACAGGGCAACTCTTAGACAATATAAAGGAGTAGAGATAATACCATGCATCTTATCTGATCATAATGGAATGAAACTGAAAATCAACGATAAAAGAATTAAGGAAAAATCATGCATCACTTGGAGAATGAACAATAGGTTACTGAATGATCAATGGGTTATAGAAGACATCAAGGAGGAAATTAAAAAATTCTTAGAGATAAAGGAAAACACAGACACAACATATCGGAATCTATGGGACACACTGAAAGCAGTTCTAAGAGGAAAATTCAGTGCTTGGAGTTTATTCCTTAAAAAAAGAAAAAACCAACAAATAAATGATCTAATACTTAATTTCAAAATCCTAGAAAAAGAAGAGCAAAACAACAGCAAAAGAAGTAGAAGGCAAGAAATAATTAAAATCAGAGCTGAAATTAATGAAATCAAAACAAAAGAAACAATTGAAAAAATTGACAAAACTAAAAGTTGGTTCTTTGAAAAAATAAATAAAATCAACAGACCCTTAGCCATGCTAATGAAGAGAAGAAGAGAGAGAACTCAAATTACTAGCATATGGGATGAAAAAGGCAATATTACAACAGACACTTCAGAAATACAGAAGATTATCAGAAATTATTTTGAATCCTTATACTCCAATAAAATAGAAGATAGTGAAGGAATCGATAAATTTCTTAAGTCATATGATCTGCCCAGATTGAGTCAGGAGGATATTGACAACCTAAACAGACCAATATCAATTGAGGAAATAGAAGAAACCATCAAAAGACTACCAACTAAGAAAAGCCCAGGACCGGATGGGTATACAGCGGAGTTTTACAAAACCTTTAAAGAGGAACTAATACCAATACTTTTCAAGCTATTTCAGGAAATAGAAAAAGAGGGAGAACTTCCAAATTCATTCTACGAGGCCAACATCACCCTGATTCCTAAACCAGACAAAGACACTTCAAAGAAAGAAAACTACAGACCAATATCTCTAATGAACCTAGATGCAAAAATCCTCAATAAAATTCTGGCGAATCGGATACAAAAACATATCAAAAAAATTGTGCCCCATGATCAGGTAGGATTTATCCCTGGGATGCAAGGCTGGTTCAATATACGGAAATCAATAAATGTTATTCACCACATCAATAGGCTTAAAAATAAGAACCATATGATCATCTCGATAGATGTAGAAAAAGCATTCGACAAAGTACAGCATCCCTTTATGTTCAAAACTCTAGAAAAACTAGGGATAACAGGAACATACCTCAATATTGTAAAAGCAATCTATGCTAAGCCTCAGGCTAGCATCATTCTGAATGGAGAAAAACTGAAGGCATTCCCTCTAAAATCTGGAACAAGACAGGGATGCCCTCTCTCACCACTTCTGTTCAACATAGTTCTCGAATCACTGGCCAGAACAATTAGACAGACGAAAGAAATTAAAGGCATAAAAATAGGAAAAGAAGAACTCAAATTATCACTATTTGCAGATGACATGATTCTATACCTAGCAGACCTAAAAGAGTCTACAAAGAAACTATTAGAGCTAATAAATGAATTCAGCAAAGTGGCAGGATATAAAATCAACACACATAAATCAAAGGCATTTCTGTATATCAGCGACAAATCCTCTGAAATGGAAATGAGGACAACCACTCCCTTCACAATATCCTCAAAAAAAATAAAATACTTGGGAATCAACCTAACAAAAGAGGTGAAAGACTTATACAATGAAAACTACAGAACCCTAAAGAGAGAAATAGAAGAAGATCTTAGAAGATGGAAAAATATACCCTGTTCATGGATAGGTAGAACTAACATCATCAAAATGGCGATATTACCAAAAGTTCTCTATAGGTTTAATGCAATGCCAATCAAAATCCCAACGGCATTTCTTGTAGAAATAGAGAAAGCAATCATGAAATTCATATGGAAAAATAAAAAACCCAGAATAGCAAAAACAATGCTAAGCAGGAAGTGTGAATCAGGCGGTATAGCGATATCAGACTTCAAACTATACTACAGAGCAATAGTAACAAAAACAGCATGGTACTGGTACCAAAACAGGCGGGTGGACCAATGGTACGGGTGGACCAATGGTACAGAATAGAGGACACAGAAACCAATCCACAAAACTACAACTATCTTATGTTTGATAAAGGGGCTAAAAGCATGCAATGGAGGAAGGATAGCATCTTCAACAAATGGTGCTGGGAAAACTGGAAATCCATATGCAACAAAATGAAACTGAATCCCTTTCTCTCACCATGCACAAAAGTTAACTCAAAGTGGATCAAGGAACTTGATATCAAATCAGAGACATGGCGTCTGATAGAAGAAAAAGTTGGCTACGATCTACATACTGTGGGGTCAGGCTCCAAATTCCTCAATAGGACACCCATAGCACAAGAGTTAATAACTAGAATCAACAAATGGGACTTACTCAAACTAAAAAGTTTTTTCTCAGCAAAAGAAACAATAAGAGAGGTAAATAGGGAGCCTACATCCTGGGAACAAATCTTTACTCCTCACACTTCAGACAGAGCCCTAATATCCAGAATATACAAAGAACTCAAAAAATTAGACAATGAGATAACGAATAACCCAATCAACAAATGGGCCAAGGACCTGAACAGACGCTTCTCAGAGGAGGACATACAATCAATCAACAAGTACATGAAAAAATGCTCACCATCTCTAGCAGTCAGAGAAATGCAAATCAAAACCACCCTAAGATACCATCTCACTCCAGTAAGATTGGCAGCCATTAGGAAGTCAAACAACAACAAGTGCTGGCGAGGATGTGGGGAAAAGGGTTCACTTGTACATTGCTGGTGGGACTGCAAATTGGTGCGGCCAGTTTGGAAAGCAGTATGGAGATTTCTTGGAAAGCTGGGAATGGAACCACCATTTAACCCAGCTATTCCCCTTCTCGGTCTATTCCCTAAAGACCTAAAAAGAGCATACTACAGGGACACTGCTACATCCATGTTCATAGCAGCACAATTCACAATAGCAAGACTGTGGAACCAACCTAGATGCCCTTCAATAAACGAATGGATAAAAAAAAATGTGGCATTTATACACAATGGAGTATTACTCTGCATTAAAAAATGACAAAATCATAGAATTTGCAGGGAAATGGATGGCATTAGAGCAGATTATGCTAAGTGAAGCTAGCCAATCCCTTAAAAACAAATGCCAAGTGTCTTCTTTGATATAAGGAGAGTAACTAAGAACAGAGTAGGGACGAAGAGCATGAGAAGAAGATTAACATTAAACAGGGATGAGAGGTGGGAGGGAAAGGGAGAGAGAAGGGAAATTGCATGGAAATGGAAGGAGACCCTCAGGGGTATACAAAATTACATACAAGAGGAAGTGAGGGGAAAGGGAAAAAAATATAAGGGGGAGAAATGAATTACAGTAGAGGGGGTAGAGAGAGAAGAGGGGAGGGGAGGGGGGAGGGGGGATAGTAGAGGATAGGAAAGGCAGCAGAATACAACAGACACTAGTATGGCAATATGTAAATCAATGGATGTGTAACTGATGTGATTCTGCAATCTGTATAAGGGGTAAAAATGGGAGTTCATATCCCACTTGAATCAAAGTGTGAAATATGATATATCAAGAACTATGTAATGTTTTGAACAACCAACAATAAAAATTAATAAAAGGGCTGGGGATGTGGCTCAAGTGGTAGCGCGCTCGCCTGGCATGCATGCGGCCCAGGTTCGATCCTCAGCACCACATACAAAGATGTTGTGTCCGCCGAAAAATAAATAAATCAATATTAAAAAAAAATTAATAAAAAAAAGAAATTCTAAAAAAAAAAAAAAGGAAGGAAGCACTGAATGAACCTTGAAGACATTATTTTAAGTGAAATAAGTCAGTCACAATAGACAGATGGATGCTTCTAGTTCTCTGGATATCTATCGTTAAATTCATAGAAGCAGAAAGGAGAATAATGGTTGCCAGGGGCTGTGGGGAGAGAAAGTGGGAAGCTTTGGTGTAATAGGTTTTTGTTGTTGTTGTTGTTGTACTGGGGATTGAAACCAGGGGTGCTTAACCACTGAGCCACGTCCCCAGCTCTTTTTTATATTTTACTTAGAAATAGGGTTTCACTGAATGGCTTAGAGCCTCACTAAGTTGATGAGACTGGCTTTAAACTTGTGACCCTCCCAAACCACTGGGATTACAGATGTGTGGCACTGTGCACAGCAGTCTAATAATTTTAAGGATTCGGTTTTTCCAGATGAAAGAGTTCTTTAGATGGGCAGGTGATGGTGCACGATGTCAGTGTGCTTGGTACTGCTCAACTGAGCGCTTGAGACAGTGAAAATGTGGCTGAGGGCAGCTCAGGGTGAACACCAGGAGACAGCACGGTGTGCCCACCTGCAGTCAGGCTTCTTGGGAGGCTGAGGCAGGAGGACTGCCTGAGTCCAGAAGTTCCATCCCAGCCAGGCAACATTGTTAGAACCTGCCCCTCCCCCACAAAAAATACTTGCTGAATATGCACAAGGACTTGGGTTCCACCCCTGGAACCACCACCAAATTAAAAATAGACACACACACACACACACACACAATGTGTGTGTAGTGTGCTTACAGTAAATTTTAGGTACAAGTCTTACCACAATAAAGAAACAACACAGACGCTCACGCAGAGCCATGTGGCCCTTAGAGGACAGTTACGCAGCAGGCCTGGGGATTCCATCCCACATTCTAAAACACATGCCTGACTCCTCTAGGGCTGCAGGAGACCGTCCCTAAGGCCTGGGCACATTCTTCTTGGCAAGCGCCTCTGTGTACCTGGGGCCCTTTACACCAGAGATGGGATCTGGGTAGGGGCACTGGGCCATCTCCTATAGCCTGGGAGGGGACAGGGAGTAAGTTGTGGCAGCTGGCCATGGGGCAGCTCCACCCCACCTGACCAACCCCAAGAAACTGTTGGACATGAGGCTTGGTCAAACTTCCCTGGGGAGCAGGTCCCACTCCCTGTGTCACACCATGTGCCAGGCAGCCAGGGACGGCACTGATGTCTGGCAGAAACCTGTTCACTTGTCCCCAACCTTAGACCAACAGAGTCCAGACTACTGCATGTAGTTGGCCACCAACCCAGCAGCCAGTGATGGGTCTCTGCGGGTGTCATGGAGCCAGATGTCACCTGCTGAGCACCAGGATGCCCATTTCTCATGTGCATTCAAGGGGTCCAGTCAGGAAGGATGAGGCAGGGGGCGAGGGCTGGCTTCAGACACGTGGCTGAGGACCAGACAGATCCAGGGGCATCTCAGAACAAAGTGGCAGTGACAAGACTGGTTTATTGAACATCAGAGCCCCATCTGGGGGCAGAGTTGGGGTCTGCACCTCCTCTAGCGAGGCTCAGCACACAGTTGATATGGGGATGGGGTCAGCAGGAGGGCAAAGATACCATGGTCACTGGGCCGGGCTTGTCCAGGGGGCACTGAGAAGCTAAAGCGCTGCAGGAGGCAGGTGAAGAAGAGGAAGAGCTCCATGCGGGCCAGGGGCTCCCCGAGGCATGTGCGGCGCCTGTGGCGGGGGCACGGGCTCAGTCAGCCTGTCCCTAGCCTCCACCCCTCCACGGAGCCCTGGGGAGGGACAGGGAGGCCCCACAGGCACCTGCTGAGAAAGGCATAAAGGCCTCCCGCTTCACAAAGTGGCCCTGGGCATCCAGGAAGTGTCCAGGGTGAAAGTGGAGGGGCTTCTCCCAGACGGTCTCATCCTTCAGCACAGATGACAGGTTGGTGATGAGCGTCGTTCCCTGGAGGAGATGCCTTCCATGAGCAGGGACTGGGAGGGGGATGTCAGGACCTTTCTGGTGTGGGCAGATTCTAGCCTGCCCACACCTGAACCCGTGGAAGTAACCCTCGGTTCCAGAAGATTCCTGAACCTTATCTAATGCCATGGCAGACTGAGTGACAATTCTCCCATGCATGTCCACACTGTCCTCTTTCCCTGACTGCAGTGGTTCCTCTGACAAGCTATGGCATCTCTTATGTTGTCACTATGCTACTTCAGAGGTTCAGGGAAAGGGGTGGCCTTTCTGATACTTTATATCCCACACCTATTCAGTCTGGGGACAGCCAGTATCCAGGAACCCCAGATTAGATATGTCTCCAAAACACAGTGGCCATGCTGGGGCCACTAGCTTACAGGTGCCCCTGGGATTGGGAGGAGGGCCTCAGGCCTACCTTGGGGATGAGGAAGCCCTGCACTTCAACATCACGGGATGTCATATGGGGCATACCCAGTGGGATAATGTCCCCAAAACGCTGCACCTCGTGAATCACAGCATGGTGAAGGGCATGCGGGCCTGGTCCCCCATCTCTGGCTGCCGCACCTGCCCTATCACTTCATCAATCTCCTGTTGGACGCGGCCTGAACAGAGAAGCAACCCCACAGTATGTCAGCACCCAGGGACCTGCACCCTGACCCTCTCCTATCTCAGGGCTGCGTCCAGATGAGGAAGATATCACTCTTACAGGACCCTTGGCCAAGCCCAAGGAAGGCAGATGTCCCAACTAAGCTAGGGACACTGCCTCTACCTTTCCTCCCTCGACCTCCCAAAGAGCTCCCAGCAAAGCTCACGCTGCACGTCCGGGTGCAGGATCATGAGCAGGAGGGCCCAGGCCAGCGTGGTAGAGGTGGTCACCATCCCTGCAGTTTACAGGTCAACCAACACGATGCGCAGGCTCTCGTCATTGAAGCTGCTCTCAGGGTTCCCCCTGGCCTGGGTCAGGCAAAGAGGACAACACAGGAACAAGGAAGGAAGTCACTGGGTGATGGATACACAGGTTCCACCTTGCCTGGCCTCAGGCCTCACAGGACCCTCAGCCCACGTCCCCTAGCCCGTCTCAGGCAGCCCCACCTCACCTTTCCCACCTCCACCTGGAAGGCGTCAGTCAGGTTTCGCGGTGGCTGGGCTGGGTCCCAGGTCATCCTGTTCTCCTCCAACAGCTCATCCACCAAGGCCATGAAGGCCTTCTGTGCAGGGAAGACCCTGCCAGGCAGCCCTGGGATGCGCAGGAGCACTGGGACCACATTCAGCACCTGTGACAGCCACAGAGGGGACATGGGTCCCTCCTGTGCTCCTCACTCTCCTGGACCACACTCAGGTCCCAGCCTCCTCCAGGGTGGACCCAGGCCTGCCTGTCCCACCCAGTGTCCAGCTCCCTCCCCAGAGCCAGCCTCCAAGCTCTCTGCTGGCCTGGGCTGTCAGAAGGAGCAGCCCACCATGGAAATCTCGAGCTTGTGTGTTAGCTGGACAGTGGGCACAGGCTCATTTTCCTCTCCTGGAGCCCTCTGACCCTGGCCCACCTGTCCTGCTACTGTTTGAGATGTGCTCACCTCGGGGCCTTCCCTCCTACAGTGTCCTCTCCAGGATGCCCTCTCCCATCGCCCCTGCATGCTAATCCTCTCCTGGGAGCCCTGGTTCATGGGGCTGATCCAGCAGGGATACCTCCCTGCCTTGGTGACCCCTCCTAATGCCCCGCCGGCACCCGCACCATGGGCACCAAGACAAAGTGCTCCTTCAGCGCGTCCTCCAGAAGGTGCAACATCTTGACCAAGCGCTGCTCATCATATTCGAAGCGGCGGGCGTAGATGAGGGAGGAGATCACATTGCACACTGCTCTGTTCAGCAGGGTCATGGGGCTAAAGGGGCCTCCTGGGAGGGAGCAGGCCAGTCAAGGTGTGGCCCCTGTCTCCCAGGCCCGCCCATCTCTTCTCCTCCTGTGCCCCTCAGCCCATCACCCACCTGCCTTGTTGGCAAAGGCTGTACAGAGGCAGCTGGCCTTTGTGGTCACCCACTGCTCCAGGGACTTCTTGCCCAGGCCGAAGTTGCGCATGGTGGACACGGAGAAGCGCCGCTGCTCATGCCAGGCTGCGGTGTAGGGTGCCAAAACAACCCCTGGGGGCGGGACAAACACGTGCGTGATCCTTGGCTCCTCCCACCTTGATCCCAGCTCATTTAAAGTCCCTTAGTCCCTTAGTTCCTGCCCCGCTACAAGCTCCTCCCCTACGTTCCCCCTGTGCGCAAGCCTAGGTGTTCTGCTGCATTAGGTCCAGACAGTCTCTTGATCACTGCCCCTCGGGTGCCGCCCTGATAGTCTGTGCCCCTGCCGCGGTTTGCCTTTGGATCGAGGCCCACAGCCTAGATGCTCATTGATGGGCATATTCGGCCGGTCTGCAGTGTCCTCGCCCCGATTCACCAGAGCCTCGCGCACCGCCTCCAACCCCTTGAGCGCGACCATGGAGCTCCAGCCCAGCTGCAGGCTGAACACGTTCCCAAAACGGCGCTGCACTGCAGGTGGAGGGTCAGGGCGCTTGCCAAACCAGGGTCCCCGCCGGAACACATGACCCAGCCTCACTGCACACCTCTGGGGACACAGTATGAGTACAGCAAGATAAGATCTGGCTCATAATGCTGGAGAAGGTCATGGCCTCTGTGGTGGAGTGAGTGAAGTCTGACCGCTTTGGATCAGACCACCCAGCTATGCCTTTGCCTTGCCAGAACCAGGAGACTGTCAGTGGGGACCACTAGGGCCCACTTTACAGATGAGAAGACAGGGTCACAGAGGGGAGCAGTGAGGCGCAAGCCCCACAGCAGCAGCAGATTTGAAGCAGTCATTGTGCCTCTCTCGACCTGGAATCCTTGACTGACTGCTGCTCAGGGCCCTGGCCCCTCCTCCTTCCCCAGATCTTTCAGATTACATCAGAAGAATTGGGGACTTGCATAATTTATACCCCCCCCCAAGTGGATTCCAAACCAGCTGCCAAGTCCCACCTCTCCTCTGGACTTTGTCCTCCCACACCTTTGCTCTTGGAAAGTTCACTATGACCTTAGGCCTCCCAAAGGATTCTCAAACCCAGCTTCCTGTCCAGCCTAGGGCTTCACCCATCACTCCCTGTCTGTGGTTGGGGTCAACATGACCTCTGCTGCCATCTACCACTGGCTCCTTTGCCTTTTGGAAGGAGCTGGGCATGTTCTGGAAGTCAATCTGCAGCAGGTTGCCCAGCCCGGGCAGTGGCAGGGGGCCTGGCGGGTAGCGTGCAGCCCAGCGTTGGCGCCGGTGCATCAGGTCCACCAGGAGCAGGAAGACGGCCACGGCCACACTCAGGGCCCACAGTGAGCAGCCCCATGGCTGCTGTGCTGTCCACGAGCTCCTCTGGCACACCCGGCTGTCCTGGCCACTCCAGGTACCTGGGCCAGGGAGGACAGTCTTGTTACACCCTGGGCACTTGACTGCCTGGGCCCTTCCCCTATAAAGGAGCTGAGGCTGCCCTTTGTCCTCTTCTGGGAGCCGGCTCTGTTGACTGTGCAGGCAGAGAGTGCAGGGAGGGGCAGGGCAGGGCAGGGGCAGGGGCAGCTACACAGGTCCTTGCCCCTCCTTCCCCCTTCAGGCACTTACCAGGGGAAGGAATAGAGATGGGGAGGAGAATTGCCCCTCCCCCCACTCACTCTGCCCTGCTCGGTCCAGACTGCTCAGAGAACTGCGGTCTGACAACACTATCCCCAACTCTTCTTAGGCCCACACCCCAAATGTGGCACACCATCTCTCACAAGGCACCTTCACATGCTTCCCTACCCCGCCTGCCTGCTCCAGGGGAGCCCCCACTTCCTCCGTTTGTCATCCACATCTGATTGGGGCCTTAGTGAGATCACTGTGATCAGAAGGGCTATGGGACATAGAGCACAGGAGAATGAGGTTCTCCACCAGAATGGGTCTGTTTTTCATCACCAGAAGGAAATTCCTGAGGCAGGATACATTATAAGCAAAGAGAGGGATTTGGGCTTATGAATCTTGAGATCCAAAGGCTCATTTCTGTGATAACATTCTTGGTGGCAGATTCCTGAGGTATCAAATTGCAAAAGACCAGGAGTGGGTGAGTGGGTGTCTGTGTGTGTGTGTGTGTGTGTGTGTGTCGATTTAGTGGGTCTCCTTTGCTCTCTTCTTATTGATTTAATTGGGGGGCTCAATTCTAATTATTTTTTTCTATTTCTAATCACTTCCCAAGGGCCCTAACTCTGAACATCATAGGCTACATTTCCAGCACCTCACAATGGGATTGAGTTAGTTTTAACATATGGAGCCATCAGGGACACGTAACCCTTACCCAAACTACAGCAGCGCTGGTTCTCTTCACCTCCCACTGCACACTAGATATGCACATTCACTGAAACACACACATGCTCATTCACACACCCACCACACCACCCATGCTCAGATCACTCCCATATGAACAGCCTTGAGTTTATCCTGGGCACGCTCTCCACAGGCACAGCCCAGCACCAACAGCCTGGTTCTCAGTGACACGACATTGCCTGGGACAGACTCTCCAGGCTGGAGACTGCTCCCAGGGAGCCTCAGGCCCCATCTGGCTCACTGCCCAGCCCACATTCCTGGGCTCTGGCCTGACACTGGCAGCTCTCATCTGGGTGTCAGCAGGCCACAGGGGAGTGGTGCGCTCACTAGTCTCCTGACCCACCAGTGGGTAGAGCCAGAAGCCCCTTGCCAAGCCTGAACAGCTCCCTCCAGCCTCTTCCTGAGGGACAGTCCTTGCTGCTCTGGCCTCTAAGGTTGTGATTGACCTTACATGCTAATGTAATTGAGGCTCCTTTGTTTGTGAGGAGTCCCTTCTTGCTGCTTCAACATTCTCCAGGTTTTTTCTTAGTCCTGGTGATTGACCCCAAAGGTGCTCTTCCACTGGACTTTACCCTCAGTCCCCTGCCTTTTATTTTTTGTGGAACAGTGTCATTTCATTGCTGAGGCTGGCCTCAAACTTGCGATCCTCCGGACTCATCCTCCCAAGTCAGTGGGATCCTAGGTGAGCACCGCTGAGCCCAGCTTCTCTAGGCTTCTGACAGTTGAGTTATGATCTTGTAGTTCATCCTGTCGGTGGTTCCTTGAGCTTCTTGGATGTGTAGGTTAATATTTTCTCATGCAACTTTGGAAGTTTCCAGCCATTATGTCTTGAAAAATTCTGTGTAGAGCTTTCTCTCTCTCCTTTTCTGGGACTCCCACTATGAGTGAATTGCTGCACTCGGAGGTCTCTGAATTGCTATCCTCTCTTCTTCATTCTTCTTTCTGTTTCTTGTGGTGGACACTTTCAGTGGATCTGTCTCCACATTTGCTGATTCTTGTGTCTATTTAACACCTGCCCTTGAGGCCCTGACGTGAATTTTCGTTTTGATTATTGTCCTTTTCAACTCTAGGATTTCTCTTTGGCTCCTGTTCATAACTTCCCTCCTATTGGTGATATTCTCTAGCCCTTCAGTTTGCAGCCCTGCTTTTCCTTCTTGGTCCTGGAACAGATTTTGAGTGTTCCTGTGAGGCTTTTGTCCAGCTGCTTCAACGTCAGGGACAGATTCCATTGGTGGCTTGTTTTCCTGTGTATGGATCATGGTTTTTTTTGTTTGTTTGTTTGTTTTGTTTTTTTGTTACTTTGCATGGCTTGTGACTTTTGGGGGAAAATGGGACATTTCAAATCCTTACTTGTGGTTTATTCATTTTTACAGAAAACAGACTCCCTGCCTGCCCAGAATTTGTCACTGTCATTTGTTGGGATGTCTCATTGCTACTGAGTTTTCAGAATTCACTCTGCAGCTTCTTACTGTCTTTTCCTCTGTGGCCACTGACGTCTGCTCAGCGAGCTCAGTGTTCATCTGAAGACTGCTCAGAGGTTTCCCTCATTTCTGGACCCAGTCAACCTCCCAGTCCCTGCAGAGGGGCTCTGTGTCCCTGGCAATGATTCCAAGCTCAGCCAGGTGCTTGGCCACCTCAACTTTGCCTTCAGGTCCTGTTGGCTTGGGACCTCCAGGTGAATCAGAGGTGAGAGCTGAGGGCCAGGTCTTCCTGAGCAGGCACTTGGCCCTGCATGCGGGCCTGACCTCCCAGACCCCCAGGAATGGCCAGAGCTTTCCCACCTCTGCAGGCCTCAGGCCTCAGCTCGCGCCTCAAAGCTTCCTGCTTTGTGTATGATTAGCTCCAGCTGCCAGCCGTTGCCTGGGTAGCTCTGGTTCTCATCCCTGTCTCTACTTTCAACAGAGTCTCCTGAGGAGAACGCAGTTTCACCAGGGGAGTCCTTGGCACCAAGAGACCACCCTGCCAGGGGGATGACCTGGGAACCACCAGATAGGACAAGTATTGACAGTTCTCTGGGGGATGAGGCCCAGTGTCCAGCCCCATGGGTCCCCTGGGTCACTGCTGGGCTTTGCTGTGAAGGCTGCTTCTCTTTGTTGAGGACAGTGCTGGACTGGGGGGTTGGGATGGACTAGAGCAGGATAAGAGGCCGCGAGGTGGCTGTTCTTTTCCAAACTTCTGCCACTTTCCTTGAATGAGCACTCATGGCTTGTTGGGGCATCTTACTTACTTAATTTTTTTTTTTTTAGTTGTTGATGGACCTTTATTTTATTCATTTTTATATGGTGCTGAGGATCGAGCCCAGTGCCTCACACATGCTAGGTGAGTGCTCTGCCACTGAGCCACAGCCACAGCCCCATCTTAATTTTTAACGATTTTTTTTTCTTATTTGCTTTTTCTTTGGGGGGACAGGCAGCACTAGGAAGTGAACTCAAGGCCTCATGTGAATGCCCCCCCTACTGAGCTACACCCGCAGTCCCGAAGGCCGGACAATTTTTTCCAGTTTTTGCGCGGCTCTGGTGGTGAGATGAATTTGCAAAGGCCATTTCCATGATACCGTGTGCATGTGAGGGGACTTTAGAGGTTGGAAATTCTCCTCATTCAGAATTGATATCAGTTTGGCTGGGCATAGTGTTCTCCATCAGAAATACTTCTCCCTCCAGGGTTTGAAGACGCTCCTCATTGTCTTCCACCCTCAGGGGCAGCTGCTGAGAAGCCTGCTCTGCCTTCACAGTTCTAGCATCTCAGGCTCTGGCTGGGGACACTGTGCTCAGCAGGAGAGACCCCATCAGCATCTGGTGTGGAATCAAGATTGGGGACAGCTCACTCACAGGAGGGAGGCGAAGCCATCTCACTGGCCCCATGGAGGCCTCAGGGAGAGCAGGGCTGGCAGCCAGCAGGTCCAGATCAGCTGGAGAGAGCCAGGGAGGGAGACTGGCCTGGGCACGAGCGTGTGGTGGGGGAGGCAGGGGGAGGCCTTGCTCACGTGGGCAGGGCCTCGGCAGGGGGACTCCAGTGGGGGCCAAGGAGAGCACCCAGGCTTCATTTGCCACTTATCCATATGCAAAGGACAAGGGAAGAAATAATCCTGCTAAAGGCTGTGAGCCTCGAGCATGAAGTAATGGAGTCACCTCCCCCTACATGGGGAAGAAGCCCAGGTAGGCAGACCTGGACCTTCCCTCCCTCCTGCCTCCTGCCTGGGTTGGCAGGAACTGCAGGCCCCTCCCCCTTCCTGGCTGCACATGGGCCTCTCAGCCAGTGGCTGGTCCCTCACGTCAGAGGGTATGTTGTCCTGGACAAACGTTCCCCCAGCAAGACACCCACAGGGCAAGCCTGCCTGTGTGTTAGCCTGTCCTCCCATGGTGGGGAGGCAGGAGGAGGCCTGGATACGGGAGGCCCAGCTCCAGGGAAGCCCTGGCTGGGCTGCTTCCCAACCTTGGGTACCCCAAGACTCATTCAGGAGGTAGAAAGGATCCAGTCTACCTCCTGAGAGTCTCTGCCCCTACAGGCCCCGTGCCTCCTTTCAGGGGCCCCAAGCTGCTCAGGCAAACCGAGTCTGGTCACACCCCACTCTTTCCCAGCAGCTGCAGGGACACTGCTTCCTGCCCCCAGCCCTGCACCACAGTGAACACCCTAGCTGGCCTTCCAACTCAATGCTAGCTCCCAGTCCACAGTCCCTGGAGTGCTGAGAGGTGGGGAGCACCGTGTCCCCAGGGTACTCATGAAATTGGTGACTTCTGGTGTCCTCTGGTGGCTTCTGCTTCGAGTGTCTGGGGCTCTCCATCCCAGGCTGATCCCTAAGCAGATGATCCTTAGACACGCGGGGGTGCTCCCTGCATGCCCAGGCCAGAGGAGACATTTCAAGGGTGGGTCAGAGGGGGGAGGACCTGCAAAAATCACAGGCCCAGAAATGTCACCAGAAATCAGGACAGGGCTTTCCTTTGGCGTAACCTTCTCAGTGGCAGAAGATAAAGAGAAGCCTGGTGGGAGGGACGAGTCCAGGGTCATACAGCACAGAGGAAGGCAAGGTCTAGAAGCAGGGCCCTTCCTCTCAGCTGCCCGAGCGGCCTCTCTTCTGCCCACCTCTTTGACACACAGGTCCAAGGTTGACCCCATGCCTAGGGCAGACTTGCAGCCCACTGGGCTCTTTCCCTGCTCCTGGTGAAGCCTGTGGGCCCTGCCCAACGTGGTCACCATAGGACGGCATCCCGAGTTGAGCTGTCATGGCCTGAGAGGAAAGTCCTCCCTGCACAGGGGCCTGGGTGGCCGTATTGGTCAGGGGCCAGGGAGGAGGCCAATCATGCCTTCCGGTACCTGAGAGGCTTAGGGAGGTGGCTTGCTCCTGGCTCCCATCAGCCCTTCTCAGGGAGACTTCTGAAGCCTGGGGACCGACCCTCGGTGTTGATACTGCCTTCCCTCAGTTCTCCCCCTCTGTGGCAGGTCAGATATGACAAGGAAGAGACACCATGGTGCTGGCCTCTGGTGTGGGCTGGGCTCACTTGGCTCTGATGTGTGGGCCTCTGGGCTGAGCCTGTGTGAGCCGAAGGGTGACTCAGCAGGGTGACGGGATCCAAGCCCTGGACCTTGCGAAGCATTACCTGGACTTCACCATCCTGTGGGGGTGGCTAATATGCCCTCGGACACGCCGGCTGACACCTGGGTTTTTGTTTTCCTTCAGCCTTGGTCCATGCCAGGAGCTTATGCTAGCAGTCGATGTCTGATGGGATCTTGAGTCTGGCTGGATCCGTTTGACCTCTAGAAGAGCTGGGGCCTTGGCAGCTAATGGCAGCCACACTGTGCTCCATGCCCACAAAACCAAACCCCAGTAAGAATCCTGGACACAAGGGCTCAGGGGTGAATCTGGGACCAGACACCCTCTGGACCTGTGTCTCACGTCGTGTTGGGGGAATGAACCCCTGTCTGTACGATTCTGCTAGAAACGGGCAGCTGGAACTGGTGCTTACATCATCAGCATCTATGCACTGTGGGTGTCGCAAATGAGGAGTGGCGACCTTGGTTAAGAGTGTGGCAGAAGGGGTGAGCATGTCTGCCTGGCAGGTCTGCGGGACAGATCGCTGTGCAACAACCCCAGGGGCTACTGCTGATTCAGAGGGCACAGCTGGAGTCCCTTCAGTCTGACCAGGGGTTGGTGTGTCCCCTCATTTAAATGTCCAGTGGAACTCCCCAGGGGATGAGGCTGGCCTGTTGTCTAGGTATGCCCGCTGGATTGCTGTATGATGTTTCCATCTGAAACCTCCTACCCTCATGTCGCATGCTGTGTTTCAGGGATCCCCTATTGCTGGGGTCCCCTGTCACTTTCATGCTATAAAAATCAAGAAATGTTGGGAGATTAACAATTTTTGGTGGTGCAGGGCTGGCATCCTAGCCACTTGGAAGGCTGAAACAGGAGGACCACAAATTCTAGGCCAGCCTCAGCAACTTGAAATAAAAACTCAACAAGGACTTGGGACGGAGCTCAGTCAGGATGTGCCCCTGGTCCCGTCTCCAGCACCCCCAGTTCTTTTTTTGTCCCAGCTTCGCCTGTGGATTTCCTAGGTTCTGAGGGAGAGAGAATTCAGAAGAGAAAGAGAAAGAGGAGGAGGAGTGTCAAGGACTCCTCCAGCAGGGGACATCTTTAAGTGCTCACTGAGAACCGGGACGAATCACCAAGACCTTGGTGAGCTCAGAACGCAGCGCTGTTGGAGGCTGGCTGGGCTGACGGGAGCCCAAGCTCGTCCCCAACATCACACAGCCCAGGAAGCCATCTCCGTTTCCTCCAAAGTGCAGAAAATCTGAAGAGCAGGAGTGAGAGGGACAGTGGCAGAGAGAAGAGAGGACTCAAATGAGTACAGTCAGAAAGGAAAGGAGAGGTCACGGCGGGCCTCCCAGGAACAGAGGGTCGGATGTGTTTTGTCCCCAGGACTCATGTGTTGGAGGCACGGTCCTCAGCATGGCGATCAGAGAGGCTGTGAGGTCCCAAGGTCACTGGGGGGCTTGCCGTAAAGCATTGGGTAGTTCCCACAGAGCAAGTTGTTAAAAATCCAGACCCTGAATTGTCTCTGTGGCTTCCTGTCCGCTAATATCACCTCTCCTGCATGCCTCCTAGGCACTCTGGCCATTGTGATGACACCCACCATCAGGTCTTCATGAGAACTGAGCTGATGCCAGGCTCTTGAACCTCCAGAACTGTGAGCTGAATGAACCTCTTTTCTTTATAACATAGCATGTCTCAGGTGTTTGATTAGAGTGTTGGGGGAAAAAAACCTACTACACATGCTATGGTTTGAATGTCCCCTTCAAATTTTAGGTTGAAATCTGTCTGTCAGCATAACAGTATTAAGAGATGGTCGCAAGCACTCTGCCCTTGTGTTCAGATTAATGCCAATATCATCATAGGGGGCTGGTTATTGCAACATTGGGTTTATCATAAAAGCAAGTTTGGCCCAGTTTTCTCTCTCTGTCTACATGTACTCACTTGCCCTTCCACTATATGATGAGCATGAAAGTCCCCATCAGACAGCCCCTTGATTGTGGATCATTTTGGGGGGGTAGTACTTACTGGGGATTGAACCTGGGGTTCTTTACCACTGAGCCACACCCTCAGTCCTTTGTGATTTTTATCATTTTTATTTTGAGACAGGGTCTCACTAAGATGAAAATGCTGGCTTTGAACTTGTGATCCTCCTGCCTCAGCCTCCTGACTCACTGGGATTATAGGTGTGTGCCATCACCACACTTGGCTCAATCATAGACTACTTACTCTACAGAACTGTGGGCTTAACACACTTCTACTGCTTATAAATTTCCCGTGCTGTGTTACTCTGTTATAGCAGCAGATAACAGATTTAAGATGAAATAATACATGCAATTCCTGTATGACAGCAAATTAGGTATCTGTAACAAGTAAAGAGGCTGAATCAGTGATTCAAAATGTCCCCGGGGAAATGACATCAAACAAGATGGTGGGGCAGAGAACTTGGGGACGGGCCCCTCCACTGATATAACCAGGAAACTAGAAAAGATGATCAGGATCCACTACGTGAGAAGTCGGCCTCCTGCTGGGTCAGGACGGCAGCCAAGGCAGCTCTGATAAAGGCGGAGGCTGTGGCTCTTTGCTAAGGGCAAAGTCTGTGCAAACACAAACACAAACACAAAAAAGTCCCCTGTTCTCCTGCAGAGAATGGCCTGAGTTCCTGGACCACGTGGCTGGTACCACGGTGGGTGAGGATCTTGCCCTCCACAAACGTGAGGCTGTGCTCCGGCAGGGTGGCAGACACTGAAGGACCCACAGAAGTCTGCCTGGGCTGGGGAGCTCCCGGCTCCAGCAGCTTCTTTTCCCACAAGCACCCATCAGGAGAGTCAGAGACAGTGACTTCTTCTTTTTTTTGCTCTTAAGAGCCAGACATTTAAGGAAATCTTTGACAGGTCATTGACTGACCTCAGGGATGATGGAACAGAAAATTCAGAGTCCTCACACAACAGGAAATAGATCTCTTGCAAAAAAAAATTTAGAAAGCTCCATGTGAATAGGTCCAGGCCTCAAAAATGAAGCTCAGCATCCCTGAGGAATGGGAGGGCTGCATTGCCAGACCATTCAGACTGTCCAATTCCCCCCCCCCAGATTCCAAAATGGACAAAGAAACAGGAAACTATGGCCCATTCACAGAAAATAAAGGAATTTAACAGAAACCATCCCTGAGGTAAGCCAGACACTAAAAATACCAGTCAAGAATGTTCACATATATGAACACACCACGGTGAATCTTATTTTCATGTATATCCATAAGAATGGGCTCCTAACTAGACTAACATACATCCCATGCTTGTACAATTATATCAGAATGAATTCTGCTGTCATGTGTCACTAAAAAGAACCAATTTTAAAAAAGAATGGCTAGGCACAGTGGCACACACCAGTAATCATGGCAGCTCGGGAGGCTGAGCAAGAGAATCACAAATTCAAAGCCAGCCTCAGCGACTTAGTGAAGCCCTAAGCAACTCTGTGAGATCCTGTCTCTAAAGAAAGGACTGGGGGTGCTGGGGTTGTGGCTCAGAGGTAGAGAACTCACCTAGCATATGTGAGGCCCTGGTTTCGATCCTTAGCACCACATATAAATAACTAAATGAAATAAAGGTATTGTGTCTATCTACAACTAAAAGAAAGACTTACTAATGTTTTAAAGAAAGAAAGAAAGGTCTGGGGATGTGGCTCAGTGATTAAGTGTCCCTGGGTTCAATTCCCAGGACCAGAAAAAAAATAGAATTTTCATATAGCTATATTAAAAATAGTGGTCCCCCATTCTTTGAGATACATCCTAAATCTGACAATGGATACGTGAATCCATTGATAGTACCATATCCTCTGAATTAACTCCTTTTCCATCTTAACTAAGCACTTACCCCTCACTGTGGCTGTAACTTCTGCAGTGTGAGGTGTGATGGCAAAATTGCTGAATTTCTTATTCTTTCTTCACAATTTAATTCATAGAACATTCATTCCAACCATAGGAGCCTCAGTATATGATTGTTTTTCTTTTCTTGATAAGTCACAAAACTTTCACCTTTTCACAGAAAAAAAGTATTTGATGGCTTATCTTAGGCATATCTGAATTGCCAACATCACTAGATCTTGTACTATGGAAACATTAGTAAGTCAAATAAGGGTTACTTGAACACAAGCACTACAATACTGTGATAGTCCATCTGATCACTGAGACCACTATCAAGAGACTAACAGGCAGGTAGTATATACTGTATGGATACACTGCACAAAAGGATAATTCATAGTGGTCCTACATAGAAGAAGCAGCACAGCATAAGATTTCATCACATTACACAGAAAGGTACCCAACCAAAAGTTATGAGTTTCTCATCTCCAAAATTTTCCATTCAACAACAAAACCACCTGATGATGCATTTTTCAGAAAGTATTCCCACAGCTTAAATGGTGTAGGACTGTATGCAAATAACAACAGAACAACTAGATGACAGGTTAGTAAGGAAATGAGCAACTTAAACAATGGTATTATTCAGTTGGACCTAATAGAACACAACAGCCAGCTATAGCAGAACATATACCCTTCTCAAGTACATATGGCACACTGTTTGTGATAGAACATATGTTAGGACAAAATGCAACCTTAATTCCCCAAACTCGAAATTATTTAAAGTATTTCTTGTAATCACTATGCTACATCAAAAACAAAGAAAACCAGAAAGTTTACCAATATGTGGAAACTAAACTTAATAATTTAAGTAATCGATTAAAGGACAAGGAAAATTTTAAAAATCACTTGAGCTAAATGAAAAAGACAATACAACCAGTATGGTGTCACATGGCTGTAATCCCAACAACACAAAAGGCTGAGGCAGGAGGACTGCAAGTTTGAGGCCAGCCTCAGAAACTTAGCAAGACCTGGTCTCAAAATAATAAAGGCTGAGTGGCTGGGGTTGTGGCTCAGTGGTAGAGCGCTCACCTAGCATGCGCGAGGCACTGGGGTCAATCCTCAGCACCACATCAATGTAAAATAAAGAAATGTGTCCACCTAAAACTTAAGAATAAATATTTAAAAAAATAATAATAAGGGCTGGGGACTTTGCTCAGTGGTAGAGCATCCCTGGGTTCAATCCTCAGTATCCAAAAAAAAGACAACAAACACACCAAAGCATATCAGATCCAGCAAAAGTAGTATTTGGCAGGATATTTATAATGGTTAACACCTACATAATTTTTTAAAAAAGGGGGAAAAAATTGTGATTTAAAAACCTAACTACATATGATAAAAAAAAAAAAAAAAAAAAAAAAAAAAAAAAAAACCAAACAAGAAAAGAAGAGGAAACTAAATCCCAGGCTAGAAGGAAAAAAAAAAAAAAAAAGGAAATATTTAAATCTAGACTAGATATAATGAAATAGCAACTAGAAAAACAGTAGACAAAATCCAATCAGGTGCAGTGTCACATGCCTGTAACATCGCCCCCCTAACCCTGTGACTCAGGGGCTGAGGAAGGAGGATGAGAAGTTTGAGATCAGCCTGGACAACAACAATCCGTCTCAAAATAGAAATAAAGAAGAGCTGGGGGTGTAGCTCAGTGGTAGAGCACCCCTGGGCTCAATCTCTCTCTCTTTTTTTTTTCCAGAGACGTATGGGATGAATTCTTTTAATTGATTTCATTTTTAAATACATGACAGTGGAATGCATTACAATTCTTATTACACATAGAGAGCACAATTTTTCTTTTTTTAAAATTTTATTTCTTAGTTGTAGTTGGACACAATATCTTTATTTATTTATTTTTATGTGGTGTTGGGGATCCAACCCAGGGCCTCATCCATGTAGGCGAGTGCTCTCCCGCTAAGCCACAACCCCCGCCCAGAGCACAATTTTTCATATCTCTGTTTATATATAAAGTATGTTCATAACAATTAATGTCTTCATACATGTGGTTTGGATAGTGAACTTGAACACATCACATTCCACCATCATTGCTAACCCCATGCCCCCGCCCTTCCCCTCCCACCCCTCTGCCCTCCCTAGAGTTCGTCTATTCCTCCCATGCTCGCCCTCCTTCCCCATATGGGCCAGTCACCTTATATCAGAGAAAACATTCAGCACTTGTTTTTTGGGGATTGGCTAACTTCACTTAGCATTGTCTTCTCCAATGCCATCCATTTAGCTGCAAACGCCATGATCTTATTCTCTTTTATTGCTGAATAACATTCCATTGTGTATATAGGCCACATTTTTTAATCCTTTCATCTACTGAGGGGCATCTAGGTTGGCTCCACAGTTTAGCTGTTGTGAATTGAGCTGCTATAACATTGACGTGGCTGTGTCCCTGTAGTCTGCTGATTTTAAGTCCTTTGGGAATAGACCAAGGAGAGGGATAGCTGGGTCAGATGGTGGTTCCATTCCCTGGGCTCAATCTCTAGTACCACTCACGCGCGCGCACGCACGCACACACACACACATGCACAAAAGACAAAGACCACAAAACCCAAACTTGTTATTCAAAAAGGTGAACAAAATTAACAAACCTTTGCTACATGGAAGAAGAAAAATAGAGAAGACGCAAATTACCAAAATCAGACCTGAAGGTGGAGACGTTACTCCCGATTCTACAGAAATAAAAAGGAATATAAGAATATTTTAAACAATAGTATGGCGGCAAAGAAATGTACAAAGTCCTAGAGAAACAAAATGTACCAAGCCTGAAACATGAAGAAATAAGAAATCGGAACAGATCCTACAGTAGTGAGGTGATCGGCTCAGTGGTCAGGCCTCCAGATGCAGAAAAGCCCTGTGGCTTCACTGGAGAATTCCACCACTTAAAGTGGAACGAATACAAATTAGAACCCACCACCAGTGGGATTTATTCCTGGGATGCCAGGATACGTCAGCATCGATCAATGTCACACATCCCCTTACCAGGACAGAAGACCAAAACCACAGGACCAGCTCCGTTGACTCAGGATAAGCATTTGAAAGGAGTCATGTGCTTTCATGATGCATTCAGCAAACTAGGAAGAAAGGAGACTGCCTCAATATAATTAAACTCATAACAAAAGTCAACATAATAAAACAGCTTTTTGCCACTGTGATCAATTACCTGACAAGAACTATTTAGAGGAGGAAAGATTCATTTGGGTTCATGGTTTCTGAGGATTCAGCCCTTGGTTGGCTGGGTCCAAGGCAGAAGGGCAGGAGGAAAGCTATTCAGCTCGTGACAGCCGGGCAGCAGGGAGCAGGGACAGGAGAAGAGAAACGCTTTCCCAGCAGGCCTTCTGCCAACTAGGACCCACCCGAAGTAGTCCGTTCGGCTGTCATGGAATAATCAAATGATGGATTTGAGCCCTTATCATTGCCTAAAAGCCCACCTCTGGTCCTTGGTGCATTGGGGACCTGCTTTCAGCACATGAGCTTCGGGGGACAATAGAACAAACCATCACTCCAGTTAGGCGCAATGGCTCACGCCTGTAATCTCAGCAGCTTGGGAGGCTGAGGCAGGAGGATCGAGAGTTCAAAGCCAGCCAAAGCAAAAGTGAAGCACTAAGCAACTCAGTGAGACCCTATCTATAAATAAAATACAAAATAGGGCTGGGATGTGGCTCAGTGGTCAAGTGCCCCCGAGTTCAGTCCCCCATACTCAAAACAACAATAACAACCAGAACAAAACCCCATAACACCATGTATAAAATCCCTTCAGTTAAAATCACTCCAAGCTTCTACTATAAATTCAGGAACAGAACAAGCACCAGGTGTGCACCTGGGACCCCTGAGACTCAGAAGTGGAGGCAGAAGGATTACAAATTCAAGGCCTCTCTCAGCAACTTAGGAAGGCTCTCAGCAACTTAGCCAGTTCCTGTCTCAAAAAATCAAAAGGGGTGGGGATGCAGCTCCGTGGGAGAGCAGCAGTGATGGCCGTTCCTCCACTTCTGCTCAGCAGTTGGGACTGTGAAGTCGCAACAGGGCAACTGAGGAAAAGAGAGAAAAGGCGTCCCAGATGGACAGGGGGAGAAGGGTCTCTGTCCAGGCACGGACAGGACCCCTGACCGGGGAAAATCGAAAGTCTCACAAAAAACAGTCTCAGAAGTTGGAAACAAATTCAGGAAAGCAGAAGACACAAAGTCAACACACAGAAGTCAGCTGTACTTTTTTTTTTTTTTTTTTTGCGGGGGGTGGGGTACTGGGGATTGAACTCAGGGACACTTGACCACTGAGCTGCATCCCCAGCCCTGTTTGTTTTTATTTAGAGACAGGGTCTCACTGAGATGCTTAGCGCCTCACTTTTGCTGAGGCTGACTTTGAACTTCGATCCTCCTGCCTCAGCCTCCAAGCCAGATGGGCATGCTCAGCTAAACTTTTATAAACTAGCAATGAATCATGTGAGGATGAAATTACAGAAACAAACAGGCAATGCATAAAATTTAGCAATTAAGTAATTTGAGGAAATGAAAGATGCGGACCTTGAAAACTACAAAGCACTGCTGAGAAGAAGACATAGGATATTTAAGATATTAAGGCTGACCCAGAAATGGAAAGAAATCCTTCATTGTTAATGGGTTAGAATAAAATATTGCTCGAGTGTCCATAGTACCCTACGCCACCTGCACACTCAATGCAGACCCCCTTTCTAAAATTCACATGGAATGTCCAGGGATCCCAAATACCCAAAGAAGTCTTGAAAAAAACTTGGAAGACTCACTTTTTCTGATTTCAAAATAGTGCCGCTTCTCCTTGATTTGTGACGGGTGCCATCTGGAAGGACCCACCTGAGGTGAAACGACTGTGCCACCCTTCACCTACTGAGATGAGCACTGCGCAGCACCGTGCTGAGCACCTGGTGTGGCCTCAGGACCGTGTGGCCGACCGGGAGCTGCACCTTCCTGCTCTTCTCTGTCAGCACCAGAGAGCCTCCTACTGCATATTACTGGCTTAAGGAAAGCTCAAAATTCAAAATCTGAAGTAAAATTTCTCCTAGGGACTGTCACTTTTCTACCATAAAATAAAAAAATTGTGTCAAACCATTGCCAGGGACTTTCTAGACAAAGCTACTCTTATCAGAACAGCGTAATACTGGTGTAAGAAAGGCATTCACAGGAAAGAATAGAAGACCCAGAAATGAGCTCCGAGGACCCTCAAGCTGCACATCAACCTTGCAGTAAAATATGGGCCACATGCCCTTGGGCAGTGGCTTACAGTGATAATGGAGCTGAAATGCTCCTATCACCTGGTCACATTGAACTCAACATTGAGCACAACTGCCTCCGCCATTCAGTAGGGTGACCTGCGCACAGGCGTGGCCTAGGAGGAGGAGGAGGCACTACCACCTGGCCCAGGTGTGTAGGGGGCTGCACCTGGGTGTATGCAGGTAAGCCCTGTGGTTCTGCAAACAAGGAATCACCTGACAGCACAGTTCTCAGAACATTCCCCCACATTAACCCTTTCACTCCTTGTGGCCAAACGATTTCCAACAACGGTGCCGACACCATTCCACAGGAAAGCACAGCCCCTTCCAGAAACGGTGCTGGGAAAACTGCACGTCCACACGCACAGGAGTGCAGCCACCCTCAGCCGGCACATGTGCAAAAATAACATTGGATCAAAGTCCCCACGTATGAACTCAAAAACCACAAGGACAAATTGGACTTCATGAAAATTGAACCCTTTGGGCATGGGAGGCTGCTCTCCACAGAGGGAGAAGGCCACACAGAGTGGGAGAAGAGGACCCCAAGAAGCACCTCTAACTAGAGCAAGGCGCACATGGAGAACAGACCACCTCTCACCCACCAGGACGCCTCCTACAGAGGATAAGCACCAGCTGGCACGGGGGCCACGCTGGTCTTCCCAGCTACCCAGGAGGCTGAGGCAGGAGGATCACAAGTTCAAGACCAGCCTCAGCAACTTAATGAGGTCCTGTCTCAGTAAAACAGAAATGGCTGGGCAGGTGGCTCAATGGCAGAGCTCTTGTCCTAGAAGGCACAAGCCCCTGGGCTCAGCCCCAGTACAGCAAGAGAGGAAGAAAGGCAGGGAGGAGGGGAAGGAACCAACCACAGAAAACAAGGGCTGCCAGCTTGGGCAGGGCGTGGAGCCTGTGCTCTGGCAGGAACCTCAATGGTAGAGCCACCGCGGGAAACAGCACAGTGGGCCTCAAAGATGGAAAGAGACTTGCCCCGTGAGCCAGAATTCCACTTCTGAATCTATGTCCACAGGAGCTGAAGGAGGGTCTCACAGACACCGCTGTACCCCCACAGTCACAGCTGCAGGTGGAGGCCAGTGTCCTCTGGCAGGTGAGTGGGTCAGGAAAGCAGGGGACAGGAGCCCTTATCCACAGAGACCCACCCCAGGGCCCCAGGGGATGCCTGAAGCTTTGCACGATCCACCCTGCACACTGTGCTGCTGTCCCTACCCACTCATGCCCACCAGGGTTAATTTGTAGCCTGGGCAGGGACGATAACACGGCTGACCCGGAAGCTGGCCAGCAGTGACCTGCAGTGAGGGTCTGTGGGCTTGGTCTCCTGCCAAGTATCCTATTGTCCACACCCGCCCTTCACCCTTACTCTACAGTGGGAGAGTAATACCTGTACCTTAATACCCAGGTGATAAGATGAAGTGATGCAAGCTAATTTATAAATTAGATGTAGTTAATAACAAAAACTGATAAGAGAACTATTAACAACTACACACCATGAAATGAAAGCTATTGGAATGTGGTCCCATTCTGTCAGAACATCTTATTATACCTCACGTGTCCTTTGACTCTTATGATAGTGTGAGGTGCTGTGCTACCTGGGTGGTGAAATGAAGTGACAGTTGTGTTGTGATGTGGCATTAGGCTATTATTGACCTTTTTACTTGAAGACAAGCATTGGAGTGTCCTACAGTTGAGCTGATCACCAAGACCCCTACAAAGTGACTAATGGGCTAGTAGCAAATACAGTATGGATACTCTGGGCAAAAGCATCATTCATGTCTGTAATGAGCAGGATGAAGGGAGAAGTCAGGAGATTTATATTGATCTCTTCAGAATGGCATCCAATTTAAAATTCACAAATTGTTTATTACTGGAATTTTCCACATAAGACTTTTTGGACTGTGGTTTTCCATTTTCATATGAAACCAAGGAAAGAGGAACAGGGATACAGAGGGACTACTCTGCAAAGAAATGTTACTCTGCTTAAAAAGGAAGGAAGCCCTGGTGCTTGCTATGGCATGGATGAACCTTGAGTACATTACCTTTAGGGAAATAAACCAGTCATAAAAGATGTGGATGATTCCATCATAGAGAGGAGCTTGTCAGGGGTCAAGATCGGACCAAAGAAATCAAGTGGCAGCCACAAGACAGGCTTATTGTATATCAGGGTTCCAACTGGAGGCAGGTTGGGGAATTGGTGCCCCTTCTAGTAGAGCACAGCACAGAGTTGGTAGGGAGATGGGGCAACAATGAAGGCAAAGACACCACGGTCACTGGGCCAGGCTTGTCCAGGGGGCACTGAGAAGCTAAAGCGCTGCAGGAGGCAGGTGAAGAAGAGGGAGAGCTCCATGCGAGCCAGGGGCTCCCCAAGGCAAACGCAGTGGCCTGTGGGGGGTGCCGGCTCAGTGTGCCTGTCCTTGGCCTCCACCCCTCCAAGGAGCCCTGGGGAGGGACAGGGAGGCCCCACAGGCACCTGCTGAGAAAGGCATGAAGGCCTCCTGCTTCACAAAGTGGCCTTGGGCATCCAGGAAGTGTCCAGGGTGAAAGCGGAGGGGCTTCTCCCAGACAGTCTCATCCTTCAGCACAGATGACAGGTTGGTGATGAGCATCATCCCCTGGAGGAGATGCCTGCCATGAGCAGGGACTGGGAGGGATGACATAAGGACCCCTCTACTGAACCAGGCTGGGCAGACTCTAGTTGGTCCACACTGAACCCCTGGAAGTAACCCTTGGCCCCAGAAGATTCTAGCATCCTTGCTGATAAAATAGTAGGGCCAGATGACAAGGTCCCGTGCAGGTTCTTATCCTTGAAGCTGCCCAGG
This sequence comes from Callospermophilus lateralis, assembly GCF_048772815.1. NCBI lineage: Eukaryota > Metazoa > Chordata > Mammalia > Rodentia > Sciuridae > Callospermophilus > Callospermophilus lateralis. The sequence goes on from NC_135308.1 coordinate 161,007,122, forward strand.
GTTCCCTTTGGCCTGTACCAGGCAGAGGGTGATTTGGTGTAGAGAGAGAGGAAGCTACCAAATGACCCAGGCCTGGTGCTGGGTTAGTGGGTGATGCACAGCACAGGTCCCACCTTGCCTGGCCTCAGGCCTCACAGGACCCTCGGCCCACGTCCCCTAGCCCGTCTCAGGCAGCCCCACCTCACCTTCTCCACCTCCACCAGGAAGGCGTCAGTCAGGTCTCGCGGTGGCTGGGCTGGGTCCCAGGTCATCCTGTGCTCCTCCAACAGCTCATCCACCAAGGCCATGAAGGCCTTCTGTGCAGGGAAGACCCTGCCAGGCAGCCCTGGGATGCGCAGGAGAACAGGGACAACATTAGCACCTGTGACAGCCACAGAGGGGACCTGGGTCCTTCCTGTGCTCCTCACTCTCCTGGACCACACTCAGGTCCCAGCCTCCTCCAGGGTGGATCCAGGCCTGCCTGTCCCACCCAGTGTCCAGCTCCCTCCCCAGAGCCAGCCTCCAAGCTCTCTGCTGGCCTGGGCTGCCGGAAGGAGCAGCCCACCATGGAAATCTCGAGCTTGTGTTAGCTGGACAGAGGGCACGGGCTCATTTTCCTCTCCTGGAGCCCTCTGACCCTGGCCCACCTGTCCTGCTACTGTTTGAGATGTGCTCACCTCCAGGCCTTCCCTCTTACAGTGTCCTCTCCAGAATGCCCTCTCCCATCATCCCTGCATGCTAATCTTCCTCCTTGGAGGCCCGACGGCATGAAGGTGACCCTGAACAGACTCCCCTGAGCCCAGCACCTCTGGCATAAAGCCAGACTCCTCCTTCAGGGTGTCCTCCAAAAGGCCCAGTATCTTGGCCAAGCGCTGGTCATGATTCTCGAAGTGGTGGGCGTAGATGAGGGAGGAGATCACATTGCACACTGCTCTGTTCAGTAGGGTCCTGGGCTAAATGGGCGTCCTGGGAGGGGGCAGCCAGTCAGAGTGTGGCCCCTGCCCATCTTATCCCCTCTTATGCCCCTCAGCCCATCACCTTGTTGGCAAAGGTGGTACAGAGGCACCTCCTTGATCACCCATTGCTCCAGGGACTTCTTGCCCAGGTCGAAGTTGTGCATGGTGGACATGGAGAAGTGCTGCTGCTCGCGCCAGGCAGGTCCATAAGTTGCCAGGACCACTTGTGGGAATGGGTGGGTATGTGCACCTATCCAAGAGCAGCTGGCTGTGTCCTTGGCACTGCCCCTGCCATTGCACTCCTCCCATGGGTACCTGCCCACCTTTGCCTGCCCACAGACTTTGACCATGATCTACACAGCCTTCTTTTCCAGGTTTTGCTCCCAGGCCTTAACGACATTGCCACCCCATCAGGCCCTGCCTCACCCTCTTCGCCATTTGCCTTTGGACTGTGGCCTAAGGCCCAGGTGCTGGTAGGTGGGCATTGGCGGGTGGTCAACAGTATACTTGCTGCATTTCAGCACCTCGTATATAGCTACCAGTCCGTTGACCAGGACGCGGGCTTCCAGGCTAGCTGCAAACTGAACACATCCCCAAACTGGTGCCGTAGCTGTAGGCAAAAGGTCAGGGTGCCCATCAAACTGAGGTCCCTGCCAAAATGCAGGGCCCAGATCACTGGGCAAGTCTTGGGGAACTCAGGTCAAACAGGGCAAGGAAGACTCCTGGTGTCTTTTTTTTTTTTTTGCAGTTATGGGGATCAACTTGGGACCTCAGCCATCCTAGGCAAGCACTCTACCACTGAGCTGCCTCCCCTGCCCAAGATCTGGTGGGCCACACCTGTTATGGTGGAGAAACTCACGTTGGATCCAACCACCTAACTATGTCCTTGTCAGAGGTGGCCAGAGATTGTCCATGGGGACCACTAGCATCCCACTTTACAGAGGAGATAGGTTCACAGAGGTAAGCAGTGAAGCACAAGCCCCACCGCAGCCAAAGAATTGGTCACTGTTCCTCTCTCAACCCCCTCCCCCATCCCTAAGATCTTTCCCTCTGATAGATTCAGAAGGGACTGGGGCCTACATAATATATGCCCTGTCCCACAGGATCCCAGACCCATTGCCAAGTCCTGCCCCACCTCCTGGCCTTTGTCTTCCCACACCTTTGCTCTTGGAAAGTTCAGGGTGTCCTCGGGCTCTGGAGTGCCCTCTCCCATGAAGCCTCTCAAACCTGCCTCCTTTTAGGGCCCAGCTCCCTGTACAGCCTGTAGCTTTACCCACCACCCATGTCTGTTGCTGGAGGGCCACTTCATCTTCCTCACCTTGTACCGAGGGTATGGCATGTTCTGGAAGTCAATCTGCAGCAGGTTGCCCAGCCCGGGCAGGGGCAGGGGGCCTGGCAGGTAGCGTGCAGCCCAGCGTTGGCGCCGGTGCATCAGGTCCACCAGGAGCAGGAAGACAGCCACGGTCACACACTAGAGCCCCGTGAGCAGCCCCATCATTTCCTGCTGTCCACTGGATTTGAGAACACCTAGTGTCCCTTGTCACCCAGGACCTGTCAACTTCCTAAGTGCTCAGTCAGGGCCCTTCCCTTATAAAGGAGCTGAGGCTGCCCCGTGCCCTCTGCTGGGAGCCAGGCTGCTCTGATGACTGTGCAG